>NW_020837968.1:1305527-1872051 GCF_003676395.1 Aethalodelphis obliquidens
GGTGCCACGGGGAAGAGGAGGATGGGAGGAGGGTGCCACAGGGAAGAAGAGGATGGGAGGAGGGTGCCACGGGGGAGAGGAGGATGGAGAGGAGGGTGCCACGGGGGAGAGGAGGATGGAGAGGAAGGTGCCACGGGGGAGAGGAGGATGGAGAAGAGGGTGCCACAGGGAAGCTGGTGGCCCAGGCCAGTCCCACAGCTCTACTGGGGCTCCTGTGCTTTTTCTGGGGATGTGTTCAAGCTCAGGGGGTGGGTGAAGGCTCCTCCTTTGTCTCTGGGGAGTTGGAGTTTGGCAGCACTGGCTCCTGTTCCAGGATGGCTCTGGAGAGCATTCCTTTGGAAGCCTCTTCCACCCACCTCTGGCACGTCACCCTCGTGCCAGATAATCCATGGTCAGAGAAGTCAGGATGGTTACCTGAGGTTTAGTCCTTTAAAAAGGGACATTTAGGGGGCTCCCCTGGTGGCGCAGTGGTTGAGAGTCCGCCTGCCGAGGCAGGGGACAAGGGTTCGTGCCCCAGTCCGGGAAGATCCCACACGCCGCGGAGCAGCTGGGCCCGTGAGCCATGGCCGCTAAGCCTGCGCGTCCGGAGCCTGTGCTCCGCAACGGGAGAGGCCACAACAGTGAGAGGCCCATGTACCGCAAAAAAAAGGGACACTTAGGAGGCTTCTGAGTGCCAATCAATGTTCTATGTTGATCCGGGTGCAGTAAAATTTAGTAAACATTTATAGAGGGGCATCCTATGATTTTTTGCATTTTTCTGCATACATTATACTCCAAAGAAAACATTTATTTTTAAAAATCTGTCCTTATGTTGGAGACTTTAAAATCATAAATACACTTAAAAGAAAGCAGTTATTGAGCAGCCCCTAGGGTTTGTGTTGGGAGGAAGTGGCAGGTGTGTAGAAGACCCAGGCGGATGGGATTATTTTGCCTTCAATGCCTTGGGGACGACAGTCAACCCTCTTGCTACCCTGAGACATAAAATAATAGCAGTGCCCTCCCAGGGCTGAGGGAAGTGGGCAAGGAATTATGAGTAAAAGAAACTTTCCAGAGTCTGATGGAAGGAAGGAGCAGATAAAAACATGCGCAGGGGAGGTCCCGTCCCCTGAGGATTCTCATAATTTTCCACACCCATACCACCAGGGATTTACAAAGAAGACTCTTTAGAACTAGCAGAAACTATAGGCAAAATTTCATGAATCTGATTATATGAAAATTGAGAATGTCTTTCCATGAAAAGTATTGTTGACAAAACACACACATCACATTTTGGAAGAAGGAATTTGCAATGTCTAAAAGTGACAAGAAGTTAAAATGTATCGTCTGCAAAGAGCTCCCACAAATCAGCTCTTTAAAAGGCAGAAAGCAGAGGGAAATGCTAATCTGTTATAAATCAGGAAACAAAGAAAAGGAATTGAGCCCATAGCCCCACATGGGGGATATATACAGGCAAGAGAAATCGTCACAGAGAAATAAGGTGATTACATGAAAGCACTCATTTCAGAGTTACTTGAGGTTAGGAGGAAACTATGTGTCCATCCTTAGGAGAGTGGATAAGTAAATATATGAAGGTAGGTAGCACTAAAGGGCAACAAACTAGATTCAGCAACAAGGAAATACGTTTAAACAGTAGCAAGTAAAATGAAACAATAAGGAGATAAAATCTATGGCAAGCTTACATTTATATGAATATAAAACACACAAAACCAGACATAGTTTACAAAGATATTTGCATATTTAAGGATATATCAAACATTATAGTGCGTACCAACAGTTGGGTTTTCAACAGTTGGGTTTTCAACAGTTTGGTTGAATGGGAAATGTAATTCAGGGTCAGGAATGAAGAGGGAAAATGTATAAATAAAACAAAAGTGACACTTCTCATAGGCCAGTGATGGTCACATGAAATGAGGAGCATAGTTAACTTGATCTTGCCCCCAAGATTCCGGATGGGGGTGGGGGAAGCATGGGAATATGAGGTCATGGTCCCTGTCTTCAGGCAGCTGACATTTCTTTGTTTGTGTGAAAGAAGATTATAATTACACAATAATTAGAAAATTAGCTAGAATATTGCAGTGTTTTCATGGTATAGATAATAGACAATTATATCAGCTGTTTTTTCCCTACTTAGACAGAAAAATAAAAGGAAACTTCACGCAAAAATTATCTTATTGTAGAATTAAATGTGTAAGATGAATTCTATTAATTTCACTTTCATAATTTTAATTGCAGAGCCTCTTCTGGCAGAAAATTTGTAGTAAACTATTCAACTAAGGCAATTATATATAATCTGTCGGATATTTTATTTCAAGAAATTTCCTAAGGTGTTTTAAAAGAGGCTTATGGCTGTGGTTTCCTACTTTGTCTACTACTCTTGCTGATACTTAATGACTTGCCTGGCTTCTTATCCCTACAGCCCAAGAACATCGTTAACTCTTCCTAAATAACCCACACTTGCACACTCACATTCACCTCACACATGAGGCAGTCTGGGTAGAAAGATTTCTAACAGTTAGGGAGTCCACAGGTATTGCTTGTCTGGACAGTACTGATTTACCCCTGTTGTCCCATTTGAGTATTAATAAAACCTGCTTTCACCCTGAGGCATGTCCTCATTTACATAAACAATCATATGGTCCTCCTACTAATCATTACTTACTGTCTTCAACCAAAGAATAAAAATTAGGATAAAAATCAAGGTGTCAACAGTCAAAGATCTTGCTGATGATTTATGGTTCTTTTTAAAATTTCCCACATGAAAGCTCTCTCTTTAAGAGCAAAGAATTAAAATTGTACAAGCTGTGCAGCGTTAGGAATGAATTCTGTTCTGAAATTAGAATTAAGGTTAACTTACAGCTTCAAATGGTGGTACCGTTAGCCTGTTAGCCTGAAAACACTTTGAAGTCTTTAGATCCTGGTCTCCTATACCCTCAAAACTAAAGATGTAAAAGGTTTTTTTTTTTTTGTCTTGTTTTGGTTTTCTAAGCTATGTTACTCTAAGAATAGTTTAGTAGTTTTTCTCAAAGGAAAATGTCTGTCTAAATATTATAACAAATTATATTTATAAGTATCTTTTTTATAAAATTGGTACATAAAAATGAAAGACTATATTAAAAGCTCAAGAGAAATAATGTTAGAATTTCCCTTTATAATTATTAAAGAATAAAGAATATTTAAAGTTAACTTTACCTTCTGCACTGAGTTCTCCTGAGATGATTAATATGATAATCAGAGCCAAGCCTTTCGACCTCATCTTCTATGGTGTGCTTAATAAAGGGTTTAACCATTCTAAAGTACTAGGGACTCCTCATTAAGTACACAATACGTCTCCTGAAAAAAGTTAATTATTTACAACATCTAAGTCCCTTTGTAACAAGCCATATATTTGATTTAAAACAGTTCAGAATAATACTAAAAATACACAACTACATTAATTGACAGTACTTTTCACACCACAGTCCAATAAGAACATGACCACCGATGAGGGCAACGATAACAGCAGCAAAATAATTAACTCAGGCTGCATAAAAAACAGGGTAAATTTTCAATGTTAATTTCCCAATGTAAGTCCATGGAGTAAAGTTCATTGGTGGCCATTGATTTCTTTACCACTGTAGATCAAATGAAGGGATGAACTTAGGTACATGAATTAATGGATCCCTGATGTGAAAACAGTGTTGTCTAGACTGCACTGCTAAAGGGAAAAGTGGCCTTAATTGTCTCGAGCAGTGATAGAATAATGTTATTGATTGTAAAGTCTAATGTTGCGAGAGGTTGTATGCTGTGGCAGGTGATTAGAGAAGCACTGTGCTGAATTATCATTCATGAAAAATGCTTCGACTATCTGGTCTATACCAGGACATGCTCTAGTCTTGGGTTTATAGTAGTGAAAAAATAGATTCCAATGACTGTCCTCATGGAGTTTACATTCTAATGGGTTTTAGTTTAAACTACAAAATAATACTGTGAGGTGGGAACTATTATTATTTCAGTTCAGGAACTTTTTATTAAAATGCAACATATTAAGAGAAAAGTGCATGTACAATTAGTGCACAGATCAATGGATTCTCACTAACTGAACACATCTGTGAACCAGCACCCAGAACAAGAGGATACACTAGTTCCCAGAGTCCCCGCTCCGGGTCATTGGCAAGGTCTACTCCCAGTATAAATACAATCTTGGCTTCTGACAGCATAGGTCAATTTTGCCTGGTTTTATTCTACATAAATGAAATCCTAGAGTTTTTTTTTTTTTTTTTTTAAATATCTGGCTTCTTTTGTTTAACATTTTGCTTGTGAGATTCGTTCTGGTCTTGGGCTGTAGAAGATAACTCCTTCCCTGCAGTTTTCCACTCTGCTAATATGGCGCGAATTACCCACCCATTCTACTCTTCATGGACATTTGGGTGACTTCCAGTTAAGGAATATAAGATGGCCTCTGCTTATTTTCAAAGATTATTTTTTAATTTGAAAATTTTCAAACATAACCTCTCCCTGGATTCTACCGTTCACATTTTATTATATTTTTTAAAATCATGTACTTATTCATCTATCCATCTGTCCTTTTTTGACGCATTTCAAAGTAAGTGGTAGGTATTTGTGTGTGCTCCTCTAAAAACTAAAGCAAATATATCCTTAACCCAGTAATTTTAAAGATTCTTTTGCCATGAAATTTACAAAGAAATGCAGAATTTTTAAGTGTACATTCTAAGCCTTGAGCAAGGCATACAACGGGATACTTCAAACCGCTGACGTAAACAGCATCTCTAAACGTGGAGCACAGAAGTTGCTGAAGAGCAAACACCTGCACGCTGACAGTGAGGCTACAAATCAGGATGGAGTTTCACTCGAAAACTGCCTGGGTGTGAGGGAAGCAGATCACTGCTACCTGTCCAGTAGGTCAGCACTTATTTTAGAGCAGATAGGAACACACATGGAATTGAAAGATCTTGTAGGAAAGTGGCCATGGAACCCAGACAGCCTCAGAGAGAGAGAGTAACAGTAGAAGGAAGACACTGAGTAACCTATGTCTTTAATAACGTTGTTAAGGTGAATACAAATGTCACCGGACTGTTCTTCAAATGTACCTCAATTAAGATCCATCACAATTACTGACGGCAGGAAGAGCCTGTTTCTAATACTCCAACAATGTTCAGCAGGTATGAAAATTAATGATGCTTTGGCAAAGCAAGGGCAAAGTTTAGATCAAGTTTCATTTTGGTCTCATTTAGATAATTCAAAATAAACCATCACTATTCCAAATACAAAAGTTATCGGCAGTAATAATGGAATATTATTCATAGAATAAAACTCTACTCTCTAAGACTGGTTTCTGAAATAGGTTTCTGTATAATTGGAGAAAAAAAGGGTCCATAATTTATGCAAGATGCAGAAGCACTGCTTTATGTAGACCCCCCTTAAGTATTCCTAGAAATAAGCAGGTTTTTGGACTATTTCCTTCTTCCTTTATATAGGTTGGAATTTTTTACACATACCAACAAATGCACATGCCCTCAAATGAAAATTGTAAGTAAATATTTATCTGCATTATATTTACCTCTGATAAAGAAGCTATAAGCAAAATATTTCCATCGGAATTCTCCTTTTTTTTTTTTTGCGGTATGCGGGCCTTTCACTGTTGTGGCCTCTCCCGTTGCGGAGCACAGGCTCCGGATGCGCAGGCTCAGCGGCCATGGCTAACGGGCCCAGCCGCTCTGCGGCATGTGGGATCTTCCCGGACCGGGGCACGAACCCGTGTCCCCTGCATCGGCAGTCGGACTCTCAACCACTGCGCCACCAGGGAAGCCCGGAATTCTCCGTTTTTGGTGAAAGTAGAACTATAATAGATTATCACTCTTTCTGGACTGAGTGAACAATATAAAAATTAAAAGGAAGCCTGTTAGGAAGCCTAGCTACTAGCAACAAGCAATCCAAAAGACAGTATTTTCTTAATCAGCAAAGATTTTAAAAAGAATTTTAAAAAGAATTTTAAATTTTAGATAAAAGAAACGAAGAATAGAAAAAGTTTGTTTGTTACATATACCTTTTTAACTTTAACACAAAGTCAGGTTTTAAAAATTGTACAAGGAAAGCAAAAAGCACTTTCCATACATGTGATCAGCTTTCCTATTTCTTTTCCTGTACATACTGAGATATTTGCCTTTGCTAATAAGGAATGCCAAGTGTGTCCATCACCATTTGAATAGCTTTCAGAGGATTCATGATTTCTTCCAAGTTATCTCTTCTCAACACCCAATCCGGTTTAAGTCTGTGAGAAGAATAAAAACCTTGCATTAACCCAGTTCCTCTCTTAGAAGACTCACATCCATCGCTTTGTCTTAACTGAAATGTGGTCCCTCCTGGACGCATCACCTCCCTCACAGGCCCTCACGCAGGTGGGAGGCTTCATGTTATGGCCGTTTACGACTTTAGACTATTTCTCTCCATCTTCGCTGAAGGATGATCCTGGCTCCTTTGAAGCTCAGGCTATTCAGCTACCAAACCCCAGCGTTTTGTCTGTAAACCTGGTTCCTGGTCTTCCCTCAACTCCTGCCCCATCTCAGAACTTCAGCAGCCTTGTAGCTAAAGAGCCGACCCCTCACCTCTCCGTTTCTGCCCCCTTTCCTTTGGGTCCACTCAGCACACCCCCCGTCACACAATCACAAGACAGCCGCTGTCACCCTCAGAAAGTGCCCGGCCACCGACTGACTGCTCAGCCTGAGCCTTCCAGCCCGAACCACCTCTTGGGGTTCATCCACGCCCTTTGACTTAATACTTCCACGGCTCACAGCTTCCTCCCACTGTGGTGTCCACTTCAGGGGACCTCAGCACGTGCCTGTCACCCAGCACAATGCTGGTCTCCTTTCCCTCCCGTCTAGCTTGGGTCCCTCAGTATAATCTCCATTGCAAATGCCGTTAACGCCATTGGTGCTCTTCCCTATTGAATGCAACTGGAAAGCTCTATGTGGATTCCAAGTTGAATCCAGGTTATCTGCCTTCTCCATTCCTGCACAGCTGGACGTTGCTAAAGAAAACCTGCACAACCAGGCTGGCTGATTTTATGCCCATGATTGAAATTACCTAGAAATTGCTTCCTTTCTCTTTCCCCAAGGTGACTGTTTTCTTCTTTCCAAATGTCCCCTCCACACCGTCCCCCATCTGCTTCTGAGCTAATGTTTATGATCTCCTTCTTCACTGAGGAAACGGCATCACAGCCACCTTCCTCACATGAATCCCTACCACTATATGCACTTCCATCTTCCTGTTCTTTCCAGTGAAAATGCCGAACATCTATGAATTGGGGGGTGGTCAAACAGAGCGGGTATATATCCCCCTACCGTGGAACAGCAGTCTGTGAAGAAAGGGATGCAATCTAAGCCATGCATCGACATGGATGAACCTCGAGCATTACGCTAAGTAAAAGAGTCCCGTCACAAGGAGCTACCTCTGTGTGATTCCATTTATGGGACAAAGCAGAAAAGGCAAAACTAAAGGCACTGAACTCACATCAGCAGGTTCCAGAACCTAGGGGTTAATGGGAGAGAAGTGACTGCAAGGGGGCACAAGGGAACTTTGTTGTGACAGAAATATTTTATCTCAGTGGTAGTGGTTTCACAATTGTATACGTTTGTCAAAACTCATTGAATTGCATACCTAAATAAAGGGTACATTTATACTGTTGGGAGTTTTACCTCAGAAAACTTGCTTATGTCAAAAGAAAAAAAAAAAGAACCTATTCATTCATATGTTAATAGTTTTTACAAGATAATTAGTATTAAAATGTACGCAGTCCTTAAATAAAAATCATATGTAGTGATGGTTCCCACTAATAAATTTCATGCAAGTAGACTATTTTTACCTTATACTGTGAAACATGCAGGCACAAAACCAATTTACAACTATTACACATTGTATAATTATGAGTAATTATAAAGCTAACTGCTATATAACCCAGGCCAAGAAATAGGTCACTGTCAACACTGTTGGATTTGCACTAAGTAGAGAACTGATGAGTTGTAGAAAGGAAGTAGGGAAAGAGGGAGAGAGAGGGAGGGAGGGAGGGAGAGGGAAGGAAGAAAATTAACATCATGAGTTAATCTAGTTCATCAAAATCAATTAAATCTTTTTGTTAATAAGCTAAAATCAATTAATCATTTTTAAATAAAATTTAACTGCCTGAACAAAATGTAAAGTCACAGCTAAAGTTCAGTAATGGAGAATACACCAACAAACAAACCATACAAGTTAAGCATAGCAACTATTTAAAGGAAAAACCAACAAGCAGTATTCTTTGATATACAGACTTGGCTACCACAGGTACACCCTGGGTTTTGTGCCCATCCTGCTGCAGAATCCTGAGGGCATGCATCTCTCTGAGGACCATCAGATTTTCCGACATGACAATGGTAAAAAAAAAAAACTAAAGAAAATAGAAGAATGCACCAGTTAAAGACTAAAGGAAATGAAAACATTGAGGATTTTAATAAAAGATTAATTTTTTAAAACAGTCAACTCCTAGTGGTTTTCTTTCTTTCTTTTTTTTTTTTTTGCTGTACGCGGGGCTCTCACTGCGGAGCACTGGCTCCAGACGCGCAGGCTCAGCCGCTTTGCGGCATGTGGGATCCTCCCGGACCGGGGCACGAACCCGTGTCCCCTGCATCGGCAGGCAGACTCCCAACCACTGTGCCACCAGGGAAGTCCCCGGTTTTCTTTTTTGAAATATATTTTTATTCATTTATTACTTATTTATTTTTGGCTGCTTTGGGTCTTAGTTGTGGCACGCGGGATCTCTTCATTGCGGTGCGCGGGCTTCTCTCTAGTTGTGGCATGCGGGTTTTCTCTTCTCTAGTTGTGGTGCGCAGCCTCCAGGGCATGTGGGCTCTGTAGTTTGCAGCACGCAGGCCCTCTTGTTGAGGCGCGTGAGCTCAGTAGTTGTGGCACGCGTGCTTAGTTGCCTTGTGGCATGTGGGATCTTAGTGGCCTGACCAGGGATGGAATCCACGTCCCCTGCATTGCAGGGAGGACTCCTTACCACTGAACCACCAGGGAAGTCCCCCGAGTGGTTTTCTAATTCAGTTCGTTTTAACATTCTAAATATTATTGAACCATGCACCATGTGAAAAACTCAAATTCCGATGAACTTTTTATGAGCAATGTTCCATCAAAATGGTTCCAATGGCATCAGATTGCTGTAGATTCCAGTCCCGACCAGTGATTGTCATTCAGCGATTCACTTAACATCTGAGCTTCTGTTTCGTCAGTGAAGTAGAAATAATAATACATACCTCACTGGGTTTTATAAAAATTTAAACTAGAAAATGTATTTAAAACATTCTAGTATTGTCATTTGTAAATGCTCAGAAAGGAGTTTATTATACTTGTTGTTACATCTAGTACCACATCTTATATATTTAAGAAACTAACAGGAAAATTACTATATAACAAAATGGCAATAATATATAATGACAGGGTCTATTAACCCAATGAACATTTATTAAAGGACTTTAAATTTCATACTGAGAGGTCAATTAAGCTAACCAAATGTCTTTATAAGTGAAACCATATTTTATTAAAGAATCTATTAAAAGTATATACTAAAAAAATTATCTTTTTTTTCAAAAGTCAAATGGTGACTTACCTTTAGGCTGATTTGTAGCCGCAAAGGATTATATGACAACAGCCAGTTCAGGACTTTCTGTCGTTCTCCTGAAATGCAAGTGAAAAGCAAGTAAGCTCAGATCACTAATCAAATAGAGACAGTAAATAAAATTTCATGGAGAATTCAGTGGCAAAAAAGGAAAGTCGCATACATGAAATAATTTAAATAAAGTATATTTCCACTCTTTAACATACATGACCACACTTAAGTTTGTGAGATTTTTAGACAGCAAAGCCAAACTGTGAAATACAACATTTCTAGAGTATATTTGAAGAATTTAAAGTTTAAAGAATTAATCTCAAGATTTCTGTAATGTTCTTACCCACATCTTTCTTCCAAGAATTAACCGCTTAACTTCAATGTCAATTTCAAGATTTTTCATAGCTTTAACCATTTTTTCAGAAGTAAATAAATGACACGCAGCACAACGTAATCTATTTAACTTGTAAGCTCTGAGAGACACTTCATCCTTGGTAGGAGCTCTTGGGACACTTACACCTGCAAACTGTATCCCAAGTCGAACCACTCCTCACAACCTCTATTGTCCAGGTTCCAACATGATCACCTCTAACCCAGACTAATGGGAGAGCCTCCCTGACTGGTTTCTCTGCTTCCACCCCCTTTATAAATTAGAAAGCTAAGCCCTTAAAGAATTTGATTTGTTAAAATTAAATTCTGAAATGCAATTTGAATTTTTATAAAACATTTTCTTCCCTTAGGAAGTTCTCGGTCTAGCACAGAAGTGTAGAAAGAATCACAATACACTACATAAGGAGAAGTACACATGAGGAGTCATGGGACAAGGGGAGGGAGAGCTAAGTCACCTAAACGGCAGGCCAGCCTCCTGGCAGGGGTGACCCTGAGCTGACCCTGCAGTGGACGTGACACACCAGGAACGGGGCCTTCCACTGAACTGCAAAGTGCCCGGAGCCAAGAACACAGATAAGAAAAACAAGACAAAAAAAAGGTTGGAAGAGGTAGAAAAGAATTCAATACTATGAAAAATAACAGTGACAGCTAATAGTTGAATACTTTGTGCCAGGTACTATCAGAGTCTTGTAATTTAGGTTACCTCATGCAGTCATCACTTAAGTTGTTTATTATGGCTGTGATTAGAAATATCCTGAACTGCAGAAAATTTAGGCTGGTTATGTTTTCTTAAAAGTGTAATAATTTGACCTCATTTCTAAAGCTTGGATTTTTCAAAAATAGCTTTTGGAGATTTTGAACACTGACATTCAGGAATCAAGGTAAAACTTCATTTCTTCTCTCATCTTGAGGAGGTTGTGAGAGTTTTCATTTGATGATGGTGATAATTCACATATATGCTGAGATATATATGCCATGTTATCTTTTACACATTGACTTGGGGACAGAATTGGACTAATTGACTCTGATTCTAGATCCTAATTTAGTCTGTAATTATCATTTATGAAAGAATCTGGACTTAAAATTGTGGAGAAAATCTCATGCACACGTTTTGATTCCAAATGCATAGGTTTTGAATAATCTTTACAAACATATCTGGTGAAAGACGTTCCACTAATTCTGGTTCATTATTAGCTACACAGCTATTATTCACAAAAAAATCTGGACTTAGAAAATTTCCTTGGCTTTGTGTGATGTTCAAAGTTGAAAAACAGTTTGGGGGTAAGAATAAGTTTACTATTCTCTTCACTTTGGCCATTAACATTATCTATGGGGTCAAAGGAAGTTTCAGTTATGACTTTCTCATTAAAATTATATCTTTCAAAATGTTGGGGATGGTTGTATATATGTAATTTATTTAGTAGATTTTAATTATAAACATTACTTAGGTGTATGCTTTGTGGCTGCAAAGGCTTTTGATTTTTAGTTTGTCTATTTTCTTTCTTAAGGCATAAGAAAGAAAGGCCTTCTTTCTTAAGGCCTGTCTTAAGGCATAACAAAATGAAGTGCTAGTCTTTTTATCCTTAATTGAAAGGTTAATTGGCTAACCCAGGAGGAGAACACATGAGCAAAAAAGATGCTCAAAGTGTTCACTCCATCTTTCTTTTCTCTGCCTTCTCCGCTTCCATTCAACTTCCCATGAGGAAGCCCTTCCATCATTTGTAACAATCTATAGACTAAGGCACGGAGAGCGAGTCAGTTCTGAGAGACACAAAGGGATTTATGACTGATACCTGCTTTTCAGACTGCAGTGATAGTCTAGCTATAAAACTTCAGCTTTTATGGAGACAAATACCCTCAGAGGTGTAAAAACAGAAATAAAACATAAAGCATTTTACCTTTTCCCTTTTGTAAATCTTTATTTGGTCTCCCCCACCCCCCAACTCCACCCTTTAAAAAAATTTCTTAGGTAACCCAAACAAATGAGGGAACAGATCTGTTATACTACTTTCTTTTAAATATGCCTCTATTACCTTCAGTAATGGCATTCTTGGATATGCATCACTGTTAATTTTTTGAACAGAAGCATTGCCATGTGTCTGAGATAAGAATCTTACTATTTTATCTAGATTCTGAAAGACAGCAGAAAGTCAGAATTACAATAAAAAAAGTGGGCTGCATCTCCCTCCTTTGGGAAAAGATTAAAAAATGTTGTCAATCAATAAACAAGAGGATCTCTCATAATTCCATCTAGTCCTAAGATTCTGTGGTCTTTGTTTACAAACTTTTTATTAGTGACAAATCAAAAAATGGTAGTTGCAGCCAGTGACAACTGAAGCTGCCTTGTTATTAAATGGATCTGGCCCGCCCCCTTGTGGCCATAAGTGCAATGACCATGACTGTCTGAGAAGCCTGGCTGTGAAGGAGGAGGGAAGAGTCAGGTTTGGGGCTGCCTTGCCAGTCAGTTCATCCAAGTCTCCCAGTCACATCAAATTAGAATCAAACTCATTGCACAATAGACGGGTGGCTTATTTTCTTGAAGAAGTGCGAGCAGCCTCATGTTGGCCTCTACTCGTTTGCAGAGCAAAAGCTCCTATTTCCAGAACTGGCACCAATGAGTCTGTTAAACCATCCAGTTGAGTTGTTCATACCCTGGATACAGAGATCATTTGAGGGGTTTGTAAAAAGTAAAAACGCCCCGACCCTCCTCTATGTCCTCCCCAGGAGTGATGCTGAAGCGGGGTCCTGGTACCGGTGGTTTTTTTAAAGCTCACCACTGAGGTAACGTGCAGTCAGGATGGAAACACCACGTAGCTTAATCCCATTCAATAGGATGGCTGGTGATTTTAACTGAATGTTATTTTGAAGACCTAGACCCAAATGACAAACCCCCTACATTAGAGCAGTCCTATGCAGATTCTAACACACCAGTATTATTGAAGTTTTATAAAGAATGACTAGGAGATTAAAAGAAACCCAAAAGATCATTTAAAAAAGTTTTCCTTGGATTGGCCCCAGTAAATCTGCTCTACAAAAATATCCCAAATGACAGTCTTCTGGTCCTCACTCCTTATTAGGCCTAGATACATTGTACTGTAGACCTATTTTTATACTAATTGTGAATTTCTGTCACTATTTGGCAAGTATAACACTTTACCTAGTGGTTCGTTAGATGCCATCTGCGTACATCGAGTTTTCTGTATTTACCCCCAGAAATTCACATCAGTGAGTGTGGAGTGGTGAGTAGAAATCTCCCTCATTTAACAAGCAATCCAGACAAATCTGATGCACGTGGTTGAGGCATCGCAGAGAAATGCTGCTTAGTCATACCGTGACATGCTAATTCACTGAAGGTGTGGGGTGTGTTGTAGTTAAGGGATGTTCTAATATTTATTTTCTACTACAGTGCTTTCCAAAATGTGGTCCCTGGACCAGTAGCAGAGGCATCACCTGGGAACTTCTTAGAAATGCAAGTTCTAGTCCTATTCTACACATATGGAATCAGAAACTCTGAAGGTGGGGACCCAAAAGTACTTTAACCAGCCCTCCAGGTGATTCTGATGCATTCTTAAATGTGAGAACCACCGGTCTCCTCAAAACATCCCAACCTCCTTGACAGCTGTTTGATGTAGCTTCTTCTTGTTCTTAGAATTTTTCCCTCAACCTCCTAACATGTCTTTAGGGAGGAACCATGTCTCACGTCTATAAATCAATATAAGGGAAAGCGCATGGGATTTAAAATTATAAGACCTGGATGGGAATCCCAGCTCTGTCAATTGCTATGAATAAAACCATGCATAAATATTTCCACCCTCTGAGCATATTTCCTCATTAAAAATCAGGAAGAGAACATTTATTCGGGACACAGAGTCCAGACTTTTGCTTGAAGCTTTCTCTCATTTGAGCACCATGCACAACTGCAGCTGGCATTACTTCCAACCGATGGATGAGAAAATAGACACGGAAGACTCAGAAGAGTGAACTGAGCTGCCTACCCTGATCCACTGGACACAAACCCTTTGACAGTGTTGCCTTATCTACAAATGTGGATAAGGACTCCATGAGTTTGATGTAAGGATTAAATAAGGCAACAGAGTTTAAAAGAATTTGTAAAAGGTAAACATTATGTTTGTAGGTATTATCTTAGTGGCTTGGTGGGTTAAGTGGAATCAGCACACTCAGACCTGAAGTTGAGGGAAATCAACAGCTAATAAAAGACAAGTTTTGTTTTAAAGCAGAAACCATAACACATCATAAACAATTGGTTTTTAAAAAGAAGAACAGTGAGCTTTTACACTATAAAAGAGTAAATTCTAAAACAAAAGAACAAAACCAAAAAAAAAAATAACACAGCAAACCTTTAGTTCCACATAACAAAAAAGAATAAGTAAAAAAGTATTATGTAGATAGAAAAAATATATACCTTTCCATGTAAAGCAAGCATTTATAAACTAAAGGGGAAGGGCAGGTTCTTAAGTGTAGCTGAACCACTGCTTAGATACAAGCCCATGGACCTCAGATTAGAGCCTCTTCTCACTGCCTTAGGAAGCTGTTATTTAGACAAGAAGTGAGACTCCCTCAGCTTTTTTTTTTTTTTTCCACACTTTCAGAGGTTCTAATCAATGGAAAGACCAGAGCAGTCAAAATAAGGATGTAAATTCTTTGGATTTTGGTGACAAGAATGGGAGCATTGCTCTGGTCAATGCAATGCAGAAAAGCTACCCAGAAAGCTCTGAAACAAAAGTCACAAAATTTGAATCGCCATTAAAATTACACTGCAGGGCTTCCCTGGTGGCGCAGTGGTTAAGAATCCGCCTGCCAGTGCATGGCACACCGGTTCAAGCCCTGGTCCAGGAAGATCCCACATGCCGCGGAGCAACTAAGCCCGTGCGCCACAACTACCGAGCCTGCGCTCTAGAGCCTGCGAGCCACAACTACTGAGCCCAAGTGCCACAACTACCGAAGCCCGCAGGCCTAGAGCCCGTGCTCTGCCACAATAGAAGCCACTGCAATGAGAAGCCCGCGCACCACAACAAAGAGTAGGCCCCGCTCGCCGCAACTAGAGGAAGCCCGCACGCAGCAACGAAGACCCCAATGCAGCCAAAAATTAAAAAATAAAAAGTACACTGCAGCATAAAGAACTCTTTAAAATAATTTTGATAGATACAATTAATGGATGTATTATTTATTTAACTATTGCATTATTACAGATTACTATTATCACAAAAGCACTGCAATGAAAATTATTCTGTTGATACATATATCTTTATTTCCCCATCTCTTTAGGAAACAAAAACAAAAACAAAAAACTACACTACAGCAAAGGAAACAAAAGAGTAAAACACTGAAGTGTTCATACTTGTTGAAAACAACCCTGAAGAGGTGTTTTTGGCTTTGTTGCTATAGACATTCAGGTAAAAAGAAGCTCACTCTTTATGATAAGTATTAGTTACCCTCACTCTGTGGAATCAGTTTCCCTATGGAAACTAAAGTGGATATTTAAGATGACTGATGGAAAGCAATTTAAAAACCCTGCTCTAACCAAAGTACTCCTGGCAGTTTTAAATACAGACAGATGGATGGATGGATAGATGTATGGATAGAGAGACAGATGAAAGGTATTCATTTTAAAAGTGCCATCCATTACTCTAGAACCGCAAGTCTTCTCGAGGGCCGAAGCCTATGAAAAACACTTCTCTGTAACAGAAAACTAGGAAAGTGCGCCTAAGGATGCTCCGCGCAGGCGCGTGGACGCGATGTCACCGCCGAGTCCCCGCCGACCCGGCTCCTCTGCCCCGGGGACCAGGGCTCACCCAGAGTTAGAGGGAAGGACCTGGCTTTATCTCCAGGCCTCAGGTCCGCTGCTGCTCGTTCCGAGGCCCCTCCCGGAGCGCGGCGGGGAGACCGCGGAGGGCCCACTCCCCTCCTACCTGCAGCACGAAGGCGCTCGGCCAGACGGTGAAGCCGCACTCGGCGGCCGGGCCACGGGACAGCCTCACGGCGGTCGCCTCCTCATTGGGGTTGCCCAGGGGCAGCGTCCTCAAGGCTCCCAGGCGCACGTCCCCGAAGCAGAGGAAGGGCGACCTGCAGAAGTGGCTAAGGGACAGGACCGGCGGGGAGGCCGCCTCCTCCTCGGCCCAGGGGCCCCGCGGCCCCGCCCGCGGCCTCGGTTCCGGGGGCTCCGCTCACAGCAGTCGCGCCCCCGACGCCTGGTCGCCATGGCGGCCTCTGGGCCCAACGGGCTGCTCCGAGCCGCCCGTGCAGGAACGCCCAACGTGTCCTCTCGGGAAGCTGGGGGAATTGGAGCGAATTCGCCCCTTCTCGTGCGATCGCCGGGACCCGGCAAATAAGCGTGGCACAGACTCGCAAACTAGAAACAGGAGCAAACAGCGCAGATTCTTTGCTGTTTAAACTTCCCGCCTCCACTAATGGGATCCCCAGGCCCCGCCCGCCTCCGCGCGGGGCCAATCACCTTTCCCGGCAGCAGCCCCGGCCAATGAGAAGAAGGCGCCTTATTTAAACGTATCGGCGGCGGCGCGTCGCTCTGCGCGCGGAGGCGGCAGTGGTGTCGGGGTCTCGGTGGGCCCCGAGGCCCGGGGCTCAGACTCGGAATTCGCCTTTCGGTTTTGTGAACAGGTTGCTTGAAAGAAAGAGGGTCACAGCACTTCCACCGTAAATGCAGCAGTCATTGCCTTGCTGGGACAGTGATTTCCCTCCCCCAGTATCCCCGCCCAGGGTCACAACCCTGAGCTCCCCGCAGAGGCTTCCTGGGCCCAAATGGGAGAAAATGAGGAAAATTAAATGTATAGTTGTAAGGCCAACTGGCCCGAGGCAGGGGAACACAATCAGATTCACAGGTTGCATCAGAACGAAATTCTCCGGACCACCCAGTTCCAGAAACTGTCCTGGAGACATTCCGGACCACCCAGTTCCAGGAACTGACCTGGGGACTTTGAAACCAGCCCAGCCTTCCCGCCTTTCGAGGGGCGGGACTAACGGTTCCCCAGGATACCCGAAAAGACCACCAAATAAGGAATACCCTGCGCCCTCCCAGATTCACCACACCCCTTTCCCTTCTTCCCCTATAAAGTTTTGCCCAACCCTCGCCCGGGTGCGACTTCTCTGGCCCTTTTCGGACCAGTGAACCTCGCCCGGGAGCGCTCCTTAATGAAGCTCACTTGAAGCTTTCCTCTGTTTCGTGGTGCCGTTTGTTAAGATCCGACCTTACAATAGTTAGTGTGAACGTGCTGATGTCAGTGCCTGACCCCAGCAGGGCCTCAGTGATACTGGGAGCAAAACTAGGTAAACAAACAAAACCTGAGATTCCCAGAAATTCATAAGCGATGGTCTTGACTGGCATTGCCCTTGACAAATAACTTCCGGTTTTCATTTTAATTGTAGACATCCGATAATAATGGTTATCGCTTACATGTTACTCTTTGCCAGGCATTGTTTTAAGCCCTGCACATATTTATCTCAACCTTCACTTCAACCCTGTGAGGGAGGTGCCATGATTCGTGCTTCACAGATGAGCGAGGCCGGCGTCCAGCCAGCCAGGAAGTGGCAAAGCCAAGAGACGGACACAGGCAGCTCGGCTGGTCTTGCTCTCACCCCTGCACCTACTGCCTCTAAAGACAGGAGAAGACTTTAAAAAATAACGTGAGGATGTGTGTACGCGTGCATGAAATATATCAAAAGAAATCTCCCTGGGTGGAAAACCAAAATGAGGAAGGTGGTATCTGAAATTATATTCACTGACACCCATTTTGACCTGATGTTGAACCCGGTTATCTTAATGATACTGAATCAAAAGTGTTCATGGAGGTTTCTTAAAATCCTAATTTAGGATTGATGCACAATGAGACCACTACTCCATAATTTTTTAGCAAAATGTTAATGTGAACGACAATAACCTTCATATACACTTAATTTATATTTATTATTTCATACTGTGAATGTTGTTCATCAAATTAACATTACGCATATAAGCCCTTAAGCTTAAGTCACTGAAATGTTTGTTTCAACCCTTTTTAACATGATAGTAACACATCTTGTTTATCTATGCTCTCCCCTCACAGCTTCTCTTCATAAAGCAAAGCTGTTGACGCACAATTTTAGAAAATCCAGAATGAACTGTATGGATTATTTTTTATTTGCCCTCCACTTCCACCCTGCACCCTTTTCCAGCCTGCTCTTTGCTGTGGGATGCTGGCCTGTGTTCTGTATTTGCTACATCCATAGTTTTTTTTACTCTGTAGCTTCTGTTTTATTCAAAGAGAGAGGTAAGGGTATTTCCCCCATTCCTGCCCCCCTTGGGCTGGCTCCATCTCAACATTAAAATCACAAGTAGCTGGAGAGATGCCCTCTCCTCATGGGTCTCTGGGGATCTGGGTGTGGGGATACCATGGTGTTACTAGTCCCAGGATATGGCACTATTGCTTATTTCCCTGCATCCCTGTCACATCTTTGCAAATGGTCCCTTTATTAAACTTCCTTGAATTCCACTACATTGGAGAGGGCCAACTATTTCCTTAGTGTCCCTGGCTGATGCAATAGTGGCCTTAGGAAATTGCCTCTTAAGATCGAATTCTGAATTGAGTTGCTCCTATCTGAGGAGCACAGGGATAAACTCCTGCTAGCGAGAAACATCATGATAATCCACGGGATGCGGTAGCATCCTGAGTCCTCGAATCATCCATCTGTGGCGGCAGCATGAGATGAAGTGCATACGAAGGGCAATTTATTCAAAGATCAGGTGGCCGGGGCACACAGTGGCTATGCCAACACTTTATAAATGATTATAAAGCTTAGAGTGTCACCTGGTTTCACCTGACCACCCTGGAGAGCATACATAGGGAAAAAGAAAATGAAACTCTGTTGAACATCCAAGGGTACCACTAAGAACATATCTTGAGAACAAGAATGTGTGGACGGAAGGCCTGAAGAAGCCCCTCACTTCCTGTGGTCTCAGGGAACACACGGCCAAGGACTAATCCCGAGGCTGCTGGTAAATGTGGCAGCACTGATGAAATGCTCGACCCTACCAGCCCTCCTAGCTAAGGGGAGGGAGGGGGACCCTGGGAAGGAGTACGGTATTTGGGCAAAATTTTAAAGGCTGAGAGCTTGTATTTCTCCCTATTCCCACAAACCTCCCTCACCAGCAGAGGCTCCTCCTCACCACCTCCACCGGTCCGTTATATTGATGACATTTGCTAATTAAATCTGATGAGCAAGAAACAGCTGTCAGGAGCTGGGAGGGTCTGAGACTTACCCCGCTGAAGCTTTACTGGAACATAGAGACACCCATTCCTTTACATGTTCTAGGGCCGCTTTCACTATACAAAGGTGGAGTTGAATAGTTCCAGGAGAAATCATATTGCCTGCAAAGCCTGTACTACTTAGTATCTGGCCCTTTACAAAGAAGTTTGCTGACCTGGGATCTAATCCAAGGAACCAAACAACTGGATGTGACAAGCAACATTCCATTATCAAGTCAAAGTGGTGAACACCAGCCCAGAGCTGAGCAGGCCCCAAGTTCACAAGCTGCACAGACGACACGGGTCCTGTTATATCTCCTCCTCATACACTGTCTCTCTCAGGCTGTACCTCGGGGAAATCGGGGATCTCCTTGACCATTTCATAAAGGAAGACAAAGCCTGGTTTATGGACGGATGTGTATGGTAGGCCAGATGTGAGCAGAGCTGCGCTATAGCCTCCCCTCAGGGTAGATGAGAACACTCAGGGAGCAGAAGTTTGGATGGTACATCTAATCCACTTCCAAGGGGAGAAGACACGTCTCTGCTCTCTGCTGACTCAAGGGCACAGTCAACAGGTTGGGCAGCAGGTCAAGGGTTTGGAAAAAGCAAAATGAAAACTTGGTGACAAGTTAAGTCTGGGGAGGAGAGGTATGTAAAATGACATCTCAAGATAGGGACAGGGGGACTTCCCTGGTGGCACAATGGTTAGGAATCCGCCTGCCAATGCAGGGGACATGGGTTTGAGCCCTAGTCGGGGAAGATCCCACATGCTGCGGAGCAACTAAATCCGTGCACCACAACTGCTGAGCCTGTGCTCTGGAGCCCGTGAGCCACAAGAACTGAGCCCATGTGCCACAACTACTGAAGCCTGCACGCCTAGAGCCCGTGCTATGCAACAAGAGAAGCCACCACAGTAAGGAGCCCGCGCACCACAACAAAGACCCAACGCAGCCAAAAATTAATTAATTTAAAAGAAAAATAGGGACAGGAAATTAAGAAATTTGTGTCCCTAGTAAATGCCATCAGAGAATATCCAAGGCAAAGGAAGAGCTCAAAAATCAGGCAAACAAGACAACCTGTCCTGCTTAGGTGTCAGAACCTCTTTCCTCAGAGACCCCATTCTTATTTGGTGAACCCATGTATACACTGGCCATGGCCGCAGATATACAGGCTATGAAAGAGCTTAAAGAGTCTCCCTCTTTCCAAGGCTGATTGGATATCCCACCATTGAGAGCCTGACCTGCGAACAGAGGCCAAGCAGAACCCCCAATGTGACTCCACTCCCCAGGGACCAACCAGTTACCTGTGGCATGTGGGTTACATTAAACCCTTTCTACCACAGAAGAGGTGGTATTTTCCTCTCTGGAGTAGATGCATTTGCTGAGTATAGATTGCTGTACCTGCCCCCACTATCCATGCACAGACGTACAGAATGCTTTCTCTAGAACCAATGAATCTGTGGAGGTTTTCAAAGTGTGTCTAAAAAGTCTTGGTCACTTCTCCCTTCAAGAGGGGAATCTTAATTTGTGTCCCTTGAGTGGTGTGGACTTAGGGACTCGCAGTGGCAGACGTGATGTGATATCACTTCCTAGATTAGGTTATAAAATATTGCAGCTATGACAGGCTCTTGGTGCTCTGGCTGGTGTCAGGGCTGTGCCTATGAGGTGGGAGAGCCAAATTCAGGACATTGGTCCACCAGAGACCTCCCAGCTCCACGTAATATAAAATGGTGAAAATCTCCCAGAGATCTGCATCTCAACGCTAAGACCAAGCTTCACTAAATGACCAGCAAGCTACAGTGCTGGACACCCTATGCCAAACAACTAGCAAGACAGGAGCACAACCCCACCCATTAGCAGGGAGGCTGCCTAAAAGCATAAGGTCACAGACACCCCAAACACCACCAGACGCAGACCTGTCCACCAGAAAGAAAAAATCCAGCCTCATCCACCAGAACACAGGCACCAGTCCCCTCCACCAGGAAGCCTACACAACCCACTGAACCAACCTTACCCACTGGGAACAGACACCAAAAACAAAGGGAGCTATAAACCTGCAGCCTGCGAAAAGGAGACCCTGAACACAGTAAGTTAAGCAAAATGAGAAGACAGAGAAGCACACAACAGATGAAGGAGCAAGGTAAAAACCCACCAGACCTAACAAATGAAGAGGAAAAAGGGAGTCTACCTGAAAAAGAATTCAGAATAATGACAGTAAAGATGAACAAAAATCTGGGAAATAGAAAGGAGAAAATACAAGAAACGTTTAAGAAGGATCTAGAAGAACTAAAGAGCAAACAAAAAATGATGAACAACAAAATAAATGAAATTATAAATTCTCTAGAAGGAATCAATAGCACAATAACTGAGGCAGAAGAACGGATAAGTGTCCTGGAAGATAAAATAGTTGAAATAACAACTGCAGGGCAGAGTAAAGAAAAAAGAATGAAAAGAATTGAGGACAGTCTCAGAGACCTCTGGGACAACATTAAATGCACCAACATTCGAATTGTAGGGATCCCAGAAGATGAAGAGAAAAAGAAAGGGACTGAGAAAATATTTGAAGAGATTATAGTTGAAAACTTCCCTAATATGGGAAAGGAAATGGTTAATCAAGTCCAGGAAGCACAGAGTGTCCCATACAGGATAAATCCAAGGAGAAACATGCTAAGGCATATTACTAAAACTATCAAAAATTCAGTACAAAGAAAACATACTAAAAGCAGCAAGGGAAAAACAACAAATAACATAGAAGGGAATCCCCATAAAGTTAACAGCTAATCTTTCAGCAGACACTCTGCAAGACAGAAGGGAGTGGCAGGATATATTTAAAGTGAGGAAAGGGGAAAAACCTACAACCAAGATTACTCTACCCAGCAAAGATCTCATTCAGAATTGACGGAGAAATTAAAACCTTTACAGACAAGCAAAAGCTAAGAGAATTCAGCACCACCAAACCAGCTTTACAACAAATGCTAAAGGAACTTCTCTAGGCAGGAAACACAAGAGAAGGAAAAAACCTACAATAACAAACCCAAACCAATTAAGAAAATGGTAATAGGAATATACATATCGATAATTACCTTAAACGTGAATGGATTAAATGATCCAAACAAAAGACACAGGCTTGCTGAATGGATACAAAAACAAGACCCATATATATGCTGTCTACAAGAGACCCACTTCATACCTAGGGACACATATAGACTGAAAGTGAGGGGATGGAAAAAGATATTCCATGCAAATTGAAATCAAAAGAAAGCTGGAGTAGCAATTCTCATATCAGACAAAATAGACTTTAAAACAAAGACAATTACAAGAGACAAAGAAGGACACTACATAATGATCAAGGGATCAATCCAAGAAGAAGATACAGCAATTGTAAATATTTACACACCTAACATAGGAGCACCTCAATACATAAGGCAAATACTAACAGCCATAAAAGGGGAAATCGACAGTAACACATTCATAGTAGGGTACTTTAACACCCCACTTTCACCAATGGACAGATCATCCAAAATGAAAATAAATAAGGAAACACAAGCTTTAAATGATACATTAAACAAGATAGACTTAATTGATATTTATAGGACATTCCATGCAAAAACAATACAATACACTTTCTTCTCAAGTGCTCATGGAACATTCTCCAGGATAGATCATATCCTGGGTCACAAATCAAGCCTTGGTACATTTAAGAAAATTGAAATCATATCAAGTATCTTTTCCAACCAGAATGCTATGAGACTAGATATCAATTACAGGAAAAAATCTGTAAAAAATACAAACACATGGGGGCTAAACAATACACTATTTCATAACCAAGAGATCATTGAAGAAATCAAAGAGGAAATCAAAAAATACCTAGAAACAAATGACAATGAAAGCATGACGACCCAAAACCTATGTGATCCAGCAAGAGCAGTCCTAAGAGGGAAGTTTATGGCAATACGATCGTACCTTAAGAATCAAGAAACATCTCAAATAAACAACCTAACCTTACACCTATAGCAATTAGAGAAAGAAGAACAAAAAACCCCTAAGTTAGCAGAAGGAAAGAAATCATAAATATCAGAGTGGAAATAAATGAAAAAGAAATTAAGGAAGTGGTAGCAATGATTGATAAAACTAAAACCTGGTTCTGTGAGAAGATAAACAAAATTGATAAACCATTAACCAGACTCATCAAGAAAAAAAGGAAGACACAAATCAACAGAAGTAGAAATGAAAAAGGAGAAATAACAACTGACACTGCAGAAATACAAAGGATCCTGAGAGATTACTACAAGCAACCATATGCCAATAAAATGGACAACCTGGAAGAAATGCACAAATTCTTAGAAAAGCACAGCCTTCTGAGACTGAACCAGGAAGAAATAGAAAATACAAACAGACCAATCACAAGCAATGAAATTGAAACTGTGATTAAAAATCTTCCAACAAACAAAAGCCCAGGACCAGATGGCTTCACAGGAGAATTCTATCCAACATTTAGAGAAGAGCTAACACCTACCCTTCTCAAACTTTTCTATAATATAGCAGAGGGAGGAACACTCCCAAACTCATTCTACGAGGCCACCATCACCCTGATACCAAAACCAGACAAAAATGTCACAAAGAAAGAAAACTACAGGCCAATATCACTGATGAACATAGATGCAAAAATCCTCAACAAAATCCTAGCAAACAGAATGCAACAGCACATTAAAAGGATCACACACCATGATCAAGTGGAGTTTATCCGAGGAATGCAAGGATTCTTCAGTATACGCTAATCAATCAGTGTGATACACCATATTAACAAATTGAAGGAGAAAAACCATATGATCATCACAATAGATGCAGAAAAAAGCTTTCGACAAAATTCAACACACACTTATGATAAAAACCCTACAGAAAGTAGGCATAGAGGGAACTTACCTCAACAAAATAAAGGACATTATGACAAACCCACAGCCAACATCGTCCTCAATGTTGAAAAACTGAAACCATTTCAAATAAAATCAGGAACAACACAAGGTTGCCAACTCTCACCACTATTATTCAACATTGTTTTGGAAGTTTTAGCCACAGCAATCAGAGAAGGAAAAGAAATAAAAGGAATCCAAATCGGAAAAGAAGAAGTAAAACTGTCATGGTTTGCAAATGACATGGTACTATATATAGACAATCCTAAAGATGCCACCAAAAAGCTACCAGAGCTAATCAATGAATTTGGTAAGGTAGCAGGATACAAAATGAATGCGCAGAAATCTCTTTCATTCCTACACACTAATGATGAAAAATCTGAAAGTGAAATTAAGAAAACACTCCAATTTACCATTGCAACAAAAAGAATAAAATACCTAGGAATAAATCTATCTAAGGAGACAAAAGACGTGTAGGCAGAAAACTATAAGACACTGATGAAAGAAATTAAAAATGATACAAACAGGTGGAGAGATAGACCATGTCCTTGGATTGGAAGAATCAACATTGTGAAAATGACTCTACTACCCAAAGCAATCTACAGATTCAATGCAATCCCTATCAAACTACCACTGGCAGGCTTCCCTGGTGGTGCAGTGGTTGAGAGTCCGCCTGCCGAGGCAGGGGACATGGGTTCATGCCCTGGTCCGGGAAGATCCCACATGCCGTGGAGAGGCTGGGCCCGTGAGCCATGGCCACTGAGCCTGGGCATCCGGAGCCTGTGCTCCACAATGGGGAGGCCACAAGAGTGAGAGGCTCACATACCGTAAAAAACAAAACAAAACAAGAAACAAACAAACAAAAAAACTCCCACTGTTATTTTTCACAGAACTAGGACAAAAAATTTCACAATTTGTATGGAAACAGAAAAGACACCGAATAGCCAAAGCAATCTTGAGAATGAAAAATGGAGCTGGAGGAATCAGGCTCACTGAGTTCAGCTGATACTACAAAGCTACAGTAATCAAGACAGTATGGTACTGGCACAAAAACAGAAATATAGATCAATGGAACAGGATAGAAAGCCCAGAGATAAATCCACGCACATATGGTCACCTTAATTTTTTAAAGGAGGCAAGAGTATACAATGGAGAAAAGACAGCCTCTTCAATAAGTGGTGCTGGGAAAACTGGAAAGCTACATGTAAAGGAATGAAATTAGAACACATCCTAACACCATACACAAAAATAAACTCAAAATGGATTAAAGACCTAAATGTAAGATCAGATACTATCAAACTCTTAGAGGAAAACATAGGCAGAACACTCTTTGACATAAATCACAGCAAGATCTTTTTTACCCACCTCCCCAAGAAATGGAAATAAAAACAAAAATAAACAAATGGTACCTAATGAAACTTCAAAGCTTTTGCACAGCAAAGGAAACCGTAAAGAATATGAAAAGACAACACTCCAAATGGGAGAAAAAATTCGCAAATGAAGCAACTGACAAAGGATTAATCTCCAAAATTTACAAGCAGCACATGCAGCTCAATATCAATAAACAACCCAATCCAAAAATGAGCAGAAGACATAGACATTTCTCCAAAGAAGATATACAGATTGCCAACAAACAAATGATAGGATGCTCAACAACATTAATCATTAGAGAAATGCAAATCAAAACTACAATGAGGTATCACCTCACACCAGTCAGAATGGCCATCATCAAAAAATCTACAAACAATAAATGCTGGAGAGGGTGTGGAGAAAAGGGAACTCTCTTGCACTGTTCGTGGGAATGTGAATTGGTACAGCCACGATGGAGAACAGTATGGAGGTTCCTTAAAAAACTACAAATAGAACTACCATAGATTCCATATATATGTGTTTCACACATATGTTTCACATTGTTTCACATAGTGTTTCACATTGCAGACTCACAAAATATAACTAGATTCTCCTCTCTCACTTATTTAACTTGCCAGATACACAGTTTATTCTCTAGTACCTCAACTAATAATATTTTCTTTTTATCGTTTTCATCTTCTAGAACTACATATCTATAGATACATATATTATTAAATATGTGTTTTCCAAAAGTGCTAGACATCTCAGTACAATTGGGAAAAGACTAAAGAAATTTTTAGTGACTTTTATTTGTAACTGTAAAGTCTCTAGTTAATATTTACCTTAGAAAATTATGACATTTCACTGAAATTAAAAAAAAATACTTTGTGTGCTTATTGTTCTTGTTCTTTCTGAAATATTGGTGCAATTGTAAAACAATTCCACTTTTATACCTCCCATCCCTGCACACTAGATACATGGGAAACAAGTTATACTGCACAGCTCTTCTTCTACTTCTTTAGAAATACATCCTTCAAATAAGATTATTCAAAAGCCATCTCAGCTTGGAAATGAATACTCCTCCCTCAATGTAAACAGATGAATTAGATGACTGTGACCCAAAGTTAAATCTTCTATTCCCTAGCTTACCTGCAATAACCAGGATGACACTGAAAGAAAAACCCAGTATGATTGTTTTCTTATCTTTATACCCAACTAGGTTTACCCAAACCCACCACACTGCATATGTATATATGTGTATATATAGACACATATAAACACACACACACATTGGAACAAGTTAGCCATAAAAAAGTATAAAATTTTGCCATTTGCAACAACATGGATGGACTTGGGGGGGTACTATTCTGAGTGAAATTGGTCGTACAGAGAAAGACAAAGTATGATACCACTTATGTGTGGAATCTAAAAAATATAGCAAACTAGTGAATAGTAACATAGCAGAAAGAGATTCACAGGTATAGAGAACAAACAAGTGGTTACCAGTGGGGAGAGGGAAAGGGGGAGGGACAAGATAGGGGTAGGGGATCAAGAGGTACAAAGTATTATGTATAAAATATATTATGTATAAAATATATAAGTTAAGTATGTGTAAAATATATAAGCTAAGCTATTATGTATAAAATATATAAGCTACAAAATATATAAGCTACAAGGACATATCGTACAACACAGGGAGTATAGCCAATATTTTATGATAACTATAAATAGAGTACAGTTAAAAATTGTGAATCACTATGTTGTACACCTGAAACTACTGTAAATCAATTATACCTCAATCAAAAAATATTTAAAAATCCAACTATGGGAAAAAATTTCATTTCTGTTTCAAAGGTCTGACAACCAAGAGACCCTGGAAGAAAAGACATTTCAGCAGTATTGAAAACTCCCATCTAGCACGAGTAACACAATTCTTGGGTTCTTAAAACAACTCTTCAATAAAAAGAATCAGACGTTTTGGAAATATAGATGATTACTGGTGTTAGGCATGGGAGGTATATAGTGAGACTGGATTATCGGTGTTGGGCTAAAAAGAAGAGAAATGCTCAAAGACCAACGGGGCTAGATCAGGAGCAATCAGAACCAGTTTCAAGAGGCACTCACTAGCCAAAATTTGGATCATTTTATCTTCAAAGAATGAGTATAATTGATTGTGATAAATTGAATAAATAAAAATGTAGGAATCCATGCTGATACAAACAACAATTTTTTTTAAAGGCAAAAAGTCTTAAAGCCACCATGGAAGGTTACAATTACATCAAGTCCTTCCTCCAAAAATTGGAAATTAATGGGCAAAAATAAAGATTTCCCAAAACTTTTTAGGTAAAAGTTGAATGTGAACAGAGTCTGTAAATTAACACTCATCTGTATACAGAATGACAATGAATGAATGCAGAAAAATGAGAAGATTTATCATTAAAATCACGATTTTCTTATCAACAGTGAAATAACCGATTGTAGCCATGTGTCATAAATAGATTCTACAACCATTAGGTGAAGATTTTGGAGAAATAGTATATACACAAATGTTAACATTAACAGCAAAGATAACTTTCCAATTGTAACAATTTAATTTAAGGATGAGAAAAGCAGCTGTCACCAGTGATTCAGATTTAGATCAATTAGCTCCAATGGTGACAGCCATGCTTCTTATTCTAAGAAGGCCACTTGATTTGACGCAACATGGAGTAACAAGATATCACCTTAAAATATTTTAGCTCAATTATTTATATCCCTATTTTCATGTGAAAATTTTCATGATTTTTAGAAATTTATAATGTTTCTAGTCAACTGATTTAAACTAACTATGCTGTTTGAAATGTATGAACCTAAAGATCACACTTCAGACTCTTGTGGTTGAAAGTTTCCAAAACTCTCTATACCAGCAAAATCATGAAAATGTTATTAGATCTGCAGATCTTTACCAAAGAGGTCTCTACAGTTCTCAACACTGTATGTACTATATGTTGTCTTACCTTGTATACATCTTTATTTTAAAATAACATGCTATGGTTCAAAGGTGATATACAATGAAAATTTTACAATAGTGGTAAGTAAAACGGACTTAAACACCACGTTTTACCCCTATTGTCTCTAAATTCAACTACAGTTATTCTAAATATTCTATTGTAGAATATTCTAAATATTCTAATATTCTATTGTACTTGTTGCCAATATTTGTTCTATAAAAATGTATTCAGTGTTCAAGGCATAGTGTGTTTATATGTGTATGTGTGTTTATACTTGATGTTGGATTTTTTAAATCACTTATATGTCATGTGATTGGTTGCATAACTATCATAACGATAGTTATGCAACCAATTTGATTCTAATTCATCTTTTTTTAATATATTATTATTTTATTGATTTTAGTGTAGTATCTTTAAATATATTTAGTTATTTATTATTTTTGGCTGTGTTTGGTCTTCGTTGCTGCGTGCGGGATTTCTCTAGTTGCGGCAAACGGGGGATGCTCTTCGTCGTGGTGCACGGGCTTCTCATGGCGGTGGCTTTTCTTGTTGCGGAGCGCGGGCTCTAGGCTTACGGGCTTCAGTAGTTGTGGCACGTGGGCTCAGTAGTTGTGGCTGGTGGGCCCTAGAGCGCAGGCTCACTAGTTGTGGCGCACGGGCTTAGTTGCTCCGCGGCATGTGGGATCTTCCTGGACCAGGTCATGAATCCATGTCCCCTGCATTGGCAGGCAGATTCTTAACCACTGTGCCACCAGGGAAGTCCTCTAATTCCTCTTTATGTGAATTATAATGTGTGCTAGATAGGCGTCTTGTAAAAGATCATGTATTTCATTATTGTTTGGTATATTTATCTATTGACGGATGAGCAAAAGTAAGAAATAACTACTTACATGTAATTACTAATATAGGTATTACATAGTTTGCATTTTACATGTTTGTAAAGTGATGTTATTTTGAAAATGGAGACAAGTATTTCTTCCCATTTCTTCTGAAACAGAATCTTAGGAAACCTCAGAAGTTATGGAGAAATCTTTAGAAAGTTAGGAAACTGATGGATGAAAGGAGGTACTGAAGTGATTGCATCTAATTTCTTGCCGTAGGTGTTTTATCAACAGGACACGTAGCATTTTGGTTTGCCAAGTTTTAATGAGATGCTTTTAAGAAGTGATTAGTTGGTCTCCAAGATTATAATTACATCATCCCTATAATGTTTAACATGAAGCTGATTTATGAATAGAGATGAGTTAAACAATACTTGATAAAAAGA
The DNA here is from genome assembly GCF_003676395.1 of Aethalodelphis obliquidens. NCBI lineage: Eukaryota > Metazoa > Chordata > Mammalia > Artiodactyla > Delphinidae > Aethalodelphis > Aethalodelphis obliquidens. The sequence goes on from NW_020837968.1 coordinate 1,335,328, forward strand.
AACTGAGAACTGGAATAATAATGAAAAATTCTGAATACATGTACATATTTCAGTTTTACAACTGCACTTTAACGACAGTTTCGTTGACAAGTAGGATATGCCAGTTTTCCCTCCCGACAGGTTGTTCGAAGTGCAGAGCTAGGTGCCTTTGTACAATATCCACTTTTACACTTAAATTCAACAGTGTCATCTGTTTTAGAATAAAGTTTTTTATCGCTTCTCCATTTTAATTCTATGTTATGTTTTTCCATCATTTCTTCTGAAATTACACATGCATCTGAAGTTAAAAAAATAAACATAAACTGTTAAGTAGTATACAAATATTTTCCACAGAATTTCAGGCTTTCAAGTAGAATCTCTTGCTCTGGTCCAAAAATTCCTTCTCAAAACCTTTTACAAACCAATTCATTGAAAATCCAGTATGTAGTTTCCATCATTTTAAACAGTTAATGTTGTAAGAATGAGGTACTATTTTTAGTGTAATAATTAAATGTTATAATCAAAGATTCATAATGTCAGTTATCATATGAAGAGCTTTCATTAAGGAATCTTTTGTTGCTATTGTTTCTTGAACAGGAACTTTTCAAAATTTATTTCCACACATATTATTAGTTGGTAGTCAAGCATGCAACAGAATGGTTGGTAGTTAATCCATGAAAATTCTATTATAAACAGCTAAACATCATACTCAGTACACCGATTTTCCCAGGATCCACAAGAAGATTGAAATATTTACCTAAGCACTTTGGTGGTTCTGACCACTCTCCATTCTGACATTCTATGTATGTCTTTCCCTGAAGTTCATAGTAGGACTGGCATTGGTACTCAACTCTCGATCCTGGAGGATATACTGGTGCCGGGAATGAGGTAATGTCTCCATTGTCTATTGGTGGGGGAGGCCCACATTTTCCTTGAGAGTCTAAAAAATATGTTTGATTTATTGAAAGAGTAAAAACAGAAAAGGAAACCCCACAGTTTAAAATAAAAAGATAAAAATGTAGCCTAGTATGTAATAATCAGGTTTTTGATTTCTGATGACAGAAATGATTTATTGAAGAAATTTGAAACACTTAAACGAAAAGGCACATTTTTAAGTCCCTACTTTTACCCCACAAGAAAGTACACATAATACATTAACAAATATGTCTGCTTTGCAGTGTTTTGGTATTAAAACATGTTTTCTTAGTGAATATATGCTGGACAGATGGATAACTAAGATAAAAAAAATATCCTTGTATACAACATACAGCAGTGTCTATTGAATCTCTAGTCATATTTATTGATTTTCATTTTTATTACAAAATGAACATCAGCCCCAACAGCTGCTTTTGTAAAAGTCGAAGAATTACAGATCTCAATAGTGGGAGAGGGAATGCTTTCTTCCTTTTCTGGACAAGATGAGGTAGAAATATTTCTGCTTATTGCATCTGCTCTGTATTATTTCTGCTAACTAAAAATCCTGAACATATTATAATAAACCAACTCAGGAGACTGTGAAAGATGTAGAGAAGATATCTGGTTAGAGACGTTGGGATTCAAGGAATTACACTCCAGAGACTTGTTTGGGTTTTCCTTTTCCCTTCTTTGTATCCTGGATGGACCACTGAGACTGCAACCCAGAAATGATAGCAAGTTCAGAAAGAAAATTAAAAAAAAAACAGTCCCAAGAAGCACTTGGTCTCTTTAAGCAAAGTCCCAGGAAAGGATCAGCATAGTAAGACAGAAACAGTTTTTACAATCCTGACTTTCTCTAGAAATACACCATAGAACCTAAGACCAACCCATCCCCACCTTGATCAGCAGGGGCCAAGTGAGGAGTCCAGACTTCCACCCACATGGTGAGGGAAGAAGACACCTCTCCCCTTTCTCCAGGAGCCAGTGGAGGCCAGGTGGGAACCCTGGACTTGCACCCTGCATGGCAGTAAGGGAGGTCTGATAAATAAAAGATTTCAATAACGTCCTTAATCTCAATACATAATACCCAAAATGTCCAGAATACAGTTGATCATCACTCATCATACCAAGGATGAGGAAAACCTCAAAAGAGAAAAAACAATCAAAAGAAGACAACACTGAGATGACATACATATTGAAATTATTGGGCAATGGTTTTTAAAAATCCAGTCAAATTGATAGAAGTGGAAAATAGAGTAATATAACTTTTTAAAAAAACACACTGGATGGGCTCAATAATACATTGCAGATGGCAGAAGGATAAATAAACTTGACTATAGACTAACTTTGAAAATAGACTGAAAAGAAAATGGACAGAGCTTCAGGAACCCATGGGAAAATAGAAAAAGATTGGAGACCCAGAAAATGAAAAGGAAGGGGATGAGATGAAAAAAAAATGTAAAAATAATGGCTGAAAATTTCTGAAATAGGGCATAAGGCACAAATCTACATAATAAAAAGCTAAGTGAATTCCAAACAGGATAAATCCAAAGAAATCAATGTCAAGATACATCAAAATCAAAAAAAAAAAAAAAAAAATCAAAAAAAAAAAAAGATACATCAAAATCAAATTGCTGGAAATTAAAGAAAAAGAAAAAAATCTTAAAAGAGCTAGATAGATATTATGCAATACTTATATGGAAAAGGGATTCAAAAACTGGTAGGATTTTCATCCATGAACATAGAACCAGAAAGAAGTGACATCATTTTTTCAGTGCTGGAAGAAAAGAATTGTCAACCCCAAATTCTATATTGAGTGAAATATATTTTAGGATTAAAGGGAGAAAGAAAAATCTTTCCAGACAAAGGAAAACTGAGAGAACTTGTCTCTAGAAGATCTATACCTAAAGAATTGCTAAAGCAATTCTTCAAATATAAAGGAAACTAGAAAAGGGATTGAGACTTTAGGAAGGAAGAAAAAACAATGGAATTGATTTTTAAAAATAAGGGTAAATATAATAAGAATATTTTTTCCCTAATGATTTTGTTAAATTAGGTGTAAAATTATGTCATTTGAAATGTTGCTCAATGTATATAGAGAGAATACTAAAGACACTTATGTTGAAATGTGGGGAGATAAAAAGAATCTAAATGGAAGTAAGGTTTCCACATTTCACCTGAAGTGGTAAAATGTCAATACAAGTAGGGAGTGATAAGCCGCTTATGTGGATCTTAATACTTGGAGCAACCGCTAATAAAAACATGACAAGACATATACTCCAAAGCAATGCAGATGTATAAAAATTAAGTTATTTATAATGTTCAAAAACCCACAGGGAAGACAAGAAAAGGAAATGGGTATGAGAAACCGAGGAAACACACAGAAAACAAATAATAAAATTGCTGACATTGTCCCTATTATGTTAATAGATATTTTCAATGTAAATAGCCTTAATATATCAGTGGAAAGACTGAAAATGGCAGGGTGGACACATAAACAAGATTCATCTTTATGCTGTCTACAAGAAAATCACTCTAAACATGAAAACATGTTCAAGTGGAAGACTGCAAAAAATACATACCAGGAAAAAGTTAACTTGAAAAACTAGAAGTGGCTAATATATTTCTTGGTTTGGATTCCCTTACTTCCTGAACTCTAAACACTGAAGTGTCCCAGGACCAAGTTCTCAGACTTACTTTTTTTATGTGTATACTAATTCCCTGAATGAGTTCAGCTAGTAACATACCTTTAAATATCACCCATATGCTGAAGATGCCCAAATTTAAGTCACATTCTGTGATCAGGCCCTGGCTGCCTATATTCCATGTCTCAAAGTGGAATTTCTTGGGCTGTCAAATGTACTTATGGTATCGTTAACACATTTATTCACCAGGAAGTAACTGAATGTCTTAATATTTAAGATAAGAAGTGTTCCAAGATTCCAACTGTTCAAATCTGGTCAACTCTTTCAAACAATAAGTATGTCAGATCACTTATTCAGTCCACAAAAGAACTGGATTTTAAGCACCTTCATTTTATTTGCATCAAAAAAGAATTCCATAAGAACTACTTCATTATACATTTATATCAACATATCTTGTCCCTAATATATTCTCTAAAATTGCGGGGGGGGTGGCGGTGTAAGATACTCTACCTTTGCACTGAGGTGCTTTTGTCCAAGTTCCATTTAAACATATCACATCTACCTCCCCAAAAGGGTAGTAAGGCCAGACGCATTCATAATATACTCTCTCACCATTTTGATATCTAGACTTCTCATTTTGTATAATAGCATTTTCCACTTGGGGTGGATTCACACAGGAAGCATCTAGATAGAAAGAAAAATAGTATCTCTAATATAATGATCATTATGAACAGCAAGCTACCAAGTGGGATGTCACATATATTCCATATGGTCATTTAAAATCAAGAGTTAATCTGTCATGAAAGACTGCTAATTTTAATAAACTCACATGTAAGTTTGAGGATAAGGAGATAAAGCAATATTTTTTAGTACAAATTAAGCTTCTGTATCTTAAATCTCTCCCCCATCCTTCACTAGAAGGTTGATACACATTTTTTAGGCCAGTGAAAATGAAAGCTTTTCTGGACATCTCTTTCTGAGTTTAGTAAATTAAGTGTTATAAATTATATAAATTCAAAATGAATTTATGAACCATAAGAAAATCATAATAAAAGATCATTTGACATCAGGATTCGGTTTATAGTCATCCTGTTTATGAACTGTAACTTTAGGCCCTTAGAAAAATAAACACATTAGGTAATTCTTTAAAGACTTGATCAAGAGTTAGCATACTTTTAAGAATACCGTAATTGAAAGAAGATGATTAATTAAAAGATCCAAACAAAGATCTGGAAAACTAACAGAAAAATAAATGTATGTATTTATTAAAATGCTCTTTAATAATATACTTTTGCAAATGCTTCAGTATACAACAATGAGTAATGTGTAATTCATCAATGAGATTCAGGTGGATATAAAGTACAATACACTGTAGCTATGGTTCCTAAACTGAAATGTGCATAGAATCCCTTGGGAATCTTTAAAACAGTTTCAGGGTTCCATCTCCAGAGTTTTTGATACAACAGGTGTGAGTGAGCCTGTGAATCTGTGCTTGCATGTCTAATAATCTTCCAGAATATGCTAAGACTGCTGTGTCAGGGGCTGTGCTTTGAGAATTATTGGGCTACAAGACTGAGCACTGAGTACACAATTCCATCCCTTTTTATGTTCAGGCATAAACCTTCTTTGACTTGACCTGAAAATAATCTGTGTCCATTTTATGATGGTAGAGGCACTTTTCTGTATTATGTTACTTAAGATACTTTAATAAATAAAGTTTTAAAATTTACCAAAGTACCTCTGCATGCTGGCCTTCCTATCCATTTGCTCTTAATACACTGTATGGTATTGGCTCCTTCCAATCGATAAGATGGTAGACATTTAAAAACCACCTGTTCTCCTGACCTATACGATTTCTTCTTCCGGTCTATGAGTATAGCATCATCAAAGCTGGGTACGTTAAAACAATCTGTGTCTGAAAAAAAGAAAAAAGTATTTCTTTAGTACATCTTTAAAAATAATAGTGGCCAATAATTATATTCTAGAAAAATAGATATACACATATCAAACCAATGAATACTGTACAATATTTCTCTTACAACTTAAAATGTTAGATATCTTGACTTAGTTACATTGATTGTGTCTATATTCATCAAAACTATAACATGGGAATGGTGATACTCAAAGAGACAGGGATGCCTTTGATGTTTGAGACCACACTTCTCACATTTAAATTATTTTTCCCCATCACAGGTCACCTACATTATGGATGTGTTTCTTTTTTTTGCTTCTGTCAAAGTCTGTTCCCTTGAATTATGTCAAATATCTTAGAAAATTGTATATCATAAAGAAATAACTGATAAATTAACAGTAAACTGAGTGCTGATAAGACTGATGAGCAGGGGTCAGCTGTGTTATAGGAACAGAGACCAGAAGTCTGAGAATGTGTATCAGAGGATGTCCAAAGTGTACACAAGATGATGTGATAGTGAGATAATTTAGTTCATGAATCAAACTTTTATTATTACTAGGGTTATTAATTCTCTACCAGAATCCAGAACTTTCCAAAGACACCTTGTTTAATTCTAGAATTACAGCTTAGTTTCATACTTGTGCCATTTATGTCCTGAATTAAAGATATTTATCAGCCTCAGAATAAAATAAAATATATTATACTTATGCATTCCGGTGGAAGGGACCATTTTCCTCCTAAACATCTTATAGATGCAGGTCCATCGATCCCAAAACCTTCATCACAGTCGTATGTAACTTCTTCTCCATCTTGGTAACTGCCTTTCTCATTAGGTACAACACCATTCTGAATCAAAGGTGGAAGTCCACAAGGAAGTCCTAGGAATAAATGAAAGAACGATTTCATGTTTCACTAACTCTGAAATTTAATTTGATGTACTGCTTGCCATATTTGATAGTTTTACTTGAAAATAATAAATGATTTTACAGGAACTTCCATCACATTGCAGAGAAATACACAAATGCACCCAAAAATCACTATTCTGGTGTGTTTCCAGCTGTCCACTTGAACAAGAACTTGAAACTAAAAATACCAATATATTTATGAATGAGACTGTCAGTGCATCTCTAAGCAATTATGATTAATAAAAGAGAACACACTGAGACTTCATCACCTTAAGAAAAGTACTATATATTGTAAGACATTAAAAGAGACATTGTAGGAAGAACGTAAGTTTTTTTTGAAAAAACTTGGTGGCAACGCATACATTGCAACTTATATGAATAAATAGGAATATAAATAGGTTTAAGTATATGAATAGGTAGGTTTACTTTTTTTACACATACAGCGTTAATACAAAAGAAAGTGCCAGATTTAAAAGTGATTCTATACTGAACTGATGAAATTAACAGAAAATGAATATACAAAAATCGATTAAATGTATAAAAATATAAATTATATATTAATACATAAATGACCTATAAATATATAAATAATTGATATATTTAGGAATCTAAAGGATTCTGTTCCATGACTTTGATGATAATTGATTAGTAAAGAATGGTACTGAAAATAGAATTTTGGTTTGCATGCTGTCCTCACCTACACAATGAGGTGGAGAACTCCACTTTCCCATGTGGCATGTTATCACATTTTCTTCAGATATACTGAAACCATCTTCACAGGTATAACTTAACTTGGTGCCATGTGCATAAAGCTTGGGTTCAAATGTTTCTCTCCTTTCTTTTGCAGAGCTAGATGAATTAATCGTTCCATGGTCTATTTGAGGTGGTTGAGAACATGGAAGTTTTTCTACATGAAGAACAGAGATCAAAGGGTAAAGTATAAGTGTAATGTTTAAATTAAAAATACATTAAAATAAGAATAATTTGTGGCTTCCCTGGTGGCGCAGTGGTTGAGAGTCCGCCTGCCGATGCAGGAGACGCGGGTTTGTGCCCCGGTCTGGGAAGATCCCACATGCCGTGGACTGGCTGGGCCCGTGAGCCATGGCTGCTGAGCCTGCACATCCAGAGCCTGTGCTCCGCAACGGGAGAGGCCACAGCAGTGAGAGGCCCGCGTACAGCAAAAAAATAAATAAATAAATAAAAAATAATCTGAACAAGTTAAAGAATTTTAAAGCTGAAAAATATTTGAAACTTGCAAGGTATTTGTCTCCATAAACACTATGCTGCTATCCACTTGTTCAGTATACCCCTTCATCCTTTTTTTAAATTTATCTTTATTGAAATATATTTGATGTATAACAGTATGTTAGGGAGAGGAGTCAATATGGTGGACTAGGAGGACGTGGAATTCATGTCTCCGCACAATTAGGGCACCTACCAGGCACCATTGGGGGACCACGGACACCTAACGGGACAGGAGGAACCCCCAGCAACCAGGTAGGACGTGGGTCATGGGGGGAATGAGGGGGGAGGAGAAGTGGAGGTGGGATGGGACTGGCGCCCCTGAGGGGTGGCTGGGGGAGGGGAAGGGATCCCTTGCCCAAAGGGGGAAATTGGGGAACCATTGGGAGGGCAGAGGATCAAAAGAGAGCGTGGCCAGGTTTCTCCTGCCCTCTTGGGCCTCCAGGAGGCTACTGAGATCCCGGGACTGATCCTCTGGCAACCTAGGCCCCCTCCAGCTGCGGAGGTCCTGAGCGAGTGGGAGGGTGGGAAGGGAGAGCAAAAGTAAAGCCTGGACCTCTGGGACTGGCACCCTTGAAGGGCGGCTGGGGGAGAGGAGGAGCTCCTACACCCAGCAAGACCCACCAACAGTCAGGGGTCCAGCAGGAATGGGGGAGACCCTGGGGGAGACGTGGGGGAACACAGAGGAATGGAAGGGAATGCAGCCAGAACTTTCCCTGTCCACTTAGGCACTGAGGAGCCTGTTGGGCTCCTGGGCCTAATCCACTGCCCTTGGAGCCTCCCTCCTGCGGCTCAGAGCCCAAGCCCCACCCCTACACCCCATCAAGGGCCCTACCTCTATAATTGGAGACCCCCTCTGAGACCCACTCTAACCACGCTGGGCCTAAATCCCACCCACACACCCTCAACCAGGGCCTTACCTCCAAACTCTGGAACTCCACACTCCATAGGCAGTCCTTTAGACTTGCTGTCTCTCTGCTTCCACTTGAATGATGCCCCACCTAGGCCCCACCCCCAAGGCCTTTTCTGGCTGCGTGGGTCCTGGGCCTAGGCTCTGCCTCATGCTCAAACGTCAGCCTCCCTGCCTAGGTCCCACTCCACCTTAAACTCTGCCTCTGCCTAAGTTCCATCTCTGCCTAAACACCTACTCCCCATAGCCAAGGTTTTTTCTTTTTTTCTTCCTTTCTTTTTTTATCTTTTTTTCTTTTTTCTTCTTTTAGATTGGGGTTCTGTTTTACCTTGTTGTTGATCCATTTATATTTTTATTTTTTCTAATAAATCTTTTACTTTTCTAATTTTATTTTATTCCTTATACTTTGTCATTGTTCTGCTCCTTCTGGCTTGTTCCCCCACCCCCTTTTTTTCTGTTGTGGTTTTGTTCTACTTTATTGCAGTTGTTTCAATTATATTTTTATTTTTCCTAATATAGTTTTTATCTTTCTAATTTTATTTTGTCTTTTAGTCTTTGTTATTGTACAGCTCCTTTCTTTTATCTTTTATTTTTTTAATTTTTTTAATTTTTTTTGCCTTACCATGTGGCTTGCAGGATCTTGGTTCCCAGGCCAGAGGTCGGGCCCAAGCTCCTGTGGTGGGAGCTCCAAGTCCAAAACTCTGGATAACAGAGAACCTCAGACCCCAGGGAATATTAATAGGAATGAAGCCTCCCAGAGGTCCTCATCTTGGCACCAAGACCTGGCTCTATCCAACTACCTGCAAACTCCAGTGCTGGATGCCTCAGGTCAAATAGCCAGTTAGACAGGAATACAGCCCCACCCATCAAAAAAAAAAAAAAGAAACGACAAAAAGTTATGTTACAGATGAAGGAGAAGGTAAAAACCTACAAGACCAAATAAATGAAGACGAAAGAGGCAACCTACCTGAAAAAGAGTTCAGAGTAATGATAGTAAAGATGATCCAAAATCTCGGACACAGAATGGAGAAAATATAAGAAACATTTAACAAGGATCTAGAGGAACTAAAGAGCAAACAAACAATGATGAACAACACAATAACTGAAATTAAAAATATTCTAGAAGGAAGCAATAGCAGAACAACTGAAGCAGAAGAACAGATAAGGGACCTGGAAAGATAAAATGGTGGAAATAACTACAGCAGAGCAGAATAAAGACAAAAGAATGAAAAGAATTGTGGATAGTCTCAGAGATCTCTGGGGCAGCATTAAACACACCAATATTTGAATTATAGGGATCCCAGAAGAGGAAGAGAAAAAGAAAGGGTCCGAGAAAATATTTGAAGAGACTATAGTCAAAAAATTCCCTAACATGGAAAAGGGAATAGTCAATCAAGTCCAGGAAGCACAGAGAATCCCATACAGTATAAACCCAAAGAGAAACACACTGAGACACATATTAATCAAACTGTCAAAAATTAAATACAAAGAAAAAAACATTAAAAGCAGCAAGGGAAAAACAACAAATAACGTACAAGGGAATCCCCATAAGGTTAACAGCTGATCTTTCAGCAGAAACTCTTCAAGCCAGAAGGGAGTGGCAGGACATATTTAAAATGATGAAAGGGAAAAATCTACAACCAAGATTACCTGTCAGGGATCTCATTCAGATTCAATGGAGAAATAAAAAGCTTTACAGACAAGCAAACGCTAAGAGAATTCAGCACCACCAGCTTTACAACCAGCTTTACAACAAATGCTAAAGGAACTTCTTTAAGCAGGAAACACAAGAGAAGAAAAAGACCCACAGAAACAAACCCAAATCAATTAAGAAAATGGTAATAGGAACATATATATCAATAGTCATCTTGAATATAAATGGATTAAATGCTCCAACCAAAAAACACAGAATGGATACAAAAACAAGACCTGCATATATGCTGTCCACAAGAAACCCACTTCAGACCTACAGACACATACAGAGTGAAAGTGAGGGGATGGAAAAAGATATTCCATGCAAATAGAAATCAAAAGAAAGCTGGAGTAGCAATATTCATAACAGATAAAATAGACTTTAAAATAAAGACTGTTGCAAGAGACATTAAAGGACACTGCCTAATGATCAAGGGATCAATCCAAGAAGAAAACGTAACAATTATAAATATTTATGCACCCAACATAGGAGCACCTCAATACATAAGGCAAACACTAACAGCCATAAAAGGAGAAATTGACAGTAACACAATAATAGTGGGGGACTTAACACCCCACTTACACCAATGGACAGATCATCCAGACAGAAAATAAATAAGGAAACACAAGCTTTAAATGACACAATAGATCAGGCAGAATTAATACTTTTAGTACATTCCACCTGAAAGCAGAAGAATACACTTTCTTCTCAAGTGCATATGGAACATTCTCCAGAATAGTTCACATCTTGGGTCACAAATCAAGCCTTGGAAAATTTAAGAAAATTGAAATTATATCAAGCATCTTTTACGACCACAATGCCATGAGATTAGAAATCAATTACAGGAAAAAAAACAGTCAAAAACACAAATACATGGAGGCTAAACAATGCACTGCTAAATAATCAAGAGATCACTGAAGAAATCAAAGAGGAAATCAAAAATTACCTAGAAACAAATGACAATGAAAACACGAGGATCCAAAACCTATGGGACTCAGCAAAAGCAGTTTTAAGAGGGAAGATCATAACAATTCAAGCTCACCTCAAGAAACAAGAAAAATCTCAAATGAAAAATCTAACCTTACACCTAAAGCAACTAGAAAAAGAACAAAGAAAACCCAAAGATAGTAGAAGGAAAGAAATCATAAAGATCAGAGCAGAAATAAATGAAATAGAAACAAAGAAAATAATGGCAAAGATGAATAAAACTAAAAGCTGGTTCTTTGAGAAGATAAACAAAATTGATAAACCGTTAGCCAGACTTATCACGAAAAAAAGGGAGAGGACTCAAATCAATAAAATTAGAAATGAAAAAGGGGAAGTTACAACAGACACTGCAGAAATACAAAGTATCCTAAGAGACTACTACAAGCAACACTATGCCAATAAAATGGACAACCTGGAAGAAGTGGACAAATTTCTTGGAAAAGTAAAACCCTCCAAGACTGAACCAGAAAGAATTAGAAAATATAAACACACCAATCACAGGTAATGAAATTGAAACTGACACTGATAATTTCCAACAAACAAAAGCCCAGGACCAGATGGTTTCACAGGCAAATCCATCAAACATTTGGAGAAGAGTTAACACCTATCCTTCTCAAACTCTTCCAAAAAATTGTAGAGGGAGGAACAATCCCAAACTCGTTCTACAAGGCCAGCAGCACCCTGATACCAAAACCAGACAAAGATATCACACACACAAAAACTATAGACCAATATCACTGATGAACATGGATGCAAAAATCCTCAACAAAATACTAGCAAACAGAATCCAACAACACATTAAAAGGATCATACACCATGATCAACTGGGATTTATCCCAGGGATGCAAAGATTCTTCAATATATGCAAAACAATCAATGTGATACACCATATTAACAAGCTAAAGAATAAAAACCATATGATCATCTCAATAGATGCAGACAGAGTTTTGACAAAATACAACACCAATTTATGATAAAAACTGTACAGAGAGTGGACATAGAGGGAACCTACCTCAACATAGTGAAGGCCATGTAAGAAAACCTATAGCAAACATCACTCTCAACGGTGAAAAAATGAAAGCATTTCCTCTAAGATCAGGAACAAGACAAGGATGTCCACTCTTGCCACTATTATTCAACATAGTATTGGAAGTCCTAGCCACAGCAATCAGAGAAGAAAAAGAAATAAAAGGAATACAAATTGGAAAAGAAGAACTAAAACTGTCACTGTTTGCAGATGACAGGATACTGTACATAGAAAATACTAAAGATGCCACCAGAAAACAACTAGAACTAATCAATGAATTTGGTAAGGTTTCAGGATACGAAATTAATGCACAGAAATCTCTGACCTTCCTATACGCTATCAACGAAAGATCAGAACGTGAAATTAAGGAAACAATCCTATTTACCATTGCAACAAAAAGAATAATATATCTAGGAATAAACCTACCTAAGGAGTCAAAAGACCTGTACTCAGAAAACTATAAAACACTGATGAAATAAATCAAAGATAACATAAACAGATGGAGAGATATACCATGCTCCTGGATTGGAGGAATCAATATTGTGAAAACGACTATATTACTCAAAGCAATCTGCAGGTTCAGTGCAATCCCTATCAAATTACCAATGGCATTTTTCACAGAACTAAAGAAAGAAATTTTACAATTTGTACAGAAACACAAAAGACCCTGAGTGGCCAAAGCAGTCTTAGGAAAGAGAAACGGAGCTGGAGGAATCAGGCTCCCTGACTTCAGACTATACTACAAAGCTACAGTAATCAAGATGGTATGGTAGTGGCACAAAAACATAAATATAGATCAATGGAACAGGAGAGAAAGTCCAGAGATAAACCCACGCACATATGGTCACCTTATCTTTGACAAAGGAGACAAGAATAAACAATGGAGAAAAGATGGCCTCTTCAATAAGTGGTGCTGGGGAAAATGGACAGCTGCATGTAAAATAATTAAATTAGAACACATCCTAACACCATACACAAAAATAAACTCAAAATGTTTTAAGGACCTAAATGTAAAGCCAGACACTATAAAACTCTTAGAGGAAAACATAGGCAGAGCACTCTATGACATAAATCACAGCAAGGTCCTTTTTGAGCCACCTCCTAGAGTAAGGGAAATAAAAGCAAAAATAAACAAATGGGACCTAATGAAACTTAGAAACTTTTGCATGGCAAAGGAAACCATAAACAAGACAAGAAGACAATCCTCAGAATGGGAGAAGATATTTGCAAGTGAAGCAACTGACAAGGGATTGATCTCCAAAATATACAAGCAGCTCATGCAGCTCAGTATCACAAAAACAAACCACCCAGTCCAAAAATGGGCAGAAGACCTAAATAGACATTTCTCTATAGAAGACATGCAGATGGCCAACAAATACATGAAAAGATACTCAATATTACTAATTGTTGGAGAGATGCAAATCAAAACCATGGTGAGATGTCACCTCACACCAGTCAGAATGACCATCATCAAAAACTCTAGAAACATAAGGGGCTTCCCTGGTGGCACAGTGGCTAGGAATCTGCCTGCCAATGCAGGGGACACAGGTTCAATCTCTGGTCCCGGAGGATCCCACATGCCGCGGAGCAACTAAGTCTGTGTGCCATAACTACTGAGCCTGTGCTCTAGAGCCCATGAGCCACACTACTGAAGTCCGCATGCCTAGAGCCCATGTTCCACAACAAGAGAAGCCACTGCAATGAGAAGCCTGCACACTGCAATGAAGAGTAGCCCCCACTCGCCGCAACTAGTGAAAGCCTGCACACAGCAACGAAGACCCAATGCAGCCAAAAATAAATAAATAAATTTAAAACAAAACAAAAAAACAATAAATGCTGGAGAGTGTGTGGAGAAAAGGGAACACTTCTGCACTGTTGGTGGGAATGTAAATTGATACAGCCACTATGGAAAAGAGTATGGAGGTTCCTTAGAAAACTAAAAATAGAACTACCATATGACCCACTACTGGGCACATATCCCGAGAAAACCATAATTCAAAGAGATACGTTTACCACAATGTTCACTGCAGCACTATTTGCAAAAGCCAGGACACGGAACCAACCTAAATATCCATCAACAGATGAATGGAGAAAGATGTGACACAAATTGAGTTATTTGTAGTGAGGTGGATGGCCCTAGAATCTGTCATACAGAGTGAAGTAAGTCAGAAAGAGAAAAACAAATACCGTATGTTAATGTATATATATGGAATTTAAAGAAGCGGTACTGATGAACCTAGTGGCAGGGCAGGAACAAGGATGCACAAGTAGAGAATGGACTTGAGAGCATGGGGGTGGGGGGAGGTTGAGATGAAGTGAGAGAGTGGCATGGACATATATACACTACCAAATGTAAAATAGATTGCTAGTGGGAAGCAGCTGCATAGCACAGGGAGATCAGCTTGGTGTTTTGTGACAACCTAGAGGGGTGGGATAGGGAAGATGGGAGGAAGGCTTGGGAGGTAGGGGATATGGGATGCGTGTATACATGTGGCTGGTTCACTTTGTTGTATGGCAGAAACTAGCACAACATTGTAAAGCATTTATACTCCAATAAAGGTGTGAAAAAAATAAATAAAAAAAATATTGTGTTAGTTTCAGGTCTACTACATAATGATTCGACTTTTACATATATTATGAAATGACCAGCAGGATGTCTAATAGCAATCTGTCCCTATACAAAGTTATTATAATATCATTGACCATATTCCTTATGCTGAATACACATCCCCCTGGCTTCTTTAGAGTCTACGTATATGTGAGATCATGTGGCATTTGTCTTTTTCTATCTAACTTATTTTACTTAACCATAATACACCCTAGATCCATCCATGTTTTTGCAAATGGAAATGTGTAATTTTTATGGCTCACTAATAGTTCATTTTGTGTGTATATATAAAACATCTTCTTAATCCACTCCTCTATCAATGGACACTTAGGTTGATTCCAAACCTTGGCTATTGTAAGTGATGCTGCAATGAACATTGGAGTGCATATATCTTTTCAAATGTTTCTGGTTCCTTTGAATAAATACCCAGCAGTGGAACTGCCAGATCATATGGCAGTTCTATTTTTAGTTTTTAAGGAAACTCCATACTCTTTTCCACAGTGGCTGCACCAATCTACAGTTGCACCAACAGTGCACAAAGATTTCCTTTTCTCCACATCCTCGCCAACACTGGATGTTGTCTTTTTGATGACAGCCATTAAGACAGGTGTGAAGGGACATTTCACTGTGGTTGTGACATGCATTTGCCTGCCTTTTAATGATGTTGAGCTTCTCTTCGTGTGTCTTTTGGCCATCTGTATGTCTTCTTTGGAAAAAATGTCTATTCAGGTCCTCTGCCTATTTTCTAGTTATTTGTTTTTCTGATGTTGGTTGCATTAATTCTTTGTATAGTTTGAATATTAACCCCTTAATAGATATATCCTTTGCAAATATCTTCCCACATTCAGTAGGCTACCTTTTTCATTTTATTGATCGTTTTCTTTGCTGTGGAAAAGCTTTCTCATTTTTGAGTCCCATTTGCTTATTTTTGCTTTTGTTTCCCTTGCCTGAGGAGACATATCCAAAAAACCCCCAAAAACCCAAAATATTGCTAAAACTGATGTCAAAGAGCATACTGCCTTTGTTTTCTTCTAGAAGTTTTATGGATTCAAGAGTTACAATTAAGTCTTTAATTCATTTTCATTTTATTTTTGTATATTGTGTGAGAAAGTAGTCCAGCTTGCTTCTTTTGCATGTAACTTTCCTGTTTCCCCAACACCATTTACAGAGGCAATCATTTCCCCATGATGTTCTTGCCTCCTTTGTCATAGATTAATTGACCACATAAATGTGGGTATACTACTGGGCTCTCTAATCTGTTCCCTAGATCTATGTGTCTGTTTTTGTGCCAGTGCCATTCTATTTTGATTACTCTAGCTTTGTAGTATAGTCTGAAGTCAGGGAGCCTGATTCCTCCAGCTCCACTTTTCTTTCTCAAGATTGCTTTGGCTATTTGTGGTCTTTTGTGTTTCCTTACAAATAAAAAAAAAATTGTTCTAATTCTGTGAAAAATGCCATTGGTAATTTAATAAGGATTGCATTGAATCTGTAGATTGCTTTCAGTAGCATGGTCATTTTAACAATATAAATTCTTCCAAGTTGTGAACATGATATCTTTCCATTTGTTTTGTCATCTTCAGTTTATTTCATCAATTTCTTATAGTTTTCAGAGTACAAGTCTTTTACCTCCTTGGTTAGATTTATTCCTAGCTATTTTATTCTTTTTGATGCAATTGTAAATGGGATTGCTTTCTTGATTTCTCCCTCTAAAACTTTGTTGTTCAGGCATAGAAATGCCACATATTTCTATATATTAATTTTATATCCTGCAACTTTAATGAATTCATTTATTAGTTCTAATAGTTTTTGGTGGTGTTTTTCTATGTATAGTATCATGTTATCTACAGATAGTGATAGCTTTACTTCTTCCTTTCCAATTTGAATTTCTTTTATTTCTTTTCTTGTTTGATTGCTGTGTCTAGGACTTCCAATACTATGTTGAGTAAAAGTGGAGAGAGTGGGCATCCTTGTCTTGTTCCTGGTTCAGAGGAAATGATTTCAGCTTTTCACCGTTGAGTATGACATTGGCTGGACGTTTGTCATATATGGCCTTTATTATGTTTAGGTATGTTTCCCCTCTACCCACTTCACTGAGAGATTTAACATAAATAGATATTGTTTTGTCAAGAGCTTTTTCTGCATCTATTGAGATAATCATATCATTTTTATTCTTCAATTTGTGGATGTATATCACATTGATTTGCAGATATTGAAACATACTTGAATCCCTCTGAAAAGTCCCACTTGATCATGATGCATGATCCTTTTAACGTATTGTTGAATTTGGTTTGCTAATATTTGATTGAAGATTTTTACACCTATGTTCATCAATGATATTGGCCTGTAATTTTCTTTTTTTGCACCCTCTTTGTTTTTGGCCTCAGGGTGATGCTGAACTTGCAGAATAAGTTCAGAAGTGTTCTTCCTCTTCAATTTTTTGGGAATATTTTGAGAAGAATAGGTGTTAACTCTTTTATAAATGGTAGAATTCACCTGTGAATCTGTCTGGTCCTGGATTTTTGTTTCTTGGGTTTTAAAATTACCGATTCAATTTTAATATTGGTAATCAGTCTGTTCATATTTTCTATATTTCTCCTGATTTATATTTGAGAAATTGTGCATTACATGGAATTTATCAATTTCTTCTTGGTTGTGCATTTTATTGGTGTGTAATTTTTCATAGTAATCTCTTATGGTTCTTTATATTTCTGTGGTATCAGTTGTAGCTTCTCCTCTTTCATTCCTGATTTTATTGAGTCAGACCGTCATCTCTTTTTCTTGATGAGTCTTTCTAAAGGTTTATCAATTGTGCTTATCTTTTCAAATGACTAGCTCTTAGTCTCATTGATATTTTCTATTGTTTTTTTTTAAGTCTCTATTCCATTCATTTCTCCTCTGTATTTATTATTTCTTTCCTTCTACTAACTTTGGGTTCTGTTTACTCTTCGTTTTCTAGTTTCTTTAGGTCTAAGGTTAGACTATTTACTTGGGATTTTTCTTCTTTCCTGAGGTAGGCCTGTATCACTATAAACTTCCCTCTTAGAATTGCTTTTGCTGAGTCCCATAGATGTTGGACCATTGTTTTTCCATTTTCATTTGTCTTCAAGTATTTTTCTTAATATCCTCTTTGATTTCTTCAGTGACCCCTTGGTTGTTTTGTAGCATATTGTTTAACCTCTAACTGTTTGCACTTTTGGCAGTTTTGGGTTTTTTTTTTTCCTGTAGTTGAAGTCTAGTCTCATACATTTGTGGTCAGAAAAGATGCTGGCTATGATTTCAATGTTCTCAACTTTCTTTTGTGGCCAAGACATAATCTATCCTGGAGAATGTTCTATGTGCACTTGAAAAGAATGTGTATCTGATGATTTTGGATGGAATGTTCTATATATGTTTAGTAAGTCCATCTGACTTATAGTTTAAGTCCAATGTTTCTTCACTGGATTTAAACTTGATTTTCTGTCTGGATGACCTGTCCTTTAATGTAAGTGGGAAGTTAAAGTCCTCTACTATTGTTTTGTTACTGTCTATTTCTCTGTATGTGTTTGTTAGTATTTTCTTTATGTACTTAGGTGCTTCTAGTTTGGGTGCATATATATTTTAAATTGTTGCATAATCTTGTTGGATTGGTCCCTTTCTCACTATATAATGTCTTCTTTGTCTCTTGTTTCAGTCTCTGTTTTAAAGTCTATTTTGTCTGATATAAATTTTGCTACCTCAGATTTGTGTTTATTTCTATTTTCATGAAATGCTTTTTTCCATTCCCTCACTTTCAGTCTGAGTGTTTCTTTAGATCTGAAGTGAGTGATTATAGGCAGCATATATATGCATCTTTTTGGTTTTTTTTTTTTTTAAATCAATTCAGCCACTCTATGTCTTTTGATTGGAGCATTTTGGTTCATTTATATTTAAAGTAATTATAGATAGGTAAGTACCTTTTGCCATTTCGTTAATTGTTTTTTGGTTGTGTTTGTAATTCATTTTTGTTCCTTTTGTTCTCTCTTCCTTTGTGATTTACTGACTATATTTAGTGTTATGTTTGGATTACTTTCTTTTGTGTGTGTGGATCTATTATAGATTTTTTGTTTTGTTGTTACTATTAAATTCATATATAACAACATATATTCATATGGGTTATAAGTTGATAGTCTCTTAAGTTCAAACACATTCTAACAACTCTGCATTTCTATTCCCCACCTCATATTTTACATCCTTTTGTTTTGTGTTTCTATATTAACTACTTATTGTGTATACAGAGGATTTTACTATTTTTGTCTTTTAACCTTCCTACTAGCACCTACTACCTTTACTGTATGTTTGCTTTTACCATTAAGATTTTTTTCTTTTGTAATTTTCTTATTTCTAGTTGTGGTCTTTACTTTTCCTCTTAAAGTCCCTTTAGCATTTCTTGTAAAGTCATTTTATTGCTGCTGAACTCTTTTATCATCTGCTTATCTGTAAAGCTGTTGATCCATCCTTTGATAGCCTTGCTGGATACAGTCATCTTGGTTGTAAGTTTTTTCCTTTCATCACGTTGTATATGTTGTGCCACTCCCTTGTGGCACGCAAAGTTTCTGCAGAAAAATCTGCGAATAGTCTTAGAGGAGTCCTCTTGTATGTACCTAATGGCTTTTTCCTACTACTTTTAAGATTCTCTCTTTATTTTTAATTTTTGCCATTTAAATGATAATGTGTCTTGGTGTGGCCCTCTTTGGGTAAATGTTTGGGACTTTCTGATTTCCAGACCTGGAAATCTGTATATTTCTTGTTAGAATGTTTCAGCTATTATTTCTTCAAATACGTTCTCTGTTTCTCTCTGTCTCTCTTTATTTGGGATCCCTATAATGAGAATGTTACTATAGTTGATGTTGTTGCAGATGTCCCTTAGGCTATCCTCATGTTTTTTTAATTTTTTTTTTCTCTTTCCTGTGCTATTGGGTGGTTTCCACTACCCTGTCTTGCAGATCACTGATCCATTCTTCTAAATCCTCTAATCTGCTGTTGACTTCCTCTGGTGTAATTTTTCATTTCAGCTGCTGTATTCTTCAGTTCTGTTTAGTTCTTCCTTATATTTTCTACCTTTTTCTTAAAATTCTCACTGTTTTCATACATTCTTCTCCAGAGTTCACTGAGCATTGTTATGGTCATTACCTTGAACTCTATTGGGCATACTGCTTATCTTCACTTTGTTTAGAGTTTTTTCTGAGATTTTGTCTTGCTCCTTCATTTGGAATGTATTTCTCTGTCTCCTCATTTTGCCTAATTCTCTGTGTTTATTAATATGTGTGAGGCATGTTCCTGATCTTGGAGGAGTGACCTTATGTAGGAAAAGTCTATGGGACCCAGCAGCATGCTCCCCTCTGTAGGATTTATACACCAGATCTTTATGCTATAAGGGTGCCCATCTGTTGTAGCAAGGCCAATTACTGTGGGTGCACTGGTAGGTGGGGCTGGCCCCCCACCTGGTTTGCTACCAGACTCTGCCTCATGCAGAGGCTGTCAGCCACTGGTGGGCAGGACCAAGTCCTGGGGCAGCTGGCTGCAGGGCCCAAGGGTACCTGCGCTGGTGCTGTCCCACCCAGGAACAGGGCCAGGTCCCATTGTAGGAGCTGTGGGGCCTGGTGGGGCCTGGGGTTGGTGCTGTCGTGGGTTGGTAAGCTTCTGGTGCTAATAAGCTATAGGGAGAACTCCAAAGTGGCACTTGTCTCTTATAATGGCTGGCACCAGTATCCATGTCCCCAGTTGCCTCCTGCCTCTCTGAGAGGTTCACAAAGATCAGCAAGTCAGTCTAACCCAGACTTCTTTCTAATTGCTGCCTCTGCACTGGGACATGGAGCAAGTGAGAATTTTTGTGTGCCTTTTAAGAACAGAATCTCTGCTTCCTACAGCCCTCTGGCTTTCCTGTACACAAGCTACACTGGACTTCTAAGTCAGACATGCTGGGGGAATTATCTTCCAAGTCTGTGACTCCCAGGCTGGGCAGCCCAACTGCCCCTTCATTCTTGTCCTTTTGATCATTAGAAATAAAATATGCATAAACATAAATTTTATCTTGTATTTACATAGTAGGCCAAAGATTTTGTCTGTATTTACTTCTCACTTGAAGTGAAAGAATGTTCATTAATTTATATACTTAATTGTGATTTACCGTTTCAAGATAAAGTGGAATAGAGAGATCTTGACCTTGCTGATCCATACAAAGCTTAGAGGAGTATTATTCTTATTTAAAAGAATCTTATAAAGCACGTTATGCACTACTGACCAATACAGCGTGGGATTGACTGCCATCTCCCATCCTTGCACACAAGTTCTTCTTCATCTTCAATTAGATAATTTTCTTGACAGAGAATAGATATTTTTTCTCCATCCTGATATGTCACTGTAGTTGTCATATTTCGAGAATTGGGAATCTGAGGTGGGGGTGGGCATGATTGTATTTGTGCTTCTGAAAATATTAAAATTAGATTTCTTGATTAAAAACCATAAGTTAAAAATATTAAAGAAATAATTTTCAATAAATAGAAAGCTCTAATAATATATCATAAATGATTAAACAATATTAGACTCAATTATACTCTTAAGCTTGTTAAGCACTTTAATATATCACACTTGGTTTACAGTGTCATGGTCTTCCTTGCAGGTTCTTCCTTCTGTTATTTCTGTGGTCAATCTTGCATAATTTACATAAAATCGATTTTAATTACTTCTAACCTTTAGAATGTTCTAAGTGAATTGCTCACTCAATTACAGGCACTAAGTAAAAACTGACATCAGGGTATTTTTTTTTACACATATTGGTGATCAGATGTATTGGAATCAGCTTAAAATCCCCACAAGATTTTCTCCCAGTGGAAGCAGATTAGCCAGAGGAAAAATTACACTTAGTTAATGATCGATTAATTTGTTGCAGAGTCTTGGCCAAGGTAAGAATTAGATATGTTCACTGGGATTTATAGTATACTGTTTACACTTCAGAACTCTTCTGGAGGTACAATTTACTAGCTTTCCTGTGCTGTTAAGAGATATACAGATTGATGAAATACACCTGGTTTAACGGATTAGACAACCTGGCTTTAGTTACGTGACCAGCAGGGTATAAAAGACCCCTCTGTAAACTGTGTCTGAGTCCCATAAAATTGAGATACCTCAGATATATATTGGCAGTTCATAATTTGAAGACAAAGCCTGTCCTGCTTAACTGAGGGAAGACTCTGCATGACTATACCTGGAAGATTTTGGACCTCTCTGTGACTTCTTGATTTTGTTTTCTCCTGCCATACTGCATTTTTATTTCATTAGAAGCCATATGCAAGTATATACTGGAAAGTCTTGTAAATCTTTTCAATTGTTCAATATTTTGTATTAAATTCAGGGAAATATTTGACTGAATACACTTCATTCATGCTAACTAATATCATCAGATTTTCTATTTTGCTCTACATCAACAGAAGTATTTTATATTTCATCCAAAATATTTTTCTTATTTCTGTTTTAACTATCTTGACATTTTTTTCAATGTATTTTCAAGAATTTATTTTCTTTTGTGTCTGATGTTTAACCACTTTTGTCCTAATAATATTAATCTGTACTTCTTAATAAGTCTTGCAGAAGTTGGTCTATCCACTACATTTCCCTATAAACTGAATTAATATTCTGTAAATCAGCAATTTATGATTTTTTAGCTTATTATAATAATTGGTATTTTAATTTTAATTATTCTTTCCTTCTATGTTCTTTGGGTGTATGTTCTTTTCTAGATTCTAGATTGTACTTCCTATTAAGTTTGTTCCTTGTTTTGTAATGCATGCTTTAAACTACAAATATCTTTGTTTTTGCTGTATCCCACAGATTTCAAAGTATACTGTTTTCCTTTTCATTTTACTTAATTTAACGTATTTTCTGTTAGTAAACCACCGAAAATGGGGTTTTTTAGTTTAGGGATTTTTGACATGTGTGAATAAGATGTGTAGCTAGCTCTCTTTTAATTTTATATTTGCTTTTACTTTAGAGAGAATAACTTGAGGACATTGATTACTTGAAATTTGTTGGGAATTCCTTTATTGTATGAAAGTAATATATTGTTTTAAATTAATTAACTATATTTAAATAAGCTAATATAGATTTCCAGGCAAGGTGTATTCAAGAGCTATAAAGAAACAGTTTATAATTATAAAAAAGTTAATTCACAAGGACTAAGCAATCATAAATGTATAATGTATCTAAAAATATATCAAATAAATGAAGCAAAGATGGACAGAGCTAAAAGAAGAAATAGACAAATCCATAATCCTAGTTAACAATACTGATAGCCTTCTTACTCTGACTGATAGAACAACTAGAAAAAAAACATTTTAAGACATAGATAAATTTTTAGAACACTAGGAACCACTTTAACCTGATCTAGCAACTAGATTATACATATGCTTTATATGAAAAAGGAAATACCACAATGATAGGCAATATGCTGTGCAATAAAGAAACAACAAATTTCAAAATACTGAAAAATTACACAGTGTGTTCTGTGACAATTGAATTAGATTAGAAATCAATAAGAATAAATTTTCTATGCAAACACCCATGATACTCATCAAACTGTATACATTAAATATATTCAGCTCTCTATATAAAAATTATACCACAATAAAGCTCTTAAATGGAGAATAAATTATTTAGAAAAACATAAATATTTGGGAATTAAACAACAAACTTCTAAACAATTGCCATGTCAAAGAAGAAGTCATTAGGAATATTAGAAAATATTCCACATAGAACTAAATGAAATTGGATGTATTTATAATTTTTGAGACACAGCTAAAGCAGCACTTAGAAGGGAAAAAGGTAGTTTTACAGGTTTACATTTAGAAAGTAGGATGGCTTAAATCAATGTTTTAATTTTCTATCTTAAGAAATGAGAGAGTAAAATTAAAATCAAGAAAGTATAAGGAAGGAGAATTAAGTCCACAAAAGAGAGAAAATTGAGAAAGATGAATAGAAAAGAGAAAACAGAGAAAATTAACAGAGCTAAAAATTAGAGAAGAGAGGAAATGGAGAAAATTAAGAGTGTTAAAATTGGTTATTTGAAAATAATAATATTGAAAAACAAAACTCTTGGGAGAAGATCAAAATAAAGGAGCGAAACAACTATCAATACCAAGAACGAAAGAAGTGATATCACCAAATATACTGTAGAGTTAAAAGAAAAATAGAATGTTAAGTGACTATTAGAAAGAATTTTACATCAATCAATTTCATAAATTGGGTAAAATGGAGACATTTCTTGAAAAATACAACTTTCACACCTTGACAAAAGACAATATCGAAAATGTGAATAGCACACTTCCTATTGAAATTGAATTCTTCATCAAGGGCAACTTCCAAAAAAGAAAACTACATATCAGATGACTTCACATGTAAATTCAAAATTTTTTAGAACTATAAGTGTTTTACACTTAAGACATTACTGGAAAAATAGAAGCATAAATACCATGTTTATGATGTGAATATTCAATATGGTAAAGACGTCAATTCTCCCTAATTTATTTCTCATTATAAAGCCATCCCTTTCCATATACAAAAAAATATTTTATAACAATTAATAAGCTTTCCCTGAAATTTCTATGTTAATGTAAAGACCAGAATAACTAAAACAATTTTGAGTAGGAGGAACATACTTGGAGACTACATATCAGACTTCACAGACTTCAAGTCTACTAAAAAGCTAGTTACAAAGGCAATTTGGCAGGAATAAAGACAGACAAATAGATAAATGTACTGAATAGCAAGTCCAGAAATAAATCAACACTTCCATAGTCAATTGATTTTCATTTCAAAGTCTTTTCCACACATATTGCTAAAACAATTGGCTATCCATATATAAAAAAATCAACTCCTATTTTATGCAATACTTAAATGTTAATATAAGATGGATAATATACTTAAATATACATACTAAAACTATAAAGCTTCTAGAAGAAAATGTAGAAGAACACATGTACTTCACTGCCTCTAAATATTATTTGTTTCCTTAAAGATGCAGTTGTGTAGCAAGTTCTCTTTTAATTTTATATTTGCTTTGAGGACATTGATTACTTGAAATTTGTTGGGCATTCCTTTATCATATAAAGTAATAAATTGTTTTAAATAAATTAACTATATTTAAATAAGCTAATATAGACTTGCAGACAAAGTGTGTTACAAAAACTATAAATAAATATTTTATAATTATAAAAGAGTTAATTCACAAGGACTAAGCAATCATAAATGTATCATGTATAATATACAGTACACATTGTATATTGCCATGGCAGTTGTTTAGAAGTTTGTTGTTTAATTCCCAATATTTATGTTTTTCTAAATAATTTATTCTCCTTTAACAGCTTTAGTGTGGTATGATTTTTACATAGAGAACTTCATATAAGAAAGAACTATAAGATGTTGAACACTAGATAGTAGATTTGTTTTTATATTGGTTTGAAGCTACTTTCTGTATATTATAGGCTTGTAGAAATTGGTAAAAATATTGAGGATAGTGAGTCAAGGTGTCCTACAGTTAGAGAAGAGAGATAACAGATGTGAAAGTAAAAAACTGAAATGAGCCTATTCAATTGGAATTGGTGGTGTCAATATGATTCAAGACTTTTTAAGATAGCTATAGATACACAAACAGATAAATAGATGACTTGATAGATACATAAATATATATAAATAGATAGATACATAGATTGATACATAAATAGATACATGAATAAATATATAATAGTTCAGCATAGACATAAACACATTTATGTGTAATGTAAGAAATCAAAAGCAATGGTTTTCCCATGCTAATGAGCACACCTACTGCCCAGATGTTAATTTAAAGCCACCAAGGCTCTGGGTGTTGTGTCATATAGCTGACTAATGCACACGATACAATTAATATTTAGAAACAGTGTTTTGGTTTGTTTCTAAATTACCTTTCAGATTGAAAATTATTTGTAATGATAAATAACTAAATTTCCTTGAAAGACACAAAGATACTACTTTTACAAGTTAGAAAGAAATAGAATACATTTTTGAAAACATTATAAAGAAGAGTTTACCTTCTTTGCAGGTTGCTTCAGGATCCCATCTTCCATTTATACAGATTGAGTGTTTGTATTCTGATTTTCCTCGACATCTGTAACTTATGTTGGTGTTATGGTCAAATTCAATCTTATTCGATGGATTTCCCTCAGATGCAAATACTTTTGACCATCTACACTTCTTAAGTTCCTCTGTTGCTATAAAATGAAAATATTCCCTTGAAAAAACTAATTCTAAGAACCAAATAACAAATACAATAAATAGCTATGAAGTCAGTAATATAATGAACTTACAATTTATGCCTACAGGTTCCACCAACAAAGTTATTACTGATCAAATTGCATGAAATGGACTATTATATATGAACCTGAGTCCTGCATCCAGTTTTTGAAATTTCAGAGAAAATATCCATCCTAAAGACATTCTGCATTTTGGATTGGAACATTTTTGCATGATCTACATAGTGAATAGTCATTGCATGAATAATCTGGTCCCAAACTTGAAACATGTGCAAATGTTCATATTCATTTGTTTTTAGATCTCAAGCATCTCTGCATTGCTTTTAATTCACAATCTTAAAACATTAAAATAAAAACAATTATGTGTGGATATAGAATATCAAGTTGCTAGTTTATATATATTTTTTCAAGAAAAGTAATGAAACATAATAAGAAAAGTACATTTAAGGGTTTTTTAATAGAATCTTAATTTTTAAGATCTTTTGAATGATCACCAAAAAATAACAAATACTTGGAATAAGAAAGTGGGTACTTAAAGTTAAAACTTGTTTTCTGTATATACACGTAGAGTCTTTGAGAAGCTATATTATACACCAGGTCATTCTATGATCCAATATAATGCCATAATAACAATTTTTTTTCTGGCTCCAGAAAAAAAGTTAAATATGGACTAAAAAAGCTTTTTATATAGCTACCTATTTCAAAAAATCAATGCATGTGGAAGTCCTTTTTGAATATGACAAAATATCAGTATAGGTCTTTGGTAGTATTTGTTATGATTTGTTAGTGATAAGAGTCAAGTGAGGATAACAGAATAAATAAAAGTCAAGTAGTTGGCTATCGAAAAGTAGTGATTTGAAAATGCAACCCTGAAAAAATAACATGAAATAAGGAGATGAATTCAAAACACACTAGAGGCTTGAGAATCAGCCCTATTTTTAGGATTTGTTCAGAGTGTTGAGGGAGACAAAGCCGATAGTATTCTTCAGGGAATGGTAACCGAAGGAAGATGTATACTCAAAAGGAGCAGTGGTGGCTGCTGTCATCATCCTATGATTGACTGGTTTCTGAAAGGAAAGCAAACTTATTTATTAGGAGAAAATAAATATAGTAAGAAGAGTGAAAAGCTAGACTAGACAGAGTTACAAAATAAACACTGAGAGGAGAAAATTGGAATAAGGTCTATTATAGCTGAGAGGGATTATGTTAAACTGAATACAGGTAGAGGATTAACCTTTGCAAGGAAAGCTCTGAGATCAGGGGAGTAATAATTGAAGCACATGTTTTGGTGTAAGGTAGAATGAAAAGTTAATGAGGCGAGGTCATTTGTGGAGATGGAAGAGGATAAAGATGAGGTTTGGTGAAGAACTGGCAATACCTTGGACCGGACTGTGTTTAGTAAAAATGTAGGGAGTAATAAACAATGAAATTTACTGATTAACTTAATAAGCTCCTATTGAATATCTCCCATCTGTCAGCCAGTCTTTTGGTATTGGCAATATATCAGTGAACAAAACAGGTATGAATCCCTGCTCTCATGGAGCCTGAGCCTAAGCTCTACCTTCTTCTTGGAATAATTAATGACTAGAAATCTGATGAATAAATAAGACCGGGCATCCAGGGCTCTCTTTGAATGCAGGACCCAGGAAAACTCCAGGGAAGAAGTCATCTAAGGGAAAAGTGAAGGAAGATAGCTAAGATTCTCCCGGTCAGTCATCAAAGACCTGGTCATCCAAAGGTCAGGATGATTCACTTACAGTGAAATGCATCAGTCAGGGCAGGTTCCTGGCCCCAGCCCAAGGGCCTCCTGTGACTGAGTTACCTACTGACTGGGAGGGCCTGAGCCCACCTTCCCTCCAGCACATTAACTTCTTTTTGCTGCATTTGAAACTGACTGAGAAATCATCATTGTTAGAAGTTTTGAGAAAGGCAAGATTCCTAAAGGAATGCATGAAATGGGTATTTTCTTAGCTATATTTCCTTGTTTTAAAGGTCCTAAAAGAAAGAGTATCATATAAAAACAAAACTGGTATTTCTGCAGAGATAGTTGTATTTTCCTGGTAACTAGTACTCATATTTTAATCATGTGAATGTCAGTAAGATTTAGCTTCACACTTGTAAAGATAAACAATGTTAATATCAGGACAGAAAGATTCATAAAATTCTCTTCTAGTTTATACTTTTCCTCTTCAGACATATATTGAATTATAAACAACAAATGTTGGGAATCATTATAATTTAAGCTGACATTTTCAAGGATAACTCTAAATTTCAACAATATGGCTGCAAATGTTAAATGTCAATTTGAGAAGTGCATTCTCACCAATGCACTGAGGAGGTTGGGTCCACTTTCCACTAATACATGTGACTGATCTGGGTCCAATCATTGTAAATGCTTCTCTACAACTGAACTCTACCAAGTCTCCATGGTGATAGAGAGGGGCAGAATGGTTGACATAGCCGTGATCAAGTTCCGGTATATCTCCACAGGTACTCTTCTCCTCTGGAAAATTTCACAAAAATATGTTCGTCTTTATCATTTAAGTTTGTATAAGAATACAAATAAAAGTGTTGACTTACCTTTAAATATTACTATTTTTAATACTTTACCAATACACACGGGCAAAGCTGTCCATTGTCCATCAACACACTGAATTTTATGAGAGCCCTTCATCAGAAATCCAGGATTGCAGACATATTCCACCACCTCACTGTGTCTATATTCTTCTCTCTGTGTGTCTTTAACTTCCCCACTGAGCAGTTGAGGAGGTGGAGCACACGATTTTACTTGCCCTACAGTAGACATGCTGTGTAAATAATGGTCACGTGGTCTATTTTACAGCTTAAAAATCCAGCTAATGCAGAGATTTTTTTGTTAGTTTATTATTTATTACATAATTTATTTTAGCATTCTTAAACAATGAAAAAACAATGGTGTTTACACCAGACTCTGTTTCCTAGTTCTATTACTCATCCTGAGCTAACATACTGGAAGTCTATTTAAGCCCAGAAAACATGTTCAATAATCCAGATACCCTAAATAGGTATGCAAACCAATTCATAAATATGGGTGTGTAAAATTATAACAATATTCTTATTCCATGGAAACATTGTATCAAAACTTTTGGAAAAAATATTATCCTTTGAAACAAGCATTTGATCAAGTTTTTTTTTTTTTTTTTCGGTACGCGGGCCTCTCACCGTCGCGGCCTCTCCCGTTGTGGAGCACAGACTCCGGACGCGCAGGCTCAGCGGCCATGGCTCACGGGCCCAGCTGCTCCGCGGCATGCGGGATCTTCCCGGACCGGGGCACGAACCCGCATCCCCTGCATCGGCAGGCGGACCCTCAACCACTGCGCCACCAGGGAAGCCCCTTGATCAAGTTTTAACTTTTATTCCAGCCATACATATGATTGAATTGACTATAAGCTACTTGAACATTGTTTAGACACACTTGATGACACTTAAGGTAAGTCCCACATTATATAAAATGTCCAATATTAATGGTGGAATTGTAGGCAAAAGGAAACCTAACAAGAAATCCTGCCAGTGTCAGGTTCCTTATACATATCTGTGGATACTTCCACCACACACTTCAAGAAGCAACTGGAGATTAATTTCTTAAATAAGGAAAACTGTTTTATCTACAACCCAACACTTGTCCATGGTGGGTACACCTCTGGCTTAATGCATTAGATTATAGATGCACTGGAAGCAGACAGAAAATTAAGAGAGGAAAGAAATGGTTGATGTCTAAGGTTTTAACTCTTGTTCAGCAGCTGCAAGATAAATATTTACCTTTACATGTTGGAAGATTAGGGGACCATCCAAAGTGGTAGCACTGAACTGAAACTGCTCCAACCATAATAAGGCCTTGTATGCAGGAGAATTTCAACACATCTCCACATCTATATCTGTCTTTCTTGGGATTAGCATCTAAATTGTTTTCCATTTGTGGAATACTGCATTCTCTTTCTATAGAAAGAGACAAATAATTTAGTGAGAATATACAACTAATCATTGCCAAATAAATATTATATGTGTCATGTAAAAATGAGGTGCTGGGTACTGCATGCATATACAGAGGGGCAGCACATAAATGCTCTTCCTTGAAAAACATTACATATTAGGTTTTATACACCCTCTTCATTCATATGGGGCTCTTTGAGAAATATTAAGGTATTGAACAGCAACGTATGTGTCCTGATAATTTATTTGTTAAGTCAGCTTGTTTGAACTGGATATGATTTTATCACTGACATTTATAAAATTTAATGTTACTTTTTCTGTCTCAAAACGTAAAATGAGTCTCTCATGTTAAAGAAAACGAATGTTACAATTTTTAAATTGCACACAAATGAAAAATGGTATTTTTAAAAATATAATTGGGAAATCAGAACACACAAGGGAGACATTTCTCATGTATCTGAGTTACAGGAACATTAAAAATCCCTTAATTTTACAAGTGTGGAAATCAAACTGAAACATGATCAAATTGAAACATGAAACAAAATGAGGAACATGTTCAAGGCCATAGAGATAGGCATATTCTAGGTGTCACGATTATGTATAGGATATACAAGTATCTATTCTTGTTGTACCTGTAAATGATCTTACTATTAATATATTTATAATTATTCTGACTCAATTTAGAAATGTGTAAAATTATACCCCAAAATTTATAAAATGTATGAAATTTGTGACATTGCTACAAATTATGAAAAATTGCATTTTTCTTATTTGGAGTCTTCCTATCTTGTTAATTAATTTATAAAATTCAAAACTGGAATTTGAAAATTAGAATTTCACCAAAATGAAAATTCATACCATCTGAAAGTCAAGTCTTAACACACAGTCATAAAGTTAGATGTAAGTTAACTATTTTTAAAAGTAATGTCACAAAAAATAACTCAAAAAATAGTTTTTGTTTTGTGTTAATATTGAGTTTTGTAGCTTAGTTGAGAAGGTCATGCTTGATGAGAACAATTGAGATTCCTTTCCGAAAATTCTACTCCAAATTTCCACATAGCAATACTTTTATTGGTATGTGTCTGTTTATATATGTTGTGCGTGTATACAATTCCTATTTTATCATATTGTGAAAAATGCTGCATTAACAATAACATCGGTTGTAGGCTATTTTCCAACTGCTGTCTTCACATAAAGACAGTGACTTTAAGAATGCCATGATCGTGTTAAGAGCCTCCCCTTTTACTTAGAGTAAGCTCCAAACACTTTACAATCCATTCCTTGCCTACACTTCCAATGTCATCTATCTGCCCCTGGAGTTGGAGTCAATACAGAATTTTTAAAATAGGTCAATTTCTTTGCTGCCTCGGCTGTTGCACAGACCCTTATCTCTATGCTGAATGAATGGTTTCCAACTTTTCTTTGCATAGATGTCTTCCTGTAGGAACTAGAGCCTTCAGTCCCCTCCTATTTTCTAAGCGCTTGGATTCTTTTGTTCTTCGAATACAATTACTTGGAAAATATACTAGAAATATTTTACCTTTTGGTTCATTATTTACCTTAATCATTTGTTGTTTTTTCATAGTGGAATGAAAGCTCTTGAAAGGCAGGTCCCCTGTTTGTATCTTTCACCATTTTTCTCTTAGCCTACTTCTAGGACATATTAGGTGTTTGTTGACAGCCTGAAAAGTGAAAATTTGTGCCCAGAACACTGTTGAACAAGCCTGTCTCTTTTCCGTTATAAATTCACTCTGTGTGTCTGTCTGAAATCTCTATTTTTAATCTTTTCTACTCTGCCTAGTGTTCTTTCTCCTCCTTCCCCTGTGCACCACTTAATCTCACATGACTCTGTCTCCTACCTCAAAGGAAAATAGAAACCATCAGCGACTGCTTCTTTTCAGCATTAGATTTACACATCCATTTTCCTTCCTTCCTCCTGATAGGAAGTTGGAAGTAGAGCTGTTGCCACCAAAGCCCAGGATTTTCTCAGCAGCGCGGGCTCCTTTCCCTTCTCCTTCACAGGGAACTTCCTGTGTTCAGTCTCTGCCTGCTCCCCTCTCTAGCATATCCTCTTCAGCGTTCAACACACTCTCATCTTTCCCATGAAAACAATTCTTTATTCAGTGCGTAATTTCCCTAGCAATATATCCTGAACCTCCTCTTCTCTGCCACAAGCAAATCTTTTGAAAGAATTATGTCCACATGCTGTGATAAGTTTCTTATTAATCATTTTTTCAGCAGGTTCTATGTAGGTTTTTCCCTGTCTACTCCATCCAAAACCATCTCTGTTGCAGTTTTTGTTGCCCTCTATGTAGCCAAATCCACCACATTTTTACAGTCTTCTAACGGGACATATCTACTGAATTAGAAATATTCACCACTCTAACAATCATAATAATGTAATTAGATGACAATTTCCTTGATTTTATTGTATGGCAGGCATTATGGCAAGAACTTTATATGAATAATTTAGTCCAAAATCCTTTGAAATATTAGAACATTTGTAATTACTAATCCATTTTCCAGATTAGGAAGTGTGAACAAAGCTTCAAATAGGCTTGGTTGTTGCCCTAAGATACATGCCTAGCAAACTGTAGAACTGGAGTTAGAACCCATCCAGGCTGACTCCACAGGATTCACCATTAGTTGATCTATTATACTTGCTTTACCTTTACACATTTTCTTCTCTCCACATCTATGAAACATTCATTTCTAAGTTTTTCCCCTAAATTCTCTGGGTTCTCCTTTTTCCTATCTACTTTGCCATCTATTCCTCTTTGTCTGACACCTAAATGCTGGAATGCTTCAGGGCTCAGTCTTGATCTCTCTTCTGTTTTCATTCTACATTCTTTCCCAATGTGATATCATTATTTATAGGGTGATGATCTCACAGGTGTGTCTCCTGGTTAGATCCGTGTATTCAACTCTGTAGTGGATATATCCAATTCTTATGGTCCATGGGCAGCCCAATCACAATGTGTTCAAGTCAAAAGTTGCCATGTTCTTCCCAAAGTGTTCTCTCTCCTGCCAGTAGCACCTGACAAAGTCATTCCCATTTACCTGCTTGCTTATGAAGCAATGGAGAGCAAGCACGCGAGTCCCTTGACTTTTTGCTCTTTTTGACATCCACCATTTAGTGACATTATCTGTGTTTTCTGCCAACGAAATATATCTCAAATCTACCCTCTGCTGTGCATCTCTTCAGCCATAACCTTATCTAATCCCCACTCTTTCTCACCCTACATGGCTTCCTGAAAAAAAAAAACTTTCAAGAATCCAAATAAAATTATATCATTCCTTTCCTTAAAATTCCTTATGACTTTTCATTAATCATAAAATTAATCCAAATGTGAACATGCCCTGAAGTAACCTGGATAATCTTTCCTTTGCCTCCTATCCAGCCTCAGCTCATAAAATTCTCCACACCTTGAGTAGAATCCATTAACCTCGGTATTTCCCAAATACTGTTTTGTTGCCAAAGCTTTGCATATACTGTTCCTTTGGCTTGGAACATTCAACATCCATTCAGTTGGCCAGAGATTGAAGCCCTGTTTCTAGCCCTGGAGAAAAGACCGCTGATTGGCAAACATAAAAGAGATTCATGTCACTGTCCTCAGAACTTGTCACGGTGGGAAAATAAAGAGCTCCTCTCAGTACCTGCAGAAATTAATACTCAAGCTAGGAGGTATAGAGCAGAAACTCAGGAGCAAAACAGTTGAAGAGGTTGTAAGACACTGTCACTTTGGTAATGAGTGAGTCTTTGGACTTCAAAATTTCCCCTCCTCCCAGTTTACATTAAAGCAGAAGGAGACATCTTGATTTTAATCATCATGCCTTAATAATGACTCTAGATCAGTCAAATTTGGTAAAAATAAAACATTTTTGATGATTATTGTTAATTATGTTCATCTTGAAAAGAATAACAGCTGTAAAGGAGTTCTTACCATAACATGCAGGTCTATCAGACCAGCCATTTTCACCACACACTATGGAGCCTGTGGTGTGTCCATCTCGGCTCTCATGCCCATCAAGGCATTCGTAGTCCAGGCTGTCATTGAGCTTAAACCATGTGCCATCACTTCTGGCTCTGGCATTCTCAAATACTGGCATATCACAGGATTCTAAGGGATAATGGAATAAAAAGATTTCATTTCTAATATTATTTAGTGGGCAATCTGATTAAGTTTCATCTCAAGGGGAAAGGGGGCTTTACCAATTAGTATGTGCTAATAAATTATGATGCAAAAATAATCCAAGAATACCAGTGATAGATCACTGTCCTGGAATAGTTACTCAAAATGAAAAAAGTATGTTTCTGTTATTGTTTTTTTTTTTGTCTGCAACACACGGCTTGCGGGATCTTAATTCCCTGACCAGGGATCGAAACTGTGCCCCCTGTAGTGGGAGTGCAGAGCCCTAACCACTGGATAGCCAGGGAATTCCTGAAAAAATATGTTTCTACACAACATTTTTCTCAACACTTAATGTCTCTGAAATATTTCTTTTATGAACATTTTTCTCAATTTAATTATACTTATGCATTTTTCCCAGGCTAGTAATAAAATAAGCCATTACAGATGTATTGTACTATTTTTGTAACAGCATTTTCTGAATTAATATGCTGAACTTATTAGCAGTTGTGACATATATGCCAGAGAAAAATCGATTAATTGAAAAAAAGAGTAATTTTCAACAAGGTAAGTAAATTTTTAAACATTCTATAGAATTCTACTTTAAAACACACTAATATTTAAAGTCACATGCTGATTTTGCTTTCCCAAATATATTTCTAATGGTTGTGTATTCTTTTATGTTTATCAAGGTTGAATGCAGAAGTAGTTCTATTATTTATAACAATTTACAAGAAAGTAAAATGTTTCTTTACAAGAAAGTAAAATTGAACAGTATCAATTTTCACTAACACTGTAATAGAGTGATGTTAATAAAGGTTTAAATAATTAATCTCAAATTTCATAATGTGTTATGTAGCCAGCCAGCTTAAAACTTTAAAAAATTAAAGCAAAACTATACTAGTAAAAACAAAAGTAATAGAGAAGTTTTCTCTTCCATGAAAAGAGTGTTAGAATGGAAAATTGGTCGCATATTAGTATGAAGTGAGTTTGATATGGGGGCAAGTTTTATCATTTTCTCTTTGGCTAGTGCCCATATTAAGCATAGACATTGGAAAGAAAAAGAAATAAAATGTAAACAGTAGAAAGCGATATTTTGAATATCCACTTCACTTGAAGTGACTATGTAAAATATCACTTCAAAAATATCATTGTGCAGCTTTGGGGTGAATAAGATAAACTCAGCAAATTTTCCTTAGAAAATCGTCGTAAACATCTGTGTGGTGGGACAGAAAAACCTCTCAGCACAGCAGAATTTGGTCCTATCTAGAAGTGTTTCTGTGTCTCCACTTACTAGATGTTTATAAAGATTTCCTAACAGAGAGAATTTTTCTCAAGTGGATCTACCCTACAGTTTCAAACATATAAATTTTACAAGTTATATTATTTGAAGATTATGCACTATGGACTCATATCTTCACTTAAAAACATAACCTTTAGGCTTAGGAGGAAAGATTCTGACATAAAAGTCTCAAAAAATAAAATCAGATGCAATCGGCATAAAGGATTCAGGTTAAAATAAATGAGTTTATACCAGAATATAGGTATGTCTCCTAGCTAAATTAGTTTATAATCACGGGATGTGTTAAAGTGAAAAAACCTTGAAGTGAAGGATGCAATGATATTCTACCCTACTAGTAATTAATCATAAAAGGTAAAAAATGATACACATTTTAAAATTTATCTTTTCAAATACAGCCATGGGACCACATCAACACCTCATACCACCCCACCCCAGCAAAAAAAAAAAAAAGGGTAAAAAGAATGAAGTTAAAGAAAACTTCTCTAGAGTGATCATTAGGATAATGAATACAAAATAATCAATTACTTACTAATGCATACAGGTTGCATTGACCATCCACTTTGCAGACATGTAATTAATCCTGATGTATTACCATCTGCTGTTACATATCCTGATTTACACTTATACTTTGTTTGTTTATTTAAAGGATATGTAAAGGCAGCTTCAGAAAAAAATCCGTTCTTAATTTGTATATCTGATTTTGAACATGTTTCTAAAAGGGAGAAAGCATAAAGAAAAGATAAGCATATATTTGATAAACATTTTATAAGGATGCAAATAATATAACTATAGAAAAATGGGAAGTCATTTATAAATGTAAACCTAGAAAAATTCTAATCATTTAAGTTCTTGTGTGAGAGAAAAAAATCTACGAGTTTCCAAAGATATTAAATCAAGACACTTTATTCATGTTTTTAGAACAAAGCAAGATTTAAAGTACTCAGAATCCTTACTAGGAAATTATTAGAAATCTGTTTGTCTAATGGATCTGGAATCCTACAGCATGTCAGAACTCTATTAACAATGGGTTTCCTTTCCTGGGACTTGTTCAAAACATTGCTTAGTCTGGATCTCTTAAGCAACCCAGAACACGGTTAACAAATTGGGGTATCTCAGATCAGGTGATGATCTCGGAATCTTCCACCACAGTTACCATAGCCTTTGTATCTGAGAATTTGAAATGTTTGTCATCAAAACTGGGTGCTTAAAGCCATGTCAATATATGGAGTTCAATGGAGATGACAATGATCAACACATGTATTCAGTCTACAAAGGACTAAATGATGCTTCGTCAAACTATGTATAACTAAACTTGAAATAGTAAAGTACATTTCTGTCACTTACTAGGTCTCTTCACAGAGCTCAGCTTCATTTATTAAATAACTCGTGGATAAAGAAGAAATCAAAAGAGAAAACTTTGAATATTTTGAATTGAATGAAAATAAAAACATGATAAGTAAAATTTTATGAGATTTATGAAATGACACGAAAGTGTGCTGAGAGGGGAATTTTAACATTAAATAGCAATAATAGAAAATAATAAAGATTGAAAATCTGTAATAGAAAACAATGATTGAAAATCAATAATTCTTTTTACTTAAAAACTATAAAAAGAAAAGCAAACAAACACAACATATATAAATTTGAAAGAATAGAGTGACATTAGTAAGATGGTGGAATAGGATGCCTCGACCTCTCCCCACAGACACACTGAATTAACAGCTACGCACGTATCAGCTCCCCTTATTCAAAACACTGGTTGAGAGGCTCCTGCGTTCAAGGCAAGTGAGAAAATGCTAAAATCCTAACTGTTAGGAAAAACTGAGACACACTCTCACAGTAAATCCCACCTAGGCACAGCACCATATAATTGGGAGGGAACCCTCAACTCCCAGCTTCTCCTGGAGGAGCAAAGAGTTTGAACCACAATCTAGGGCTCCAGTTTTCCAACGGCTAGTCCAGGGTCTGGCTTCTAACTCACCTGCCTCTGGGAGGGCCCAGCATTTCCAGTCTCCTGGGACTACTGAGGACAAAGTGGAATGGCTGTGCTAGCACTGCTCACAGGTCATCCCCTACCTTAGTGCAAAGGGAGCAGCTCCCAGTTTCTCCATGGAAGGAGTTAGACTACACATCTAGACCCTCATCCTTTTTTTTTTTTTTTTGTGGTATGCAGGCCTCTCACTGTTGTGGCCTCTCCCATTGCGGAGCACAGGCTCTGGATGCACAGGCTCAGCGGCCATGGCTCACGGGCCCAGCCGCTCCGCGGCATGTGGGATCCTCCCAGACCAGGGCACGAACCCGTGTCCCCTGCATCGGCAGGCAGACTCTCAACCACTGCGCCACCAGGGAAGCCCTAGACCCTCGTCTTTTCTGGCTGCTGCCTAAGGAACTGGCTCCTAACTAACCTCTCTCTGAGAGCTGATGAAGCCCAGAATTTGTTGATGCCTGGGGACTACAGAGAGCAAAAGCATGGTTTGGAAGAGCACAGGGTTTGAAGGAGCATGCAGGCATTTCCACAGCCCTTCTCCCCAGCTCAGTGCAGAGTGAGTGAGGGGATAAAGTCCAGCTCCCAGCTTCAGCAGCTTTTCTGGCTTCTAGGTCACCTGTCTCAGGACATAGATGGGAGTTGGCATACTCTAGACCCCTGGAAGATGCTAGGTACAAAGACAGCAGTTTGGATGAGCATAGAGGTTAGAGAGGCATCCAGAATCTCTGGCCAGGCTGACTGATGAAGGCTTTCTACTTATGAGTCCAGTCTGTGAAGACTAGGAGGTGTGGGTGTTTCATCTAATGCACAGATATCAACACAGAGATTCGAGAAAAATAATAATAGAGAAATACGTTCCAGTCAGAAGAACAAGATAAGTATCTATAAACCAACACTAACTAAATGTAAATCACCTGTGATTTCCCCAACAGAGATTCAAAATAGCAGTCAGAGAGCAAAAAATTTGACAAAAGAGTAAAGCAGAGGTGGTTTGGGCCTGACATATGTCCCAGGTGAGTGTCACGGGCAGCTCCCATGTCCAAGCCTAAGTACTCAGCTTCTTCCCTTGCTTCTGATGTTCGCCCTCTTGTAACTAAAGCTTGTGGGTTTATTACTAGGGAATATTTAGAAATAAAATACATTTTTCAGTGGCAAAAAACCCCCAAAACAAACAGAACCCCCAAAACCCACAAAATAGCCATCATAAACATGCTTACCAAGGACAGGAGAGCAATACATGTACAAAGTAAGAATTTCAACAGAGAGATAGAAAATATAAAAATTACCAAAAGAGAAATGGTAGAACTGGAAAATGTGATAAATAAACTGAAAAATTAAATAAAGGGGTTCAACAACGGACTAGAACAAGCAGAAAAAAGGATCAGTGGACGCAGAGGTCACTAAAAGTAATTGACTCAGAAAAGCAAAAAGAAAAAAACAGTAAAAAAGTGATCATAGGTTACGGCACTTATGGGACACTGCCAAAATGATCACTATATATGTTACAGAAGACTGAGAAGGACAATAGAGAGGGAAAGGGGCAGAAAACTGAATCAAACATATTAAAACAACTGAAAATGCACTAAATCTGGGAAAGGAAACAGACATTCAGATCCACTAAGCCCGAATGAAGTGAGATGAACTGCAAAAAAATACAACCCCCCACCCCGACTGATACACATAATCAGATTGTCTAGAGTCAAAGACAAAGTAAAATATTGAATCAGCAATAGGAAACATCACAAAGAAGGGAACCGTAAAACCACCAGGTGACTTTACAGCAGAAACGCTGAAGGCCAGAAGGGAGTGGGATGATACACTCAAAGTGCTAAAAGAAAAAACTGCTAAGAATACTATACCAGCAAATTGGACCATCACAAATAAAGGGGAGGTACAAATATGACCAGACACACAAATGCTTAGGGAGTTTATCGCCACTAGATGTGCATACCAAGAAATGTTAAAGGCAGTTCTTCAAGTCGAAAAAGAAGGGTGCTGAACACCAGCACAATAGCATAAGAAAGTATGACACTCACTGGTAATGGTAAATATAGAGACAAATATAGAATACAGTGATGGGTAAATAAGTTTTTTGAAAAATAGGTCTTTATTGGAGTATAATTGCTTCACAATACTGTGTTAGTTTCTGTTGTACAACAAAGTGAATCAGCCATACGCATACATATGACCCCATATCCCCTCCCTCCTGAGCCTCCCTCCCACCATCTCTATCCCACCCCTCTAGGTCACTGCAAAGCACCGAGCTGATCTCCCTGTGCTATGCTGCTGCTTCCCACTAGCTATTTTACATTTGGTAGTGTATATATGTCGATGCTACCCTTACTTTGGCCTAGCTCCCCCTCCCACCCCGTGTCCTCAAAGTCCATTCTCTATGTCTACATCTTTATTCCTGCCCTGCAACTAGGTTCATCAGTACCCTTTTTTTTTAATATAGATTCCATATATATGTGTTAGCTTACAGTATTTTTTTTTCTCTTTCTGACTTATTTCACTCTGTATGACAGACTCTTAGGTCCATCCACCTCACTAAAAATAACTCAATTTCGTTTCTTTTTATGGTTGAGTAATATTCCATTGTATATATGTGCCACATCTTCTTTATCCATTCATCTGTCGATGGACATTGAGGTTGCTTCCATCTCCTGGCTATTGTAAATAGTATTGCAATGAACATTGTGTGGTACATGTCTCTTTTAGAATTATGGTTTTCTCAGGGTATATGCCTAGTAGTGGGATTTCTGGGTCATATGGTAGTTCTATTTTTAGTTTTTGAAGGAACCTCCTTACTATTTTCCATAGTGGTTGTATCAATTTACATTCCCACCAACAGTGCAAGAGGGTTGCCTTTTCACCACACCCTTTCCAGCATTTATTGTTTCTAGACTTTTTGATAATGGCCATTCTGACTGGTGTGAGGTGATACCTCATTGCAGTTTTGATTTGCATTTCTCTAATAATTAGTGATGTTGAGCATCTTTTCATGTGTCTCTTGGCCATCTGTATGTTTTCGTTGTTGAAATGTCTATTTAGGTCTTCTGCTCATTTTTTAACTGGATTTTTTGTTGTTTTGATATTGAGCTCCATGAGCTGTTTGTATATTTTGGAGATTAATCCTTTCTCTGTTGTTTCTTTGCAAATATTTTCTCCCATTCTGAGGGTTGTCTTTTTGTCTTGTTTATGGTTTCCTTTGCTGTGCAAAAGCTTTTAAGTTTAATTATGTACCATTTGTTTATTTTTGTTTTTATTTCTGTTACTCTAATAGGTGGGTGAAAAAAGATCTTGTTGTGGTTTATATCAAAGAGTGTTTTTCCTCTAAGAGTTTATAGTGTCTGGTCTTACATTTAAGTCTTTAATCCATTTCGAGTTTATTTTTGTGTATGGTGCTAAGGTGTGTTCTAATTTCATTCTTTTACATGTAGCTGTACCGTTTTCCCAGCACCATTTATTAAAGAGGCTGTCTTTTCTCTATTGAATGTTCTTGCCTCCTTTGTCATAACTTAGTTGCCCATATGTGTGTGGGTTTATCTCTGGGCATTCTGTGCTGTGGCATTGATCTATATTTCTGTTTTTATGCCAGTACCATACTCTCTTGATTACTGTAGCTTTGTGGTATAGTTTGAAGTCAGGGAGCCTGATTCCTCCGTTTTTCTTTCTCAAGATTGTTTTGGCTATTTGGGGTCTTTTGTGTTTCCCTACAAATTGTAAAATTTTTTGTTCTAATTCTGTGAAGAAT
Source organism: Aethalodelphis obliquidens (assembly GCF_003676395.1). NCBI lineage: Eukaryota > Metazoa > Chordata > Mammalia > Artiodactyla > Delphinidae > Aethalodelphis > Aethalodelphis obliquidens. The sequence goes on from NW_020837968.1 coordinate 1,376,594, forward strand.
GCCATTGGTAGTTTGATAGGGATTGCATTGAATCTGTAGATTGCTTTGGGTAATGTAGTCATTATCACAATATTGATTCTTCCAATCCAAGAACATGATATATTTCTCCATCTGTTTATGTCATCTTTGATTTCTTTCATTAGTGTTTTATAGTTTTCTGAGTACAAGTCTTTTGCCTCCTTAGGCAGGTTTATTCCTAGATATTTTATTCTTTTTGTTGCAATGGTAAATGGGAGTGTTTCCTTAACTTCTCTTTCAGATTTTTCATTGTTGGTGTATAGGAATGCCAGAGATTTCTGTGCATTAACTTTGTATCCTGCAAGTTTACCAAATTCCTTTATTAGTTCTAGTAGTTTTCTGGTGTCATCTTTAGGATTTTCTATGTATAGTATCATGTCATTTGTGAAAACTGACAGTTTTACTTCTTCTTTTCCAATGTATATTCCTTTTATTTCTTTTTCTTCTCTGATTGCCATGGCTAGGACTTCCAAAACTATGTTGAAGAAGAGTGGCAAGAGTGAACATCCTTGTCTTGCTCCTGATCTTAGTGGAAATGCTTTCAGTTTTTCATAATTATGATGCTTGCTGTGGGTTTGTCATATATGGCCTTTATTATATTGAAGTAAGTTCCTTCTATGCCCATTTTCTGGAGAGTTTTTATCATAAATTGCTGTTGAATTTTGTCAAAAGAGTTTTCTGCATCTATTGAGATGATCAAATGGTTTTTATTCCTTAATTTGTGAATGTGGTGTATCACACTGCTTGATCTGCGTATATTGAAGAATACTTTCATCCCTGGGATAAATCCCACTTGATCATGGTGTATGATCCTTTAAATGTGCTGTTGGATTCTGTTTGCTAGTATTCTGTTGAGGATTTTTGCATCTATGTTCATCAGTGATATTGGCCTGTAACTTTCTTTCTCTGTGATATCTTTGGCTGGTTTTGGTATCAGGGCGATGGTGACTTCACAGACTGAGCTTGGGTGTGTATCTTTCTCTTCAATTTTTTGGGAGCATTTGAGAAGGATGGGTGTTAGCTCTTCCCTAAAAGTTTGATAGAATTTTCCCATGAAGCCAACTGCCCTGGACTTTTGTTTGTTGGAAGATTTTAAATTACAATTTCAATTCCATTATTTGTGATTGTTCTGTTTATATTTTCTATTTCTTCCTGGTTCAGTCTTGGAAGGTTGTATCTTTCTAAGAATTTGTCCATTTCTTCGTGTTTGTCCATTTTATCGGCATATAGTTGTTTGTAGTAGTCTCTTATAATCCTTTGTATTTCTGCAGTGTCAGTTTTGATTTCTTTTTCATTTCTAATTTTATTGATTTGAGTCTTCTCCCTTTTTTTCTTGATAAGTATGGCTAAAGGTTTATCAATTTTGTTTATCTTCTCAAAGAACAAGCTTTTAGTTTTATTGATTTTTGCTATTGCTTTCTTTGTTTCTATTTCATTTATTTCTGCTCTGATCTTTATTTCTTTCCTTCTACTGAGTTTGGGTTTTCTTTGTTCTTCTTTCTCTAGTTGTTTTAAGTGTAGGGTTAGATTGTTTACTTGAGATTTTTCTTGTTTCTTGAGGTGAGATTGAATTGCTATAAACTTTCCTTCCTCTTAGATGGCTTTTGCTGTGTCCCATAGGTTTTGGGTCATCATGTTTTTGTTGTCATTTGTTTCTAGGTATTTTTTGATTTCTTCAGTGATCTCTTGGTTATTTAGTAGTGCACTGTTTAGCCTCCATGTATTTGTGTTTTTTACAGTTTTTTTCCTGTAATTGATTTCCAATCCTATAGCGTTGTGGTCAGAAAAGATGCTTGATACAATTTCAATTTTCTTAAATTTTCCAGGGCTTGATTTGTGACCCCAGATGTGATCTATCCTGGAGAATGTTCCGTGTGCACTTGAGAAGAAAGTGTATTCTGCCACTTTTGGGTGGAATGTTCTATAAATATCAATTAAATCTATCTGGCCTATTGTGTCATTTAAAGTTTGTGTTTCCTTATTTATTTTCTGTCTGGATGATCTGTCCATTGGTGTAAGTGGGGTGTTAAAGTCCCCTACTATTATTTTGTTACTGTCAATTTCTCTTTTTATGGTTGTTAACATTTGCCTTATGTATTGAAGTGCTCCTATGTTGAGTGCATAAACATTTATAATTGTTATATCTTCTTCTTGGATTGATCCTTTGATCATTATGCAGTGTCCCTCCTTATCTCTTATAAGGCTTTATTTTAAAGTCTATTTTATCTGATACAAGTAACGCTACTCCAGCTTTCTTCTGATTTCCATTTTCATGGAATATCTTTTTCCATCTGTTCACTTTCAATCTGTATGTGTCCCTAGGTCTGAAGTGGGTCTCTTGTAGACAGCATATATATGAGTCTTGTTTTTGTATCCATTCAGCCTGTCTGTGTCTTTTGATTGGGGCACTTAACCCATTTACATTCAAGGTTATTATTGATATGTATGCTCCTATTACCATTTTCTCAATTATTTTGGGTTTGTTTTTGTGGGTCTTTTTCTTCACTTGTGTTTCCCACCTAGAGAAGTTTCTTTAGCATTTGTTGTAAAGCTGGTTTGGTGGTGCTAAATTTTCTTAGCTTTTGCTTGTCAGAAAAAGCTTTTGATTTCTCCATCGAATCTGAATGAGATCTTTGCAGGTAGAGTAATCTTGGTTGTAGGTTTTTCTCTTTCATCACTTTAAGTATATCCTGCCAATCCCTTGTGGCCTGTAGAGTTTCTGCTGAAAAATCAGCTGATACCCTTATGGGGATTCCGTTGAACGTTATTTGTTGCTTTTCCCTTTCTGCTTTTAGTGTTTTTCTTTGAATTTAATTTTTGATACTTTGATTAATATATGTCTTAGTGTGTTTCTCCATGGGTTTATCCTGTATGGGACTCTCTGTGCTTCCTGGAATTGAGTGACTATTTTCTTTCCCATGTTAGGGAAGTTTTCCACTATAATCTCTTCAAATATTTTCTCAGACCCTTTCTTTTTCTATTCCTCTTCTGGGACTCCTATAATTCGAATGTGGTATGTTTAGCATTGTCCCAGAGGTCTCTGAGATTGTCTTCATTGTTTTCATTCTTTTTTCTTTATTCTGCTCCTCAGCAGTTATTTGCACCATTTTGTCTTTCAGCTCACTTATTTCTTCTTCTGTCTCATTTGTTTTGTTACTGATTCCTTCTTGTGTATTTTTCATTTCAGTTTTTGTGTTGTTCATCTCTTTTTGTTTGTTCTTTAGTTCTTCTAGATCTTTGTTAAACATTTCTTGTATCGTCTCAATCTGTGCCTCCATTCTATTCCCGAGATTCTAGATCATCTTTACTATCGTTACTCTGTATTATTTTTCAGGTAGATTGCCTATTTCCTCTTCATTTATTTGGTCTTGTACTTTTTTACCTTGCTCCTTCATCTGTGACATATTTTTTTGCTGTCTGTTTTTTTAATTTTTTTAATGAGTGGGACTGTGTTCCTATCTTACTGTTGTTTGGCCTGAGGCTTCCAATACTGGAGTTTATAGGATGTTGGGTAGACCTGGGTCTTGATGCTGAGATGAGGACCTCCCTGAGACCTCACTCTGATGAATATTCCCTGCGGTCTTAGGTTCTCTTTTAGTCCCATGGTTTGGACTTGGAGCTCCCACGGAAGAAGATTTGCCCAACCCCTGCCTCATGGGGCATCCAAGATCCCCCAAGCCACGTGGGGTGGTAAATAAAAAGAGAACATTAACAAAGTAAAAAATAAAATTAGACTAGGAAACTAACAGATATATTAGAAAGAATATAAAAATAAAAATACAGATGAATCAACAACCGGGAGGTACCTCAGTACCACAATAGTACAAAAGCGGAGGAGGGAAAAGAAGAAAAAAAAAAGAGAGAGGAAAAAAAAAGGAGGAGGAAAGCCTTGGCTGTGGAGGGTGGGGCCTAAGCAAGGGCGAAGTTTGGGTGGTGGGCAGGGCCTATGCTTAGGACCCACAGGGCTAGAAAAGGCCCTGGGAGCTGTGGGGGGTGGTGCTTAGGCTCAAGGAACAGAAGGGGCACAGGCGTGCCCCCCATCCCTGGTCTCAGAGGGCAGGGGACCTCACCTGGGAGCCCAGCAGGCTTCCTGGGCTCGAGTGGGTGGGGTCATTGTCCTCTGCTCCTCTCCTGCTCCTCGCAAGTGTCCCTCCCACCTGCCTCTCCTGATCTCCCTGACCTCTGGAGTGCCAATCCTGTCTGGCCTCAACTTCTCCTCCCCCTTCCATCCCCCCACATCCTAAACGTTCACTTGGGGGTTCCTCCTGTCTCCTGGGGGGTCAGAGTCCCCCACCAGCAGCCAGCAGGCACCCTAGTGGTGGGGAGATGCTAACTCCACGTCTCCACACAACACCACCTTGACACTGCCCCCCACATCACTTTTAATGCTAGTATAAAAGTTAAAAGGCAAAAGTATTATGAATAAATATAAAAAATTATATAAATGGTTGCAAACAAAATTGGATGTAAATTGTGGTGTCAACAACTTAACATGGAAGGGGAGAGCGATAAAAGTTTACAACTGTAAAAATTAGATATTTTATGTAAGCTCCAACAAGAGTATACCTATACATTACATCAAGGAAAAGAGAAAGGAATCAAAGCCTACTTAAACTGACAAACAAACAAATAAGGAAACAAACCCAATGAAACAAAGGAAGATAGCAAGAAAGCAAAAGAGAGACAAAAGAACTACAAGACAAACAGAAAATAAGTAATAAAATGATAAAAGTAAAAAATTATTGGGCTTCCCTGGTGGCGCAGTGGTTGAGAGTCCGCCTGCCAATGCAGGGGACATGGGTTCGTGCCCCAGTCTGGGAAGATCCCACGTGCCGCGGAGCGGCTGGGCCCATGAATCATGGCTGCTGAGCCTGTGCTCCACAATGGGAGAGGCCACAACAGTGAGAGGCCCGCGTACCACAAAAAAAAAAAAAAAAAAAAAATTATCAACAAAAATACTTTAAATGTAAATATATTAAATGCAACACTAAAAGACATAAACTGGATGCATGGATAAAAATACAAGATCCACCTTTATGTTTTCTATAAGAAACTAACTTTAACTTTAAGGAAAAACACAGGCTGAAAATATAAGGATGAAAAATGATATTCCACGAAAATGGTAACCAAAAGAAAGCAGGGTAAGTGATATTTGTGTTAGACAAAATAGACTTTAAACCCTTACCAGAAAACATGGGATCATGGTGGCACAAGACATTCATTGTTTTTGTTCCTGATCTGACAACAGAAATTTGACATCCATCCACAAACAAACCTGTCTTTGAGGGAGGTGTGGGACTCAACACAATATGCCAAGGGACCCAGGAGGTGTCTCACCCACATACGCATGAAATAAAAGGCAGAAAGATCTCTGTCCTGACTGTGGTGTCTGCAGTGGCCCATGAACCAGCTCTATCCTCTCTCAGCCTCAGTCCAGTAGTCACTGGAAACACTACCTTAAACAGTCACACATGGAGGAGAGTACTTATGTGAAAGTCCAGGTTTTCACAGGAGGAGCTGCAGCACACACTGGAGAAAAAAATATATAAGTTTGGATTCATTGGACTGGGTAAGAGGAACAGCTCAACTTTACCTTCATCACCCCTCCCCCAAAGGAGGCACAGATTAAGGCTAATAGAAAACTTCCTGGGCCCCTGATTTCTCCCACAGGGGAAAGGGGGAGTGTGTGTATGATTTTGCAGCTTCCTCATCTGTATGGGATCTGCCAAAAGGCTCATTTCTCTTTCATTCCGTCCAGAGTACTAATAATGAGCTATATGTCTGGGAGTCAGGAAGAGGCTATGAAAGCAGAAGACAGGACACTTACAGAGCATTAAAGGGAGGCTGATCCTACTAACTGCATTGCAAACTCCATCGAAGAACTCACTCAAAAGCTGCTGGGAATGCCTCACCTTCTTATTCACTCAACTGGCCCACTGGCCCCTTCAGGGCTCTGTCTGCCTCACTCACACACCCTCCCATCTTGTGGCCAGCCCCTGTGGGCACAACTGACATTGGAGGTAAAAGCAAGCTTTGATAGACAGCTAGTGAGCACACACAGAAATCTGGCTCAAATCTGTGGGCCAGGGAGAGAATACAAGATTAAGATGTAGTGCCATCTTTGGGGAAACAAAAGACAGGCTATCGGCACCCATCCTGGTGCATTGTAGGATCTAGACAAGGCACACAAGCACAGAAGTTCTGCCACTAGAGGGAGAAGAAGTGTGAGCTGGTGTTCCCATAGAAGATCTGAGATAGTCTAAAAGTCTGTAGCAGGGCTGAAGGAAGTTTTCTCACCCCCAAAGGAGACTGGTACTTCCAAAGCAAACACAACAACACTAAACTTCAAGGAACGTGAAATCAAGTAATATGGCATCAACAAAGTATCACAACAATCTTCAGTATTCAAACTCAAAGATTGGAGATCTGTGATTTACCCAATGGAGAATTCAAAATAGCTGTTTTAAATAACTCAATGTGCTACCAGAAAATACAGGAAGACAACTGAAAAACATCAGGAAAACAATACATGAACAAAATGAGCAGTTTACCAAAAAGATAGAAATCCAAAAAAAGAACCAAAGAGAAATTCTGGTGCTGAAAATTCCAATGATGAAATGAAAATGCAATAGAGTAGCATCAACAACAGAATGAAACAAGCAGAAGAAGGAATCTGTAAGATAGATGACAGATATAATGAAGTTATCCAGTCAGAGGAGAACAAAGAAAAAAGCATGAAAAAGAATTAAGAAAGGCTACATGATATATGGTATGTCATCAACAGAACCAATCTGTGAATTATTGAAGTTCCAGAGGAGAAAAGGTGGAGATGGGGGCAGAAAGCTTATTTAAAGAAATAATGGCTGAAAACTTCCCAAATCAAGGGTGAGATTTGAATATCTAAGTTCATGACATTTTTAGGTGACCAAATAAAATTCAACATAAAAAGGTCCTCTACAACACGTTATAATAAAACAGAAAAAATCAAAGAAAAAAGAGAAGTCTTAAAGGTATGAGAAAGAGACCTTGGAACTTACAACAGAACCCTCATATGGCTCTAAGTAGATTTCCCAGCAGAAACGTAGTGGGCCAGGAGAAAGCCAAGTGCTGAAAGAGAAAATTGCCAACCAAGGATACTTTATTTGGAAAATGTCATTTGGAAATGAATGGAAGATAAAGACTTCCCCAGACCAACAAATACTGAGGGAATTGAACACCAGTAGTCCTGTCTTACTAGAAACACTGAAAGGAGTTATTCAAGGTAAAGTAAAACAATGCTAATTAATAACATGAAAATACACAATACACTGGTAAATTTATGTATACAGTCACATTCAGAATACTATAGTACTTTGATATGGAATGTTAAACACTTAACATATTAAAGTTAAAGGACAAGAATATAAAAATGATAGCAACAACTATTGGCTAATAAGTACCCACTATAAAAAGAGGCAAATCATGACATCAAAAATATAAAAGGGTGGGACTTCCCTGGTGGTCCAGTGGGTAAGGCTCCGTGCTCCCAATATAGGGGGTCCGGGTTTGATTCCTGGTCAGGGAACTGGATCCCACATGCAGGCCGCAAGAAGTCCGCACACTGAAACTTAAGATCCCACATGCCACCACTAAGAGCCAGTGCAGCCAAATAAATAAATATATTTTAAATATATATATATATACAAAAGGGTGGAGGGTAAAAGGAAAGAGTTTCTGTATGTGGTTGATGCTCATGTTTCATCAGTATAAAATAGACCGCTGACTCTGTAAGATGTTTTATTTCAGTCTCATGGTAAACACAAAGCAAGAAACCACACTAGGTTCACAAAAGGTAAAGAGAAGTTTATTAAAAGCATACCACTATAAAAATCATTAATTCACAAAGGAAGGCAGTCAGAGAGGAAGAAAGGAATTAGGAAACTACAAAAGAGTCTTAAAAAAAGAGATGGTATTAGTAAGTCATTACCTATCAATAATTACTCTAAATAAAAATAGATTACATTCTTCAATAAAAAGGCATAGGATGGATAAGATGGAGGAGTAGGAGGACGCAGAGTTCGTGTCTCCTCATGACTAGGGCACCTAGGAGGCGCTGGTGGGGAACTTTGGACACCTAAGGGGAAGGGAGGAACCCCTATGTGACAAGGTAGGACGTGGAGGGGGTGAGGAGGAGGAGAGGAAAAGTGGAGGCGGGATGGGACAGGCATGCCTGAGGGGCAGCTGGGGGAGGGGAGGCATTACCATGCTTGGAGGGGCCAACTCACAGTGAGGGAATCAGTGGGAATGGGGAGAGACCTTCAGGGGATCAGGAGATAAGAAGGGAACATGGCCAGTGTCTCCCCTGCCCACTCTGACCCGGCAAACCTGCTGGAGGCCTGGGCCTGAAACTCTGCACTCCTGGGCCCCCTCTGGCAGCACAGGCCCTGAGCCTAATCCCCGCCACCCCCAAGGCCTTTTCTGGCCTTTTTTTCTTTTCTCTTTTTTTTTTTTTGCCATGCTGCATGGCTTGTGGGGTCTTCATTCCCAGGCCAGGGATTGGGTCTGAGCTCCTGTGGTGAGAGTGACAAGTCCAAACCACTGGACTAATGGTGAATTTCAGGACCCAGGGAATATTAATCGGTATGAGATCTCGCAGAGGTCCTCATCTCGGCACCAAGATCTGGCTCCACCCAACTGCCTACAAACTCCAGTGCTGGACACAGCAGGCCAAACAACCAGCAAGACATGAACACAGCCCTACCCATCAAAATAAAAAATGAGATGACAAAAAATATGTCACAGATGAAGGAGCAAGGTAAAAACCTAAAAGACCAAATAAATGAAGAGGAAAAAAGGCAACCTACCTGAAAATCAATTCAGAGTAATGATAGTAAAGATGATCCAAAATCTCAGAAATAGAATGGAAGAATGGATTAAGAAAATACAAGAAATGTTTAATAAGGACCTAGAAGAACTAAAGAATAAACAAACAGTGGTGAAAAACAAAATAATGGAAAATGGAAAATACACTATAAGGAATCAATAGCAAAGTAACTGAGGCAAAAGAAAAAATAAGTGAGCTTGAAGATAGAATGGTGGAAATAACTGTCAAGGAGCAGAATAAAGAATGAAAAGAAATGAGGACAGTCTCAGAGACTTCTGGGACAACATTAAAGAAACCAACATTCAAACTGTAGGGGTCTCAGAAGAATAAGAGAAACAGAAAGGGTCTGAGAAAATATTTGAAGAGATCATAGGCAAAAACTATAAGTTTTAGTTTTAGTTTATAAAACTAAACTACAAGTCCAGGAAGCACAGAGAGTCCCATACAGGATAAACCCATGGAGAAACATGCCAAGACACACATTAATCAAACTAACAAAAATTAAATTCAAAGAAAAAAATACAAAAAGCAGCAAGGGAAAAGCAACAAATAATGTTCAAGGGAATCCCCATAAGGTTATCAGCTGATTTTTCATCAGAAACTCTGCAGGCCAGAAGGAATTGACAGGATATATTTAAAATGATGAAAGGGAAAAACCTACAACCAAGACTATAATACCAAGCAAGGATCTCATTCAGATTCAACACGGAAATCAAAAGCTTGTCAGACAAGCAAAAGCTAAGAGAATTCAGCACCACCAAACCAGCTTTACAACAAATGCTGAAGGAAATTCTCTAGGTGGGAAACACAAGAGAAGAAAAAGGCCCACAAAAACAAACCCAAAAAATTAAGAAAATGGTAGTAGAAAAATACATATTGATAATAACGTTGAATGTAAATGAATTAAATGCCCACCAAAAGTCACAAACTGGCCGAATGGATACAAAAACAAGACCCATATATATGCTGCCTAAAAGACCCCCACTTCAGATCTAGGGACACATACAGACTGAAAGTGAGGGGAGAGAAAAAGTTATTCCATGCAAATGAAAATCAAAAGAAACCTGGAGTAGCAATATTCATATCAGATAAAATAGACTTTAAAATAAAGACTGTTGCAAGAGACATTAAAGGACACTACCTAATGATCAGGGGGTCAATCCAAGAAGAAGATTTAACAATTATAAATATTTGTGCACCCAACATAGGAGCACTTCAATACATAAGGCAAATGCTAACAGCCATAAAAGGGGAAGGCGACAGTAACACAATAATAGTGGGGGGCTTAACACCCCACTTACACCAATGGACAGATCATCCAGACAGAAAATAAATAAGGAAACACAAGCTTTAAATGACACAATAGACCAAACAGACTTAACTGATATTTCTAAGACATTCCACCCAAAAGCAGCAGAATACACTTTGTTCTCAAGTGCACACAGAAAATTCCAGGATAGATCACATCTGGAGTCACAAATCAAGTCTCAGTAAATTCAAGAAAATTGAAATCCTTTCAAGCATCTTTTCCAAAAACAATGCTATGAAATTAGAAATCAATTACAGGAAAAAACTAAAAAATACAAACACATGGAGGCTAAACAATACACAACTAAATAACCAAGAAATCACTGAAGAAATAAAAGAGGAAATCAAAAAATTCATAGAAACAAATGACAACAAAAACATGACGACCCAAAACCTATCAGATGCAGCAAAAAACAGTTCTAGCAGGGAATTTTATAGCAATTCAATCCTACCTTGGGAAACAAGAAAAATTTCAAATAAACAATCTAACCTTACACCTAAAGCAACTAGAGAAAAAAGAACAAACAAAACCCAAAGTTAGTATGAAGAAAGAAATCAAAGCAGAAATAAATGATATAGAAATGAAGAAACCAATAGCAAAAATCAATGAAACTAAAAGCTAGTTCTTTGAGAAGATAAACAAAATTGATAAACCTTTAGCCATACTTATCAAGAAAAAAAGGGAGAAGACTCAAATCAATAAAATTAGAAATGAAAGAGGAGAAATCAAAACTGACACTGCAGAAATACAAAGGATTATAAGAGACTACTACAAACAACTATATGCCGATAAAATGGACAAACACGAAGAAATGGACAAATTCTTGGAAAGGTGCAACCTTCCAAGACTGAACCAGGAAGAAATAGAAAATATAAACAGAACAATCACAAGTAATGGAATTGAAATTGTAATTAAAAATCTTCCAACAAACAAAAGTCCAGGGCAGCTGGCTTCATGGGAAAATTCTATCAAACTTTTAGGGAAGAGCTAACACCCATCCTTCTCAAACGCTCCCAAAAAGTTGCAGAGAAAGGTACACACCCAAGCTCATTCTATGAAGCCACCATCGCCCTGATAACAAAACCAGACAAAGATATCACAGAAAAAGAAAGTTACAGGCCAATATCACTGATGAACATAGATGCAAAAATCCTCAACAGAATACTAGCAAACAGAATCCAACAGCACATTAAAAGGATCATACACCAAGATCAAGTGGGATTTATCCCAGGGATGCAAGGATTCTTCAATATATGAAAATCAATCAATGTGATACACGATATTAACAAATTGAAAAAGAAAAACCATTTGATCATCTCAATAGATGCAGGAAAAGCTTTTGACAAAATTCAACACCTATTTATGATAAAAAATCTCCAGAAAGTGGGCATAAAGGGATCGTGCTTCAACATAATAAAGGCCATATACAACAAACCCACAGAAAACATCATTCTCAATGGTGAAAAACTGAAAGCATTTCCTCTAAGATCAGGAACAAGACAAGGATGTTCACTCTCACCACTATTATTCAACATAGTATTGGAAGTCCTAGCCATGGCAATCAGAGAAGAAAAAGAAATAAAAGGAATACACTTTTGAAAAGAAGTAAAACTGTCAGTGTTCACAGAAGACATGATACTATACACAGAAAATCCTAAGGATGCCACCAGAAAACTACTAGAACTAATCAATGAATATGGTGAATTTGCAGGATACAAAATTAAAGAACAGAAATCTGTGGCATTCCTATACACTAACAATGAAAGATCAGAAAGATAAATTAAGGAAGCAATCCCATTTACCACTGTAAGCAAAAGAATAAAATACCTAGGAATAAGCCTACCTAAGGAAACAAAAGACCTGTATGCAGAAAACTATAAGACACTGATGAAAGAAATCAAAGATGACAAAAAGAGATGGAGAGATATATGATGTTCTTGCATTGGAAGAATGAATATTGTGAAAATGACTATACTACCCAAAGCAATCTACAGATTCAATGCAATCCTTATCAAATTACCAATGGCATTTTTCACAGAATTAGAATAAAAAATTTTACAATTTGTATGGAAACACAAAAGACCATGCATAGCTAAAGCAATCTTGAGAAAGAAAAATGGAACTGGAGGAATCAGGCTCCTGGACTTTAGAATATACTACAAAGCTACAGTAATCAAGACAGTATGGTACTGGCACAAAAACAGAAATATAGATCAATGGAACAGGATAAGAAGTCCAGAGAAAGAACCATGCACATATGTTCAACTAATCTATAACAAAGGAGGCAAGAATATACAATGGAGAAAAGACAGCCTCTTCAATAAGTGGTGCTGGGAAAACTGGATGGCTACATGTAAACTAATGAAATTAGAACACTCCCTAACACCTTACGGAAAAATAAACTCAAAATGGATAAAAGACTTAAATGTAAGACCAGATACTATAAAACTCTTGAAGAAAAACACAGGCAGAACATTCTCTCACATAAATCACAGCAATATCTTTTTTGACCCACCTCCTAGAGTAATGAAAATAAAAACAAAAATAAAGAAATGGGACCTAATTAAACTTAAAAGCTTTTGCACAGCAAAGGAAACCATAAACAAAATGAAAAGACAACACACAGAATAGGAGAAAATATTTGCAAACAAAGTGACCGACAAGGGATTAAGCTCCAAAATATAGAACCAGCTCATGCAGCTTAATATCAAAAAAAAAAAAACCCAACCCAATAAAAAAAATCAGCAAGAGATCTAAATAGACATTTCTTCAAAGAAGACATACAGATGGCCAAGAGACACATGAAAAGATGCTCAACATCACCAATTATTAGAGAAAAGCAAATCAAAACTGCAATGAGGTAACACATCACACCAGTCAAAATGGCCATCATCAAAAAATCTACAAAGTATAAATGCTGGAGAGGGTGCGGAGAAAAGGGTACCCTCCTACACTGTTGGTGTGAATGTAAACTGGTACAACCATTATGGACAACAGTATGGTGGTTCCTTAAAAAACTGAATATGAGCTACCATATGATGCAGCAATCCCACTCCAAGGCATATATCTGGAGAAAAGTATAATTCGAAAATATACATGCACCTCCAATGCTCATTAAAGCACTATTTACATCAGCCAAGACATGGAAGCAACCTAAATATCTGTTGACAGATGAATGGATAAAGATGTGGTATATATATATAATACATATATATTATATATATATATACACACACACACCATATATATATATACACACACCATATATATATAATGGTATTTTATATATATATATGAATATTACTCAGCTATAAAAAAGAACGAAATAATGCTATTTGCAGCAACATGGATGGACCTAGAGATTGTTATACTGAGTGAAGTAAGTCAGACAGAGAAAGAGAAATATTGTATGATATCACTTATATGCGGAATCTAAAAAAATGATACAAATGAACTTATTCACAAAACAGAAACAGACTCACAGATCTCAAAATCAAACTTATGGTTACCAAAGGGGAAATACAGGGAGAAGTGATAAATTAGGAGATTGGGGTTAATGTATACACATACACACTAGTATATATAAAAATAGACAACTAATAAGGACCTACTGTATGGCCCAGGGAACTCTACTCAATATTCTGTAATAACATATACGGAAAAGAATATGAAAAAGAATGGATATATATATACATACATACATATATATGTATATATATAATCGATTCACTTTGCTGTACACCTGAAACTAACACAGCATTGTAAATCAGCTATACTCCAATAAAAATAAAAAAAAAAAACAAAAAACAAAACAGAGAGTACTACAAAAACAACGAAAAAACATGTAAGAAAATGGCAATATGTACGTACCTAACAATAATCACTCTAAATGTCAATGTACTAAATGCTCCAATCAAAAGACATAGGGTGGCTGATTGGATAGAAAAACAAGACCCAATTATATGCTGCCTGCTAAAGATACACACAGACTAGGGCTTCCCTGGTGGCGCAGTGGTTGAGAGTTCACCTGCCGATGCAGGGGACATGGGTTTGTGCCCCGGTCCGGGAAGATCCCACATGCCTCAGAGCAGCTGGGCCCGTGAGCCATGGCCGCTGAGCCTGTGTGTCCGGAGCCTGTGCTCCGCAACGGGAGAGGCCACAACAGTGAGAGGCCCGTGTACCGCAAAAAAAAAAGATACACACAGACTAAAATTGAGGTGATGAAAAAAGATATTTCCTGCAAATGGAAATGCCAAGAAAGGTGGGGTAGCCAGAGTCAAAGTCTATAACAAAAAGACAAAGAAGGGCATTATATAATGATAAAGGGACTTTACATATAATCTTTAATATATTTTCAGTCGATTTTTGTATGTGGTGTGAAATAAGGTCCCAGTTTTTTTCTTATGCCTGTGGATATCCAGTTTCAGTAAAACTATTTGAAGAGACTATCCTTTCCCAGTCGTGTATTCTAGGCACCCTTGTCATAGATAAGTTGATTGTGTCTCAATTATGTATTATTAATAAATGCATGGATTTATTTCTGGGCTTTGTATTCTCTTCCATTGGACTGTATATTTGTTTTTATGCCAGTAGCATACTATTTTGATTACAGTAATTTTTGTAATATATTTGAAATCTGGAAGCATGATGTCCTCAGCTTTTTTTTCTTGCTCAAGATTGCTTTGGCTATTCAGGCCTTTGGTGGTTCCATACAAATTTTATGATTTTTTTCCATTTCTATAAAGAACACCAGTGGGATTTTGGTAGGGACTGAATTGCATCTGTCCATCACTTTGGGTAGTAGGGATATTTTAACAACACTCAAACTTCTGATGCACTAGCACTGGATATGTTTCCATTTATCTATGTCTAATTTCTTTTATCATTGTACTACAATTTTTTGCATCTGTGTTCAGATACTTTTCTCTGCTTATGGTATCTTTAGCTATAGTTTTCTCTGCTTATGGTATCTTTAGCTTTGCTATCAGACTGATGCTGGGCTCACAAAATGAGTTTGGAAGTATTCTCTTTTCTTTGATTTTTTTTTTTTAATCTATAGTTTTCTCTGCTTGTAGTTTTCTATAAGCCTATAGTTTTCTCTGCTTATGGTATCTTTAGCTTTGCTATCAGACTGATGCTGAGCTCATAAAATGAGTTTGGAAGTATTCTCTTTTCTTTGATTTTTTTTTTGTTTTAATCTGGGACAGTCATAGTCTAACCAAGTTTATTTTTTTAACATCTTTATTGGAGTATAACTGCTTTACAATGGTGTGTTAGTTTCTGCTTTATAACAAAGTGAATCAGTTATACATATACATATGTTCCCATATCTCTTCCCTCTTGCATCTCCCTCCCTCCCACCCTCCCTATCCCACCCCTCTAGGTGGTCACAAAGCACTGAGCTGATCTCCCTGTGCTATGCGGCTGCTTCCCACTAGCTATCTACCTTACATTTGGTAGTGTATAATGTCCATGCCACTCTCTCACTTTGTCACAGCTTACCCTTCCCCCTCCCCATATCCTCAAGTCCATTCTCTAGTAGGTCTGTGTCTTTATTCCTGTCTTACCCCTAGGTTCTTCATGACCTTTTTTTTTTTTTTCTTAGATTCCATATATATGTTTTAGCATACGGTATTTGTTTTTCTCTTTCTGACTTAACTTCACTCTGTATGACAGACTCTAGGTCCATCCACCTCACTACAAATAACTCAATTTCGTTTCTTTTTAGGGCTGAGTAATATTCCATTGTAAAGTATGAGATTAGAACACTCCCTAACACCATACACAAAAATAAGCTCAAAATGGATTAAAGACCTAAATGTAAGGCCAGAAACTATCAAACTCTTAGAGGAAAACATAGGCAGAACACTCTATGACATAAATCACAGCAAGATCCTTTTTGACCCACCTCCTAGAGAAATGGAAATAAAATCAAAAATAAACAAATGGGACCTAATGAAACTGCAAAGCTTTTGCACAGCAAAGGAAACCATAAACAAGACCAAAAGACAACCCTCAGAATGGGGGGAAATATTTGCAAATGAAGCAACTGACAAAGGATTAATCTCCAAAATTTACAAGCGGCTCATGCAGCTCAATAACAAAAAAACAAACAACCCAATCCAAAAATGGGCAGAAGACCTAAATAGACATTCTCCAAAGAAGATATACAGATTGCCAACAAACACATGAAAGAATGCTCAACATCATTAATCATTAGAGAAATACAAATCAAAACTACAATGAGATATCATCTCACACCAGTCAGAATGGCCATCATCAAAAAATCTACAAACAATAAATGCTGGAGAGGGTGTGGAGAAAAGGGAACACTGTTGGTGGGAATGTAAATTTTCTTTGATTTTTAAGGAGTTTTTAGTAGGATTGTTACCAATTCTTATTAAATGCTTCAAAGAATTCACCCATGAAGCCATCTGTTCCCAGTATTTTCTCTTTCGGGAGGTTTTTTTTTTGGTGGAGACTTGCTTCAATCTCCTTATTTGTTGTTGGACATTTTAGACTTTATATATATTTTTCTTGACTCAGTTTTGGTAGGTTATATGTATCTCAGAATTTGTCCATTTCTTCTAGGTTATAAAATTTGTTGGCATATTTTTGTTCATTAGTCCCTATGGTTATCTTTATTCTTGAGTCATCCTGTATAATGTCTCCTCTTTCATTTCTGATTTTACTTGTCATAAATTTGAGTGGTCTATCTTTTTTAGTCTAGCTAAGCTTTTATCAATATTGTTTATTTTTTCAAAAATCCAACCTTTCATTTTGTTGATTTTTTTTTATTATTCTTCATTTGATTTATTTCTGTTCTTATCTTCATTATTTCCTCCTTTCTCTAACTTTGGTCTTAGTTTGTTCTTTTTCTAGTGCTTTAAAGTATAAATTTAGGTTGTTTACATAAGATCTTTCTTTTGTTTTAATGTATGCATTTATAATAAAAACTTCCCTCAGTACTGCTTTTACAGTATCTCGTTATTGTTGGTATGTCCTATTTTGTTCTCATTTGTCTTAAGATTTTTAAAAAATTCCTTATGATTTCCTCTCTGATGAAACTGTTGTTCAAGAGTTTGTTGTTTAGTTTGCACATATCTGTAGATTTTCTCTTTTCTTCTTTTTTTCTGTTACTGTATTCTTGTTTTATTTCAATGTGGTTAAAAAAGATACTTGGCACGATTTCTCTCTTCTAAAATTTGTCAGGACTTGTTTTGTGACCAAACAGGTCATATCCTTCCAGAGATTATTCCATGTGGACTTGGGAAGAATGTGTATTCTTCTGTTGTTGAGTGGAAAGTTTTGCTTTTTCTTTATTAAAATTCTGTCTGGACATTCTATCCAATACTGAAAATGGAGTATTAAAATCTCCTACTATTATTGTATTGCTCTCAATTTCTTCTAATCAGACCTGTGAATATTGGGTTTATATATTTAGGAGTTCTAATGGTGGGTGTTTATATGTTTATAATCCATTTTCCTGTTGATTTGACACTTTTATTATTATATAACAACTTTCTTTGTTGCAAGAAACAGTTTAGACAAAAAGTCAATTTTTTCTGACAGCCCCTCCTGCTGTCTTTTGGCTTTTATTTGCATGAATATCATTTTCCGTATGTTCATGTTTAGCCCATCTGTGTCTTTAATTCTAAAATAAGCCTTTTATAGACAGCAAATTATTAAGTCTTGTTCTTTTAACCATTCAGGTGTTCTATTCCTTTTGATAGGTGAGTGTAGTCCATTTAAATTTAAATTAATCATTATAAGTGAGCACTTATATTGATATTTTGTTAACTAGCTTACTCTGCAATTGCTTTTTCAATGTCTTTCTACCTTTCATTGTTATTTGATTGTTTTGTAATTTTTTACTTTCTTTTTATCTTTTGTGTATGTTGTAGGTATCCCCCTAGCTTAATTGATGTATAGTTAACAATTAAAACTTTATATGTATAGTGTATACAATGAGATGATTTGATATACATATACATTTATCACAATAGGGTTAATTAACACATCTATCACCTCACATATTACCTTTTCTTTGTATGTGTGCTTGGAATGCTGTAAATCTACTCTCTTAGCAAATTTCAAGCATACAGTATAGTATTATTAACTATATCACCAAGCTGTACATCCCCAGAATTATTCATATTATAAATGAAACCTTACACCTTTGGACCAGCATCTCCCCATTTCCCTCACCTTCATGTCCTTGTAACTACCATTCCACCCTTTCTTTCTCTTCTTTCTTTCTTTCTTTCTTTCTTTCTTTCTTTCTTTCTTTCTTTTTCTTTCTTTCTTTCCTTTCTTTCTTTCTTTCTTCTTTCTCTTTCTCTCTTTCTTTCTTCTTTCTCTCTTTCTTTCTCCCTTCCTTCCTTCCTTCCTTTCTCCCTTCCTTTTCTTCCTTCCTTCTCTTTGTTTCTATGAATTCAATCTTTTCTTTCCCTTTCTTTCTCTCTCTCTCTCTTTCCCCCTTCCTTCCTTCCTTCCTTCCTTCTTTCTTTCTTTCTTATTTCACTTAGCATAATGTCCTCTATGTTCGTCCATGTTGTATCAAATGGCAGGACTTCTTTTCTTTCTTGTGGCTGAGTAATATTCCATTTTACATATATAGATCACATCTTTATTTATTCTTTTATTTATTTATTTATTTGCTGACCCCTAAGTTGTTTCCAAAGCTTGGATACTGTGAATAATGCTAAAATGAACATGGGACTGCAGATATGTCTTTGAGATATTGATTTTATTTCTGTTGGATACATACCTAGGAATGAGATTGCTGGGTCATGTGAAAGTTCTATTAATTTTTTTGAGGAAATTCCACACTGATTTCCATAGAGTTGTAACAAATTAAATTCCAACCGAAGTGTACAAGGATTCCCTTTTCTCCACATCCTTGCCAACACTTATATATATATATATATATATATATATATATATATATATACACACACTTTTTTTTTTTTTTTTGCGGTACGCGGCCCTCTCAGTGTTGTGGCCTCTCCCGTTGCGGAGCACAGGCTCCGGACATGCAGGCTCAGCGGCCATGGCTCACGGGCCCAGCTGCTCTGAGGCATGTGGGATCTTCCCGGACCGGGGCACGAACTCGCGTCCCCTGCATCAGCAGGCAGACTCTCAACCACTGCGCCACCAGGGAAGCCCAACACTTATATTTTTTGATAAAAGACATTCTAAAAGGTGTGAGGTAATAACTCATTGTGGTTTTGATTTGTATTTCCCTGAAGATTAGTAATTGTTTTACTATCTACTCATGTATTTGTTGGCCATTTGCGTGTATTCTTCAGAAAAATGTCCACTCAGATCCTTTGCTCATTTTTAAATCAGATTATTTGATTTTTCTGCTATTGAGTTGTAAAAGTCCTTTTTTTAGTCCTCTTATTAGATATATGGTTTTCAATTCCATAGTTTACCTTTTCATTTGTTGATTTGCTGAACAGAAATTTTAGTTTAATACAGTCCCACTTAAATTTTGTTTTTGTTACTTGTGCTTTTGGTGACATATCAAAAAATATCATTGCCCAAACCAATGTCAAGAAACTAGTTCCCCAAGTTTTCTTTTATGACATTTATGGTTTCAGGGCTTATATTTAAGTCTCTAATTCATTTAGAGTTAATTTTTGTTGGTGTTTTCATATAGGGGTCCAATTTCATTCTTATTTGTACGTATCCAGTTTTCCCAGCACCATTTACTAAAGACACCATCATTTCCCCATTGTGTATTTTTTTGTTTGTTTGTTTGTTTTTTGTTTTTGTTTTTTACGGTACGCGGGCCTCTCACTGTTGTGGCCTCTCCCGTTGCTCCCATTGCGGAGCACAGGCTCCGGACGCGCAGGCTCAGTGGCCATGGCTCACAAGCCCAGCCGCTCCGCGGCATGTGGGATCTTCCCGGAATGGGGCACGAACCCGTGTCCCCTGCATCGGCAGGCGGACTCTCAACCACTGCGCCACCAGGGAAGCCCCCATTGTGTATTTTTGATTGCCTTGTTAAATATTAGGTGACACATGGGCTTATTTCTGGGTTTCAATTCTATTCCATTGGCTATGTGTCTATTATTTATGCCAGAATCATACTATTTTGATTACTATTGCTCTCAAACTATAGTTTGAAATCAGGAAGTGTAATGCCTCCAGCTTTGTTGTTCTTTCTCAAGAAAAGGGGGTATTTTGTGTTTCCATATGAATTTTAGGATTATTTATTTTACTTATGTAAAATATGCCATTGGGTTTTGTTGAATGGTTTGAGAAGGATTGGCATTTATTTAAATCCTTGGTATAATTTACCAATAAGATCATCTGGTCCTGAGCTTTACTTCATTGGAAGATTTTAAATTTCTGATTCAATTTTATTTCTAATTTTATTCTGTTCAGATTTTCTATTGTTAAGTGAGTTAGTATTGTTGAATTATAAGTTTCTAGGAACTTATCCATTTCTTCTAGGTTATCCAATTTGTTGGCATATGATAGTTCATAGTTGTCTTTTATGATCCTTGGCATTGCTGTGGCATCAATTGTAATGTCTCATCTTTCATTTCTGATTTAACTTATATGAGTTTTATCTCTTTTTTTTTCCTTAATCTAGCTTTAGGTTTGTTCATTTTGTTTATCTTTTTGCAAAAGCAGGTATGTTGTGATCTTTTCTGTTGTATTTTCTGGCCTCTATTTCATATATTTCTGTTCTGATCTTTGTTATTTCCTTCTTTCTGCTAACTTCATGCTTAGTTTGTTCTTTTTCTTTGAGTATAAAATTGGCTTGTTTTTTGCAGATCTTCCTTTTTTCTTAATGTATGATTTTATCACTATAAATTCTCCTCATAGGACTGCTTTTGTTGTGCTTAAATTTTCATTTCCTTTAGAATTTATTTTTATTTCTCCCTGATATCTATTTTGACCCATTGTTGAGAAATGTTTTGTTTCCACATACTGTCAGTTTTCTACTTTTCTTCCTGTTACTGATTGTTTAGTTTCATACAATTGTGGTCCAAAAAATGTTTGGTATACTTTCAATCATCTTAAGGTTTTTAAGGCTTGTTTTGTGACCTAGCATGTTATCTCTCCTGGAGAATGTTCTTTGTATGCTTAGGATGAATATATATTCTGCTGTTGAATGGAATGTTCTGATATGTCTGTTAGGTACATTTGTTTAAGTTTGGTTCCAGTCGAATTGCTCTTTATTGATTTTCTGGGTGAACGATCTACCCATTTTTGAAAGTAGAGTATTGAACTCCCCTACTATTATTATACTGCTATTTCTCTGTTTAGATCTGTTAGAATTTGCTTAATGTACTTAGGTGCTCCCATGCTGGATACATATATATTTACAGTTGTTAAATCCTCTTGATTTGATCCCTCCTTGTCTCTTGTTTACAGTTTTGACTAAAAGTCTATTTTTCTGAAATAACTATTGCTATCTCTGCTCTTTTTTGATGTCCATTTGCATGGAATATTGTCTTTTCATTCACTTTAGCCTTTGGGTGTCCTAAATGCTGAAGTGAGTTTCAGTTTAGTTTTACCTCTAGGTAGTTTATAGTTGGATCTTCTGTTTGTTCTCCCTTTTTTTTTTAATGCACTCTCTATGCCTTTTGATTGGAGAATAGAATGCATTTACTTTTAATGTTATTATTGATAGGTAAGGACTTACTAATACAATCTCATTAACTGTTTTCTGGCCACTATATAGTAAATATTGTTCCTTGGTCTTTCTCTTGCACCCTTTCTTAGAGAATTCATGATTTTCTGTAGTGGTACACTTTGATTCCTTTATCTTTTGTGTATCTAAAATAGGTTTTGTTTTGTGGTTACCACAAGGCTTACACAAAATATCTTATAGGTTTAACAGTCTATTTGTAACTGACAACAAATTCACTTTGATTGCATACACACTTTACCCTTTCACTTTCCTCCCCACCTATTTTGTTTTTGATATCACAATTTACATTATTTTGTATGTGTTGTATATTTTCATGGGTTCACATTACTAATTAATATCCTTTTCTTTCAGCTTGAAGAACTCCTTTCAGCATTTCTTGTAAGACAGATCTAGTACTAATGAATTCCTTCAGTTTTTATTCGTCTGGGAAAGTCTTTATATTCTGTTCATTGCTACAAGACTGCTTTTCCAGGCAAATAATTCTTCAGTTGCAGGTCTTTTTCTTTCAGTAATTTGAATATTTCATCCCTCTCTCTCCTGGTGTGCAGTGTTTCTGCAGTTTTATTAACCTGCTTATATCTTTATGGGGAATCCCTTTTGTTTGTGGAGGTTTTTCTCTCAGCTTCAAAAATTCTCTTTGCCTTTGATTTTAGACAGTTTTTTACAATGTGTCTTGTATATAGAATACCTCTTGTTTGAATCTGTTTGGGGACTTATGAAATGCATGATCTTGAATGTCCATGTCTTCCCAGCCATTATTTCTTTAAATAAACATTCTGCTCTTTCTCCCATTCTTCTCCTGGGACACCCATAATCTCTACAATGTTTCTCTTGATGGTCTCCAATCATTCCTGTAGGCTTTCTTCACTCTGACAGGATACTTTCAAATGAGTTTTTTTTTCTGCTTGATAGTTTGTGGTTGATGCTCTCCACTGTATTTATCACTTCATTCATTGTATTCTTCACTTTCAGAATTACTGTTTTGTTTTTTTATGTTTTCTATCTCGCTGTTAAACTTCTTGTTTTGTTCAATTATTGTTTATCTGACTTCTTTGAATTGCCTGTGTTTTCTTGCATCTCAGTGAAGTTCTTTAAAGTAACTATATTGAAGCATCTATCAGATAAATTGTACATATCCATTATTTGAGGTCAGTTAACAGAAAACTAATATGCTCCTTTGTCTGTACTGTAGTCCTTTGATTTTTTTGTTTCTTGAAGTCGCCTGTTGCTGTCTTCACACTTAAAGAAGCAATTGCTTCCTCCAGTCTTTACAGACTGACCGGGGAGGAAAATACATTCTGTCACACTGCTACAGGCTTTTCCAGACCTTTTTTAAGGACACACCAGTTCCACACATCTTGATTCCTGTGGGAGAGAATTTTGAAGATTGTATGCTTCCCTCTATCTGGCAAAGCCAGTCTGTGTGCTGACGGCTTCCTGGTTGCTTTCCCTGGGGCAATGACAAATGCTCATGTTTGTGTATTTTCTCACAATCCCACAGGGTCAGGCTGGCTTCTAGATGTCTCACTAGTCATCTGCAAAAGTTTGCATCGCCACCTTGGGGACATACACAGGGAGCTGGCCATGGGGCAGGGGGATGTGGATGTGTTGAGGGTGCCCATGGGTGAGAAGGATTCACAAACTAGGTGTCTGCAATGGTTAGAGGGTGGGCTTCCTTTTTTTTTAAATGCCCAGAAGTGTCAATTTTATTTGTCAGTGCAGTAGGGGGCTAAGGCATGACATGTTGCTTCTAAGAGTTAGAGAGCCAGCAGTGGAGGGGAGAAGCAAGCCCTCTTGGGCTCTGGGCCCCGAGGCTGCCTTCTTGTCTGGGGGCTGGGCCTCAGACCTGAGCCCCAGAAGACCCAAAGCTTTGTTGAAGAGGTTGATGGGAGTGGAGCCATCGGTGATGAGGGTTGATTTTAGGCCCAGGCTCTGGAGCAGTTTTACCTGCATCTCCAGTCCTGCCACAGCGAGGTCCCTGATGATGCTGGGCCCCAGGCCCTCTGTCATCTTCTTGAACTTCTTCACCTCTACCTCAGCCAGCTGGTGGTGTCTACAAAATGGTCAGTAGGATCCTTGTCTCTTGATGAATTCTAGCCCTGGATGCTGTACTCCTGGCCTCTCCCCACCCCTCAGTCATGCAGATTACCCCATTATTCCGGACCGGGTGAAACAGAAGTGGGCCTTTTGATCAGTATTGCAAGTTGAGGAAGCTGGCCCTTACTCACATGCTCTTGTTTTCCCCCACAGGTGAAATCCTGTGCTGAGGGGGTCTCTCTGGGCACTAAGCTGTGCTACTTTAGGGGAGAGGTGACACAGGTAAAGTGAAACTGTTCCTCTAACCTTCTTTGATGCATTCAGTCTTGAATCTCTGTGCTCCAACAGTGTGCTATAATTTCTCTGCTAGACTCCTAGAATCCCACAAAGATATTCTTATCGATTCATGATTGTCAAAGTTTGTATCAGGAGAGACAGTAAAACTCCTATTCGGCCATCTTGCTGACATCTCTCTGTTATTATAGGTTTCTTCTTTGTGTTTTTTTTTTTCCCCTGTATTCTTGACTGATGTCTATCAATAGGCACATTTATTTTGTTATATACTTATCAAGAAGTCTGTACATACACTCACACACACTTGTAAAAAATAAAACTAAATAAGTCCTTTGGCAAAACAAGAAAAAGTTGATAAAAACATTTTGCAGTGGATAATATAGCGGAGTCTTAGAAAATTATAAATATACTGGGATCTTGGACCAGTTTACTCACTGACACGGATGCATCTGGGAGGAGGAGACCAGCCATTCTCTGTACAGGTCATTGTGTTCTGGTTATTCGGAAGACTGTAGCCATCATAGCAGTGAACTCTCATAGTTTTACCTTGTAACACCTTTGTTCCGTAATTTGGGTAACGTCCATTGTGCAAGTAATTGAAAATACATTGTCCTAAGGATCATAAAGACAAGAGAAAAGAAAAAAAATAACATATATTTGGTAAAATAGCACATTAAAAATTAACTTTATGGTATTTACCTGACAATGCATTAGTATTCAAAAAGAACAAATAACTTAATGAAAATGAAAGCTACTACCAAGTGTTTGTTAAAAAAGAAAAAAAAATCAATATACCATGTTATTTATCTTTAGTTTTTATAATTACAATATGTGTAAATGATGCAGATATTCTTATAAAGTCTCTATATTTCTCATGTGATTTCCATGGAGAGCTCCTCATAAAAAGAAGGCTTATTTGGGTCTTTTTGCTCACAGAACTTGACCCTTGGCCTTATTTTTGTCGTGTAAGACTTAATTGTACTCACTTATGTACTATTGTTTCTCCACTCTTTGGAAGATTTATACACATAAAATTAAGAGGTTTACTTACTGAGGCACGGTACTTCTGGAGACCATCCATTTCGTGTGCATGTAAGGTAAGGCCGGCGATCTTGTGGCACAAAATACTGATCACAGTCAAAGCGGATCCAATGACCTAAGCTTACTGGAAAGTATCCCCTATGTTCATAAATGCTTCCATGTTTTATTACTGGAAAATCGCAAGGTTTAACTTGGAATAAAAAAAAAACGGTATGAATAATGTTTTACCTTAGTAAGCAATCAAATTAGAGATCAAATGTTTCATCTATGAATTATATTCCTATTAGCTTAATTACCCTCATTGCATTAGAGTTTCTAGGAAAAGAAAAGTTATAGAAAACTCAGATGACTGAGGTATGTAAGGAGGTCCTTGCTAATGAAGATCAAATTATGTCTTGTGGGTCATATTACATAAAATTTATATGTGAGCTCTCTTGGTAGAAAACTATACAGAGCTATTGATTTAATTATCCGTAAGTACATAAGTCCTAGCCTTGGTTGACTAAATTAGCATCTTAATCGAGAGATGAAAGTACAAATTTTACCATGCAGCTCATCTGTCTTCTTTTTCTTTCTCTTTCATTCTCATCAAAAATCAGGATCCTGGCTTTTATTCTCAGACCAAGTCAATGTAGGAAAACAGTTTTTGTTTTTAGAATAACACTCATTAGTTTACTTTTCTATTTATTGGAAATGTGTGATAAGTGTAGAGAAGCACAACAGTTGATCCATTGATCCACTGATCACATTACACAGAAAAAAAACATTCTTACTTAACTCTCAAACTAGACATTAAGGCATATTTTCCCTTCTTTATCTAATCAGAGAAATGAACAATGAATGAATAATTCTTAATATCCAAATGGTTACGATTAAGGGAAACACTTGAATGCTTATTTCTAATTTTAATTGGAGAATGATGTTTTTTCACTGTTTCTTATAAATATTTTAAATGAGGTCTAATATAATTACATTTATTGTTATTCTTATATATTGAGTGATTTTCACATGTATTCTTAAGTGTTATGTTGTTTATAACAGTTTTATATATAATATTTTTCAGAAAAATTTACCCTTTTTATTGGATGGTTTGGAGATAATCTAAGACTTTTAATACTACACTAGTATTTATTTTACATCATGAAATATGATATTAAAAGAACACATATGCAACACATTAAAGAAATGTACAACATGCACACACAATATTCATTACCATTTATATCTTCCTTAAGATCAATGATCCGTTTTCTTTTTTGTATGATTACAGAAATCTCTCAAGCTGTTTTTACAGACTTGTTATGTGAATTAAAAACTTTGAATCTTTGCATATCCTAATGTCTTTCTTTACAAGGACTTGTGAATGATACCTTCTCTTGGTATAGATTCTTGTCCTATAGTCTGTATCTCTCATCATTGATAGATTTCCCCCACTTGTGTGAAGCTTCCCACTCTTTTAAGATTGAAATGCTTATTTACTCTCATTCTTTTTAAGTAACAGACTAGTTTTTTTCACACTACTTTTTGGAGATTTAGAAGATTTTCCCCTCATCCATGGATTTTACAAATTCCATCATGTTATGTCAAGATATGTATATTTAACAATAATTCTACATTGGGCAAGCTTGGGTCTTTGTATTTGCAAGAACCAAATCTTAAAGAACTCAATTAACTTTGCCATTAAATTGTAGAGCAGAGATTTGAATCCTGATGATCTGATTTCAGAACTAGTATGTTTATCCACTTCATTATGTTTCTTCATACAATAGGAATACAGTTAAATAATCCATTGAGATTCGTTTCCAAAAGGTACACACAGAGGGCATAATTGAAAGTAAGTATTATTACTATCACTGGCCCGAGCCCTGTTCCTATTCTTGTCTTTCATTCGGTCACATGTGAATGTGTTTGTATCTCTCTAACCAGATCATTTCCTGAAGCACGTGTACTATTCCACTGTGCTCAGATCAGCACTAACATTGGCAGGACTTACAACAGCCTCACTACCCTCTCACACTTCTACCAACACGAGCTCTGGTCTCATGAGCAGCTTTGGCTGTGCCATCACAGTGTTGGCTCAGACTGATCTCAAAACTGATTAAAATATTCACTTTTTTAATATTAATTTAATATTTAATATTCACTTTTAATTTTTAAAAGTGTTTCTAGTCTTTCTGTACTTGTGCAGCTGACTCCTATGGCCCAAACCCAGGATCTTACAGTTATCACTGTTAAATTTCATGTTATTAGATCCAACCTCACACATGGGAGTCTTTCTGAGTGATGAATCTGTCCTAATGCAGATTCTCTTTCAGCACCCCTGTATCATTCCAGCGGTGAATTTGTACTGCATCTCCTCTACACCATTAAACTAGAGGAACGGAGCAGGCCTGAGAACACAGTCCTGAATCTGATAATCAGATAGGCTTATTTAATGAAATTATGAATATCTGATAAACCATCTAATTGGTCAATTTCCCCATCTTGTCCGCAAGAACTTCGGAAGTTCCCTTGTGGGATAAACTTGTTGAGGTACAGTCAGGCTCATCTGCCATATTCATAAACCAAACTTTAACATGATTAAATATTTCTCTTATATTTCTTATGCACATTGAAATCTGTTTCATACTGATAATAGCTTCCTTTTTAAGGGACTCATACTTTGAAAAATCATTTTGGACTTATGCCTGGAATTAATATTGAGGTCACTGATCTATTATTTGTATCATTACATTTTTCTTTCATGCAAGATCGAGTTTAACTGTAGTGCATCTTTACAATAAACTGTGATGTATAAAGAAAAAGGATATGATTGTAGAGACAGAAAACACTTGAAAAAAGGTAAAGGAAGCATCCCTAGAAATAAAATACTCTGTTCAGTTGAGTGACATTTTTCTAAATGTGATAGTTTTAGAAAATTCCACAATGTCTTGTACATTCCTCCCTCCCAAAATTAGAGCCTAATTCCCCACACTTGAATGTGCTGGACTTAGTGACTCACTTCTAAAGAATACATATGGCTGAAGTGACGGTGACAGTGTGTGACCAGGTCATAAATGGTATGGAAACTTCCTGCTCTCTCTGGGATCACTAGCTCTGGGGAAAGATAGCATCCTCTCAAGCAATCTGCGGAGATGCCCATGTGGTAAGGTATTGAGGCTTCCCGCCCAAAGCCAGGTGAGAGAGCCTAGGAAGCAAATGAGCCATCAGGTGACTTGCAGCCCAGGCCAGCACCCCGACTGCAACCCAAGAAGTGTGATTCAGAGCTAGCCAACTAAGCCACTTCCTAATTCCTGACCCATAGGAGCTCTAAGAATATAAAGGTGTGTTGTTTTAAGCCCATATGTTTTGGGAGAATATTTTTACACAGCACTAGATAACTAATATACTAGGTGTTAGGTGATGTAAGTCTTACTCAATGTTTTAGTTCAGATATTAGAATTATATTCGAGAATTATATATTCATACACACAGACATATATTTAACTTTGAGTAGCAAAAAAGTTAAAGAGTTTTTAGTTTACAAAAATGTTTTTATTCCTCCTTAGAACTGTCTACTTTGAAAAGCGAAGAATGCCTCTAAAACCTCTACTTTGCAAACAAAGTAGGGCAAATACTTGGATTTATTCTGTCCCCATTTTTGTGTGTTTAAGAGAAAGAAACTTCAGAATTAAGAAGTAGGTCAAGATGTGAGTGAAACTTACAGGAACATCTTGGAGCAGGTGACCAGCCCTGGCTGGTGCATGTTGCAACATTTCTCTGGATCGCAGGAGCAAAGCCACTTTTACACTCATAAGTGATTTTATATTCACCTCTGTATTTGGCTAATTGAGGTGTGTAAATACCATTTGGAATATAAGGAGGATCACATGTTATTTCTGAAAAGAAAAAAGATATGTGTACAATATAGAAATAACTATCCATTAAGAATAATCAAGCATATAAAAATGTAAAAGTGGATGTTATTTGTTCTTAGTACAGCACAAAATGTCATTAAAATGAGCACAGCCTCATACCCTTCCTGCTGTATCACTCATATTTCCCTCCATTGTATTTCTCATCTAATGTATTTGTGCCCCCTGGATTCTTGAATCCTCTTTCTCCAAAGCCAACACATGCTTCATGATATTCCATACCTGGCAATGGATTCTTGGTATATCACTTCAGCTATTCTTTCTACTTTCTGCAAGTTCCTCAGCTTCTGTCATTCTCACAAGTACTATTTACAAATATTCTGAGTCTCCTCCCTCCAGACGCTTGGTTGGCTAGTATACCCCTGCCCCTTTGAAGTAGACATAAACACATGGCTTGCATAGGACAACGAAATGAATATGGAAGTAATATGTTTTCCTTTAGGGAGGAACAGTCATTGTGACTGTAACAGTCATTGTGTGAATTTTTATGTTCTCTTCCCCACAGCTGCAGTGATTAAAGGAAGAACATAGAGGGCTTCCCTGGTGGCGCAGTGGTTGAGAGTCCGCCTGCCGATGCAGGGGACACGGGTTCGTGCCCCGGTCCGGGAAGATCCCACATGCCGCGGAGCAGCTGGGCCCGTGAGCCATGGCCGCTGAGCCTGCGCGTCCGGAGCCTGTGCTCCCAACAGGAGAGGCCACAATAGTGACAGGCCCGCGTACCGCAAAAAAAAAAAAAAAAAAAAAAGTATGCCTTGGCAATCAAAAGTTTAATGTCGCAGACACTTAACACTACACTAAGGTATTCTATTCTTCCTCCCATTTATTCTTCAACCTGTTTCCATCTGGCTTCTCACACCACCATTGTGCTGACATTGCTCTGACAGAAGTCACCAATATCCTCCAATTTCCAAATTCAAAAATCTTTGTATTCCACATATTACAGTGTCTGGTGTATATTATTAGCTAAACTCTGTAATATTTGACACTGCTGATCACCGACTTCTTGAAGTTCCCCAGTGCATTACCTTTGTATGTCCTACTTCTCCTTACCTTTGTCTGAACAACACGATTTAATTTTGTTTAGTTTACTTATAGTTACTCCTCTTCTTCCACCACTCCACTTAATTCTTAGGCCCAGCCTACTTTTCCAATCGCATCCCCTACCACTTTCCTGCTTATTTTCTGTGCTACCACCACACTAGCCTTCGGTCTGGTTTTCACACATGCCAAGCTTATGCCTATCATTTGCACTTTCTGCTCCTTGTGTCTTGAACGATTCTCCTCTAAATCTTCATAGCGATGCTTATCACCACGCCAGAAACATCTTCCCTGAAGACCCTGTAAGTGTTGTATGAATGAAGAGAGATGCCTTGTACTTGGATCTACATGAGTATTTGTCCTTGATTTTGTTGTTTTCCTCAACATATTCTCTGTGTAATTCAAGACTTGTCCATGACAAAAAGCTTCCCTGTTATGCTAATAAATTCTTCAGTCTATATATCCAGTTGCAGCTCACATTGGACAGGTCCATATGTAAAACTCAAAAGCATACTCAGCTTATCATATATCAAACTTAATCATCATCCTTCTTTCAGTATATGCTTTTCTTCCTGTATATAACATTGGAATTTGTGACACAAGAGCCTCATGACAGAAGCCTGGAAATTTACCCCTATATTCCTTCCTCCACATCACTTCAAAATTCAGTCAAACACCATATTCTATAAAGTTGGTATTATTGCTTATATATCTCCTCCCTTTCATAAGACACCTCCACTGTGTATGGTCAGCTCTTAGAGGTAGTACAGTAGTCTCCTAATTGGTCTTAAATTTATATTCCATTCTGCCAGATAAGCTTCAGTATGCCTCTGTTGCTAACATGATAATATATTTATTAGCAACAATTATATTAGAAATAATAGAAATTACATGTGATCACCTAAACACAAGTTTTATGTGAAACAGATCTTCACTAATTAACACTAACTTCAAATGAACCTTAAATGTGTTCATTTATTCTTTTCTGTTTTTTCTCTTTCACTTCATTCTGCTATATCTATCATATTTTCATATACGCAGTGAAGTCCAGTTTACATGTCTTAGTTTTGTTTGTTTTCTTTTTTTTGCGGTACGTGGGCCTCTCACTGTTGTGACCTCTCCTGTTGCGGAGCACAGGCTCCGGACGCGCAGGCTCAGTGGCCATGGCTCACGGGCCCAGCCGCTCCGCGGCATGTGGGATCCTCCCGGACCGGGGCACGAACCCGTGTCCCCTGCATCGGCAGGCAGACTCTCAACCACTGCGCCACCAGGGAAGCCCCATGTCTTAGTTTTTACTTCATGCTACAGCTGAACTTAGTACCAAAGTTTGAACTCAAAAGTCACAATATATAAATAAACGTGTTTCACTAAGATACCTACTAAATAATATTGGGAGATTTTGTTAAATTAATTAAGAGTAGAAGAACTTCTAGGGATCTCCATTAAAATAATCATGATCTCCATTAAAATAAATAATGTTATTAAAACATTGCCAGGGCAATGTTTAAGAGAAGTTAGCCTAGGTAGGTGCTTCTATTAAAATAATAATAATAATAATATTTGAGGCTGTCTGAATATGTAAGGCCAAGTTTTTTCTACTTTTAGAAGCAACCATTAAGCACTTGAAATAAGAATAATTAATTCAAGGTTAACACTCTGTTGTGAATCGTAAAAAATCCAGTCTGTACAGGGAACAGAGAGATTTGCATCAAAGGTGGCTTTTATTTAACAGGTCTTGGTACTTTTATTTATTCCTGTGAGTGACTTGTTGTCAGAGACTATCCCTTATTGGATACAGAGACCAAAGTTTGGACAAATCACCCTCAAATAAAACCCCTGACACGTACAAATCATAGACCAGATAGAAGACAATTTAAGTGTTTTATCCTAGACTATTTTATTTAAATTTACTTTTATGACTTAATTCCAAATTTCTTGTAGAGTTCTACAAAATAAGATATGTAGATCTGGAATTTATCGTTATCAGCAGGTAGATCCTTCCAATGTACCATGAAAATAGGGAGAGGTATTTGTGTCATTAGCTGAGGTAAGAGAGTGGAGTTTCTTTTAATAAAAGACTTCTCTATATCTAGTTAATGTAAACTGCATTTTAATAAAATGAAGCATCTTTAAGAGACAGAGCATGCTTATCTAATTTGGGGTGAACCACTCTTTACTTATATTGATCTTTAGCAAATTATCTTGTAAAAGAGAGAGTACCAATCCTAATCCTGGTATCTCTCTCGCTAAAGAAAGCAGGACCTTAAAGCATACAGTCTTGAATTTTTAGGTTATGACTTGTGACTGGGAAAATGAACTTTTGAAAGGAAAATGTCTTATAAATGTGGATTCTTTAATGTGTGTGTGTAAAGGAGTCTAGTTTTAAGAGAAGTAAGCCTAGAAATTGTAGTAACACTGTGGGAAAAAAAAGAGATTTCCCACTACTAAAACGGATCTGTTCTAAGGAGGAGTTTTAAGTAGGTAGGTAAGTGACCAAGAAAAAGGAATAATTCAGTAACTTCTACGTCATGTTATCCTGAGTCCTATGTCCAAGTAAAATTGAATTCCTGAAGCTTTACTTTGAATTCATCGAAACCTGGAATTCATTGAAACTTTATTCTAATGTTTATCCTCAATAAAGGACAAGAGTCCTGATATAAAATAAGTGGTTTATAAGCTCTATTTTGGTGATTGGATGGATAGAAGAGGGGCTCTGGAAGTAGCATATATGGCAGAGTTTGACACCAGAGAACTTGTGCATCCACCTTCTTTGCTCAGGAGCCACGAATGCCATGGAGATAAACAGCTGGACTCCACACAGCATCAGCCTCACACAGATCTCATATGGTTGTGTAACCGAGCAGGACCCTGTGGGGCCTTCCTGGGACAGACCCCTCCCCCATATCCTCTGCTGTAGTTCCTCTCTGAACTTCCTAGATAATAGTATCTGATGCACATTTCCTGAGTTGTTTTCCACATTTGAAAACCCCACCAAATGGAAGATGTTAACTACTTGATGACCATGAGCATGTAGTCCCCAGACCTACTGGAGTCTGAGGACTGATGATGTTAACCCCTGTGACACTGCCCTGTTACCTCACCATCAACCAATCAGATAACTGATTGGTTATGATCAGCAATTCTGCTGATTGATCAGCAGGAGCTGATCACATACCCTGAGACACCTCTCCCTCACCCGGCCTTTAAAAATGCTTTGCTGAAACCCATCGGGGAGGCTGGGCTTTTTGAGCATTAGCTGCCCTGGAACCCTTGCTGGGTGCCTTACAATAAATGCTGCACTTCCCTTCACCACAGCCTGGTGTCAGTAGATTAGCTCTACTGTGTGCAGGGGAGCAGACCCAAGTTTTGGTTCGGTAACAGTTATCGCTGTCTTGTGTTCATTAACTTCTTTCTAAATATTTTCTTAACAATGCTTGAAAGTGAAGGTCATTCAGGAGGATGTATTTTCCAAGGAGCTGCTTGTGGGCTCAACTAAATTTTTTTAAGAATAAAATCAGCTCAAAAGCTATCTGTAGTTTTTGTAAAAGAGGATCACCAAAGCAAGGTTTATATATGTTATTACGAATAGCATGATTTAAAGTTCAGAGGGCTCTTAAGAGGTGAAGATCACAGTGTGGCAATACCTGTAAAAGTCACCCTCTTAGGAAGTCACTTGTCTCGGATGTCATGTGTGACGATACTGTTACTTGTTTTACTCGGTGAAGCAGCCCTCATCAAAAGCTAACTCCTTCCTTTTCACAAGTGTTTGCAAGTAACTCAACACTGTTATTACCATGCTATAGCTGTATCTGCCTGCTCTTCTTATGACTTCTTACATTCCTCAACTATTTCTTGATATATTTTTCTCTTCTAAGCCATGATAGTTGAAACTATCCCTTTCTAAATGAGGTAGGCTAAGCAGAAGACAAAAAAGCAGACATAATTTCTGGTGGGCAAAGAGCACAGTTGAAATGAACTCTTTGAGTCTGGGTAACATCCTTCCCTTACGAAGCCGAAAAGAGGAGCTGTTTTCAGCGCCATCACCACAGTTGATTCATATGAAGCCTGTGCTTAACGAAATCTCCAGTTTCTTCTACTTAACTCCATTATCCATGGAGGATTACCTCATCTGGTATTAATAGAATTTACTTTTTAAAGTGAAATGTTGGGCTTTATGAGAGGACTCTAATTATTTGAGAGGTATATATACCTGGGGATTGGAAAACCTGTTACAGTCCTGGCTCTGCTCTAGATTTGCTTTGTGACCATAGACCAAAGATTGAATGAGCTATTGAACTTTTCTGGTCCTGTTTATGTGTATCTTCAGAGTGAGAGAATCACACCAATTGATCTCAAAACAGGCCTTGCACACATAAAATGTTATGTCTCTGTAATAGTTGATTCCTATAAACATTAATACTCCATTGTGAGAAAAAATAAACTGCTTAACCAGGAGTATATGAATTAAAACAACTGGTAAAAATATACAGCAAAAGATATAGAAGAGAAACTTAGCATTACCTTTACATGAAGGAACTGGGGTCCATCCAAATTCAGTGCATACGGCATCTCCTCTTTCCCCATATCCGAAACCTCTTGCACACTTATATTGAACTCGTTCATTTACCTTATAAATTTCCTTCTGAGATATAGGATAGCCATTTAAAATGGTTGGTTGTTTGCAGGAAGTTTCTAAAGAAAAGGGATTAAATTCCAACAGGTTTGTTATATATTAAAGGACTGTGTCCCAAACATAATTATATAAAGATACAACTCTTGTTTCCATTAGGTAAATCAGACAACTAAACAAAAGTCCTGTTTTGACTTGAATGCTTGGTGAATAATTTATCGGTTGTTCTTAACATTCATTTTTGAAGTAAGTAAAAATTCTGATTTAAATCATGTTGCTAATTTATTTAGTTTGGGGATAAATTAGTCCTCTTGAAATAAATAGTGGCCAGTAACATTCATCAACTGTATATATAAAATTGAATACAGAAATAGGTTTAGGGCTTCCCTGGTGGCGCAGTGGTTGAGAGTCCGCCTTCCAATGCAGGGGACACGGGTGCGTGCCCCGGTCTGGGAAGATCCCACGTGCCACGGAGCGGCTGGGCCCGTGAGCCATGGCCGCTGAGCCTGCGCGTCCGGAGCCTGTGCTCCGCAATGGGAGAGACCACAGCAGTGAGAGGCCAGAGAACCGAAAAAAAAAAAAAAAAAAGAAAAAATGAAATAGGTTTAATGTGATATGTATTTTCACTGAGTGACCTGTAAAAATTACATATTTTTTTAGTTATTGATAATAGAGTAATTATTGACAAAACACTTTGTCAAAGAAATTAAGATATCTCATTGTTATTACATCTCCAAAAAGCAACTGATCAGCTTGTGTGGTTTTGCTATCCATCCAAGTTTTCCGTCCAAAAAAAAAAATAAAGAGCTGGCCATCATCTTTCACACTATCGTCACTCCAAAATTTTTCTCTGGGACTCCAGCAACAGTGACTAATTTCCCAGATCTTATTCTCCCTTCATCTTAATCTTTTTTTCCTGTTTGTAACTTAATGATCTTTTCTTCTTGTCACTTTATTGTTCCATTTAAAATGCTTCATTGATTCCCAATTCAGTCTGTATAAAAGCCTAATTCTTCAGCATGGTGTATGTAGCCCCACAGAACCTTGGACTGCCAATCTTCACTCCATCACTAACTTCTTCCCTTCCTGCATTCTAAGTTAAGGCCCCTGAGAACAGTGGGAATAGGGGAGCTTCATGCTCAAAGAGGCCTCAAGGCCATTGTCCCTTCCTCTCCACTAACTTCTTCTGACTGGTTTGCTTTTGCCCTCCTCAACTTCATCTGAAAGATTCTCATTCTTCCTTTAAGACTTATCTTCTGCATCAGTCATTCCAGAAAGGTTTAACTAACCACAGAAATTTAGTTGCAAGAAATAAGTCCCATCCATGAACCTCTACAGTATACAGTAATTGCTACACTGAATATAAATACGTTTGCCATTATTAACTCGAAGAACTAGTTTTGTAAAAAAGACTTCCTAGGAAGAGGGACGCTTCTCTCTTCATCTCACTGTAGGACAGACTAGACTAAGAAAGTGTAAATAATTTGGGGATTTTAGATAATGTTAAAAAACAAATACGGCAGAAATTTCTGCCAAAGAAATACTGGTCAAACGAAGTATGGTACTTTTAAATAAATTGACCAAAATATATTATTACAAAAGCCAGAATCATCATATTGGCCATCAGGCACAGGTCAGTAGTATTGAAACTAAAGAAATGCTAACTTCTAGAAATGCTAACTTCTAGCTAACTATGGAACTTTTTTTTAAAGACAAAGATTTATTTAGTGGATTCAATTCAGTTCAGCAATATTTATGCTAAACTCCCAGTGCAAGTATAAAACAGGGGCACTTCCTAGAAGTGTTATTCAAAAACACAATGTTATCATGACACATCAATAGAAATAAATAATGATAGTTTTTCAAATAAAAAAACGACCTATTCTGGAGTTTTAATATTAAACTTGTAGAAGAAATGCTTAAGATTTTATGTTAGTCATAAGAGTCAATTACAATTTAATTATAGTTAAGAGCATGGACTTTAGTGTCAGATAACCTACGTTTAAATCTTAACCTCTACCATATATGCCATGATAATTTTGTACATGTGATTTAATTTCTTTGCACCATGAATTCCTCAATTATAAAATAGTGGTGAAAACAGTACATGAATCACATAGTCATTTGGAAGGTAAAATAGATGACACGTGTAAAGAACTTAGATCACTTACTGGGAAATAGTAAGTGCTGAATAAATGCTAGTGAGTTAGTATTTCTCAGATTCTGTAGGATGCACAGTGTTTTGAAAGGCATATTTTCATGAAAAAAACTAAACTCATTCAAATAATCAAACAGTAAGTGTATCGTACCTACACATTTCGGTTTTTCTTCACTCCAAATACCATCTGTTGAGCAATGTATTTGTTTAGGTCCATCAAGTATGTAGCCTGAATTACATTCAAACTGTATTGCTTGTCCAAAAACATATACTTGGTCTGGGTCCAGGGCACCACTGAAAATTTTCCCATTCTCTGGTTCTGTTACTGGTAAACACTTAACAACTGGAAAAATAAATATAAATTTTTCTAACAGAATTGGAAAATTTTATTATGGAAAATGAGTATATAGAAATATAACATATATATAACCAATAGCAAGATTGGAGAAAATTAAATTTTTTAAAGATGTATTTGATATACCTGTTAGCCAGAAATAAATTCTACTAAGTAAAAAAACCCCCAAAAAACAAACAAAAGAAAACTGTAAGTTTATCTCTGATTCTTTTCTATGAGAGTGAACAAAGAAATTACTACTTTGAATTTTTGAATGACAGTTTATATATTTTGTAGTAGCAAACAAGTGTTTCTTAAATAATTGAGAAATATAAAGTTTGGGATAATTAAATACAAAATTTCCATTTACGTCCCACAATAATATAAAACTGTATTCCTAAAAGGTGTAAAAGCAAACTTTCTGATTATGTTTATCTCAATAAATAAATAGTCTTTAATTTTCCTTTTTCCATATCAAAATAACTTGAGCACTTTTTTGATTTTCCTTAATATTTTCCAGTATCCCTTAGCTTATGATATTCAATCTTTATTTTACAATGATCACCCAGGATGCTTGTTAAATGGAAATTCTATGGCTGCCCTATCACCCCAGGGATACTGATTCCATACATCTTTACTAACCAAAAACTTCAGTTTCTAAGAAGCACCCCAGGTGATTCCAATGTGGATGTTCCTTAGAACATTGATGTCCTCCCCCTCATTTCTGCAGATGAAAAATCCACTCTCTTTTTCAGACAAGGGATTTTTGAGTCATCATGTTTTTTCTCCTCCCCCTCCCCCCTCCCCTTCTCCCTCTTCCGCTTCCTCCTTGTTTTTCTCTCTCTTTCTCTGTCTCCCTTTCCTTCTCTCTTCTTCTCCCTCTCTCCTTACTCCTCACCATGGAACTTTGAAAAACAATTCTGATTGATCTCTTATTTTCATGATGACTAGAGACTGGAATTACTAGTTCAAAATTTGGGAACAGGATGTACATTTTCTCATTCTCATTGTTTGCTTTATGGATCAGTAAGAAAGGACAGAGGTCTTCCTTAGTTCCTGCCTCTTTTCAGTACAACTAAGACCAGAGGAAAACTCCCCTTGCCAGGCAAGAGGGAGGAGGTGGCTAAATAATGTTCTCCACTTCAGCCGCTACCAGAGATCCCTGCACTGGGGTCGTTATTTGGGGGAGTGCCTCTTCATGAATAAAGTTGAAATTCTCAGCTTCATTTTGATGTGATACTTGTGTTATTTCTAGTGGTTAGAATCCAAAAGGAAAAAAAAATAGATTTTTCTAATCTGTAATACATTAACCATTAGATCAGATGAGCCTGTATTTATATTTGGTTATTGAAACACATAATACTGTAGCAATAAAAGGACTAGATATCCACTCTGTACTACAGCAGAATCCACAAAAATAATTTGAGTAAGAAATATTTAATTATAGACTTTATGAATATTTGATGTAAGACATTTCAAAAAATCCTAATATTTTAAGTATATGTTTTAATATACTTGTAAATCAGTTTTACATCTACCTTCACATATGGGAATATTATTGGTCCATCCATTTGATTCACATTCACGGAAATTCACCTCGCCCAGCATCTGATACCTGAAAACCAACAATAACGGAGTTGTGAGCTAATGCGTGTTTATGCCCAGTTTTAAGTTTGATACCATTTCATGGAAAATTAACAGCATATACTTCCCTCCTTCCTTTCTTAAGAAAGGCCCTCAAACCCTCAGGTGTACGGACTTGGAATAATCATAACCCTTGGTTCATGACACAAACTCATTACTGTTTCATGCACAATGCACTTTTATTCCTTCATTAATTTATTTTTTCACTAATGAGGTACATTTAACAATGTAATAAGCTCCACGAACAATCACCAAAAACAGAAGATAAAAACATGATAGTAAACAGCAGGTCACTGTATGTCACCCCCGTCCACTCTTTTTCCATATTTCTATCCATACTCCTACCCTCCATGATTGTGATATTTTCTGGATGCTTTGGGCTTTTTACATGATCAAGGATAGTGCTAACAAAAATGTCTTAGTGTGGCTTATTTTCAGCACTGGTCTCCATCTCCCTATCTCCATCCCCGAGATCCGAGATGCTTTCCAGAGTGCAGTCACTGAGTCAAGTTGGCCTACAGAAGTCATTCAATGTCGAATTATAGTAACTCATCAAGTCTGATCTTAAAACCAAAGATGCTGTACTTTAACGCAAGGTCCTTGGGCAGGTGTACAGTGTCCAGTCATCCCCAGATGCTTCAGATGAAGGCAAAACATCCTTCTCAATATTTATTACATTGGACGGTTGGAGGCAAAAAACAAAACAAACAAAACCTTTTTCTCAAAAAATAAATAATGGAAGGCATTTTGATAACCACAAAAGAGAATTTTGAAAAATGGTCTTTCATGAACTTCTAAAGAATTCTACGTGGACAAATGTTTCCTTTGTCTGCAAATAAGAGTTGTTCTGCAAATTACACAAGTAAAAGAAATTTTCTCCTTCAAAAAACACTGTGTCTTTCTTGGATTGGGATTGATTTGTTCCTAATTCTCTACAGGAAGAAAACATTTCAACAGAGTAAATGGGAGTCACAGAACTTGAAGTCAAACTTTTACTCTGTGCCTCTGTCACACGAAGGAACAAAATAATTGGTTATTAAAGGTTCTTCTCTGGTTCCTCTCTTGGCTCTACCTTATAACGGAGAAAGATGATTTCCTGGTGAATATTTTCCATCTACACCAGGGACTCATCCACTCGCCCAAATCTCTCTCAGGAGTTCTGCAAAATTCTACACAAAACCGCCTAGCGTCACCAGCAAAGCCCATTCACAATTCCTGGGGAATAAAACTAGAATCTGGGGAATAAATCTAACCTTTCCCCCTCCCCCACCCCCGCTGTGCTTAGTCTAGTTTCACTGGCTCACAGGGTCGCACCTGCAGAGGAATTGCACCTGGCTCTTCAAACTAGAGTTCCTCCTTCAAAATGGCTGCCCCTAAACTTCAGCTTAGGGCCATGTGCAGACCCTGCACACGACACTCCATCCAAGATGGCGGCATCAGGCCGTGTGCAGAGATGCTGCACCCAGCACTGTGGTCTGGATCCTGAGCAGAGCGGCTGCCCTGCCCCCTCCCAGCTGACAAGACCCTATAAAGCAGCCCTGCTCACTTGCAACCTGTTGGGAGAATGAAGCATTCCTGTGCTATACAGTAGGTCCTTATTAATTATCTATTTTATATATAGTAGTGTGCATATGTCAATCCCAATCTCCCAATTTATCCCTCCCCCCTCCCCTTTCCCCCCCCCCGCCCCGAGTAACCATAAGATTGTTTTCTACATCTGTGACTCTATTTCTGTTTTGTAAATAGGTTCATTGATACCCTTTTTTAAGATTCCATATAAAAACAATATCATATGATGTTTTTCCTTCTCTGTCTGACTTACTTCACTCAGTATGACAATCTGACCTATATGTGAATAGAATCTAAAAGAGGGGATATATGTATATGTATAACTGATTCACTTTGCTGTACAGCAGAAACTAACACAACATTGTAAATCAACTATACTCCAATAAAAAATAATTTTTTTAAAAATGAAGCTTTCCTTTGCTTCTGAACCCAACTCAGTCTCATTCTATTGGCTGAAAGAACACCGGGCAGAAGGACCCTTGTTCAGACGACTCGAAAAGGTCAGTAATGCTAGGGCCCATGTACATCGAGGGAGAGAGAAAGATAGAGAGATTGTCCAAATGTTGGTTTGGAGAAAAGTAAGGGCTTGTGTTTCTGCAACCCCAAGCTGGCAAAATACAAGAAACACTGTGCAGAGGGCCTCTTATAAGACTCCCTCCCTGTAGGAGGATCAAACTGGTCTTCCATATTGAGTATTCTGGTAAGTGGCTAGTATTCAGCTAAATGGGTACACAGCAGACAAAAGGGGGATGGGACAAGGGGACACACAGGGTGGGTTTGCTGGCAGAAACCGTGGGTACTGTAAACCCAGTCTATGTTCAGATTCCACTATTGGGTCAGAAGACTTATATCCCCTCTGATGCTGACCTTACAACAGTCCAAGGACTTTTATTTCACTGACAATTATCTAGTCCTGTTGAAAGCCCAAGCTGGGTGGTGGAAAGAGTTGCTCTTACAGGGTCTGTGACAGTTTATCCATAGTTAATACAAGACGGACGTGGCAAAGATGAGTTAAACAGAGCCAGAGTCAAAGCATGTATGTCACTAACCTCTTTATTATAGATATTATAATTATAAATATATTTATTACTGAGATTTTATAAATATTATTTATTACTGAGATTCAGGGAATCTAGTAGGAGAAGTTTATGAGTTTTGACCCCTTTTGCTAGGTCAAGGGTGGAACTTAAAGGGACAAGATTAGCCTGGATTGGAAAGGGATATTTCAGAGATTGGGGCAAAAACTCTTTGAAGAATCTCCCTCTGGTAGTGACCAAGGAGAGACTAAGTTATAAGAACTAATACTTATTGGGTGTTTACAATATCCCAGGAACTCTTCTAAGGGCCACAAGCGTGTGTCGTATTTATTTCTCCCACCAATCCTGTGATGCACTTGATATGTTTCTGCTTTTATAAGTGAGGACATGGGAGTAAAGAGATATTTTTAAAATATACATATAGTTATTAAGTGGTAGAGTTTTGGAATATAGGCTTACTCCAAAGCCTAAGCTTTAAAATATTTTATTTTACTGCCTCAATTCAAGAAATAAATGGAAAGAGAATAATGATTCCATGTGTAATTTCTTGATCCCCCTGACATATCAAACTCCTATAATACTCTGCACATAATAGAATGTAGTGAGGACTCACTGCAGTGAATTTTTATTTATATGCATGCTATTTTCCCACTCTCCTATAACTACACTCTCCCAGAGTAATCATAATTCATTTTAATTTTTCAGTGTTGAGGAGATGATAATTGTATCAATATATAATCATTTCCATTATAGTTTAAATTTTCAGGTTGCTTGTATGTTACTTATAAATATGTTCATAGAAAAATATAGTAACCTTAAACACATAAATTAGTACAGTTTCTATTTACTATTTCCATTATGAATTATCTGAATTAGAAGCCTCTTTTTCTATTGGCTACATACCCCTCATCACAGGTATAAACAATCTTTGCACCATATTCAAACCGAGTTCCTACTGCAAGATGGAAAGAACCAAATGGAGTGTCTCCAGGGTGTCCGCAGGGCTTTTCTAAAATTAAAAAAAAAGGATGTAATGTTAGTATGCAGCACGGGGAGTAACAATTTACATGAGTTCGAGGACAGGGATATTTGATATTGTATTAGAGGACAGAATTGAAAATATGGAAAAGTGAAAAATGGCAAAGTTATCTGTACCTTTTGGAAGATGACAACACCTTGTTAAGAATAATGACAAGAATTTGAAAAAGAATGGATACTTGTGTATGTATAAATGAATCACTTTGCTGTACACCTGAAACTAACACAACATTGTGAATAAACTATACTCCAATATAAAATGAAAAGTTAAAAAGAAAATAATGAGGATGCATCATTTTGTATTTAAATGACAATAGTGATAGAATTCAGCCAGCGTTTCCATAGTAGCACTCAGTATTTTCACAACTAAAAGTTTTCACAGATTTCACAAATGTAGGAACGACTTACTCTGACATATCCTCGAAGGATGAAGAGATTGCCACTTTCCATCCTTGCATACCATTACAATACTCCCAAGAGTTCTGTATCCAGGGCGGCATTTATACGTAGCCTGAGTGCCCTCTGGATATGTTTGTTCAGTCCAAGAACCTGACAGAATTTCTGTTTCTCTTCTTGGAGGGGGTTCTTGACAATCTACAAAAAAATTAAAACACAATAGGTGTTTAAATAACTATTAAAAATGCAGTAGGTTTAGGTTATTTTTTATTAAAAAAGAAACTATACAGGTCCATCCAAATGTAAGTCTTTTCTTTTTTTTAATTTACTAGTTTGCTAGTTTGTTATGAAAGGATACAACTCAGGAACAGCCAGAGAGAAGAGATGCATAGGGCAAGACTTGGAGGAAGGGGTGTGGAGGGCCAGGTGTGTCACTCTCCCAGCACCTCTCTGTGTTCACCAACCTGGAAGCTTCCAAATGCCATTCTTTAGAGATTTTTATGGAGGCTTCATTACATAGCCACGATTGATCAAATCACTGGCCCTTGGTGACTGCCTAAACCTCCAGCTCTGCCTCCCTTCCCAGAACCCCTGAGACTGGGGACTGGGGGAGGGTGGGGAGGGTGGGGCTAAAAGTTCCAACCTTCTAATCAAGTGGTTGGTTCCTCCTGGCAACCAGCCCCCATCATTTGGTTCTCTAGGGCCTTTCCAAAAATCACCTCATTAACATAAACTTAGGTGTGGTTGAAAGAGGCTTGTTGTGAATAACAAAAGACACTACTTTCACCTCTGATCCTCTGGAGCTATTTCAGGACTGAGAACAAAAGACCAAAAATTATCAACAAAAGATACTTCCTTTGCTCTGTATTCATTAGGAAATTATAAGAGTTTTGGAGCTGTGTGCCAGGAACCATGGATTAAGGCCAAAATGTATATTTCTTATTATTAATCATAATATCACTGTTAGCCTTCATTTATCTGCAAATGTAAGTCTTAATATATATAAGATATATATTTTACTGTACAGAAATTAAATCTACATAGATTTGTAAGAATAACTTTCCAGATAAATAATTATACTTTACTATATTATTCTTAACTGCTGCACCACATTCTCTAATACTATTCTTTCTTAAATTCAGGAAATATTGGGCACTAATATAAGCTCTGAAGGAAAAAAAAAATGGATAAAGAGAGAAAATATCTGCTCTCAAAGTGTTTTCACTCTAGTAAGGAGGTTAGTTATTAACTACAAATTCAAAGAGATAATGTGTCCGGGTTTCCGAAATCTTCATCAAGCTCTTGTACCGGCTGCTATACTCCTATTCTGTATTATCTCTTGAAGCTCAGTAACCTTGGAACTGGAGAGGTCAAGTGTATTGTGTAAATGTGATTGACAATCTCAAATTGAAACCCACTCTGGCAGGTTAGCAATTAGAAACCAGTGGA
The DNA here is from genome assembly GCF_003676395.1 of Aethalodelphis obliquidens. Classification (NCBI taxonomy): domain Eukaryota; kingdom Metazoa; phylum Chordata; class Mammalia; order Artiodactyla; family Delphinidae; genus Aethalodelphis; species Aethalodelphis obliquidens. The sequence goes on from NW_020837968.1 coordinate 1,421,037, forward strand.
GGTGAAATGGAATAAAATTGAATCCTTACTTTTTTCAGAAAATTGTAGTTATGAACAGACATATATAATAGGTACGTGTATACAGACGGTTAAAAAGTATTAAAGAAGAGCAAAAATATAATTACCATAAATATTAAGGTAATGTTTTCTTCTAGAAGAAAGGAAGGGGTATTAATCTAGAAGAAACGCAAGGGTATTTGGGGGATGCTGGGAATGCTCTACTTCTTGACATGGGTAATTATAACTATTTTAAACTACAGTACATTCATATTTTATTCACTCATATACTTCACAATAAAGATACTAAAGTAATAGAATCTGCATGTACAGTATGATTCTTTTTTTCCAAAAAAGTAATTCCTTAACAAAATGACATATAAAGAAGGGAATACATAAAATTAGTAATGAAGCTCATGCTTACTGATTATAATTGCTAATCTTTTTAATACTTCTTGCTGGTTAGTTTAGATACAACTACCCTTGATATTAGGGTGATTTCATTAGTTGACTTTTAACATATTACTTTTAAATTGGCAAATTCAGATACTTCTCACCATATATATATTTATTGATATAATTTTCATTGTTAAACTCCTTTTCTTACTTGGTTTTATAAGAATGGTTTAACATTCTATTCTAGAATTTCTTTTTGTAAAGGCAAGGGGAAAAAATAATCAACGGAGCTGGATCCCATTACAAACACATTCTACATTTCGTAGAACAGAAACTCCATATGAAACTTCATTTTTGTGTAATAAATAACACTTGTGTGGGCTTTCATATGCACTAATTGTTCTCTGACTTTTTTGCAAATGTTTAGCACATTTGTTAGGAAACTTTGTAATCGATGATTCCACATTAGTTTTGATTTCTAAAATTTAAGTAAACATACCTTTACTCCACTAGATGGTGCTAACACCCTACCATAAAACAACACAAACCGCCTGCGCCTCTTCCTACCAGCAACTGTCTTTCCCCAAAAAAGCCCGAGTTTTTGGGTTTGTTTTTTCAACTTAAGGATCATGTTTTTACATGGAAATTTTGTGTTTAACTACAGGATAATATGTGTGTTTTCCACTTTCTAAATTCAGATCCATTTCACGGCATTTAGGTTACTGGAAAAATTAATTAGTTAAATTTCAAATGTAGATGCCAACATTGTGAGTGGAGTTGAACCACTTTTCACTAATATATTAACATTTTGATAAACTTAATTCCTATCCTTTTATTAAGCTCATGCAAGGAAAAAAGTAATAAAATTTTCTTATCAATTAACTTACTCAATTTAAATGATTTTTATTAAAGCAATGCATTTACCCAAAGAGTAATCATGTGTGTTACTTGCTTTTAACACTCAGACATAAAAGACAAGGATACACCTCTTTCATACCGTCTTTCTACCAGATTCTCACAATATTTACTCTGTGTATACATATTTACTACATATAAAGAGCTCTCATATTCATTACATTTTTTACTTCAAATGATATTTTAAAACTCTGGTGCTTTTTCCACAAACTTTATTTATTTATTTATTTTGGTGTATTTTTCTTTATTTTTTTATTGGAGTAAAATTGCTTTACAATGTTGTGTTAGCTTCTGCTGTATAATGAAGCAATGGACAAAGGATTAATCTCCAAATATACAAACAGCTCACGGAGCTTTCAGCCACTTCCTCCAAGTGGTCCACTTACCTCTAGGCAAGGTAGGCAAGACACCCCACTATCCCATCTCTGTTATTTCCCCTCAGCCCCTACTTTACTTCCTTCACAACATAATTCATGGTTCATAGTTATGTTTATGTATCTATCCTCGCATCAGAATGTAACTTCCCCAAGAATAAGGACCGTCACCACAATCCGTCAAAACCTACCCATGATGTCATCACAACCCTGATATATTTCTCTCTCTTCATTGTACCTCTTACAAACCAACTTCTTAGCACCACCCTACTCCATCCTTTCATTCCAATTTGAGCATCTTGCCTTCCCTACGTGACCCTACAGTGTTTTCAGTTATCTCCATCAAAATACTTTATATGATAAAATACAATAATCGTCCCTTCTGTTTTGCCTCCTAAGTGACCTCCTGTCGGAAAGTGCTTGTCACGGTGCCTGGTACTTACTTAGCAGTCACTCAAAAGAAAAAAGATCATCATTGAATGAGCAAATAAATAGATGAATGAATGGATGAGTGAATGTGAAGCTATCCCGAAGACTTTCAATTTTATCTGTAGATTATGGATAACCTGGGGAAAAGGCATTGTAGACGGCAACAAACACAAAAGATAAGATAAGGGAACAAATGTTTAGTGCACTTAAACCTCTGTTGCATGAACCCAAGAAATCTAACATCTGTAAAATTCCATTCTACATCCTATGTGTCCTATGTTTGAATGTATGTTATACTTTTTGAAGTCAGGAATCATTTTAATTTAGCTCAAAAAACTTCGGGGAACCTTTGAAGGAGCATTTCTATAATCACTTTTCTATCTATTACAGTTCTGTTTAACAAGGGTTAGGAGAAACTTGGCTCTCTCGGTCAAAATGTCAAAACAAATAAAAGTGCTCTGTCACTTCTTTTTCTTTCCCTTTCTTTTTATTAGTTTTGTGATTTTTTTCTCTGTCCCATTACTTTACTCCCTCTGAACCATTTTTTATAGCGTTTCCTTATAACCTTAAGCTAGAACGTAACACTTTAGTTTTTCAGGGGCATCGCGTCCGTTTTGTACACTGTGTTCTGAGACTGGTTAAAGCTGTTAAGAAGTGGGCAAAGTGCACATTAGTTAAGTGAGCACGGGGTAGGCTGGTTGGCAGACTCTCACAGGCAGGCAGGTGGGGATGGTGTGTGGGGTGAGGAGAAGGAAACAGAGCTGGGAAGAAGGAAACATGCCCAAGGCTGTGAAACCATCAGGGATGGAGGGGATAAACAAGTGGGCCAACTCGGACCGAGGCTCCAGCCCTAGCACCCAAAGGCCCCAAATAAAGAATGCTCCCTAAACTGTGCTTCCATGTATATTTGAAAACTTACTTCTAGCTAAGAATACTGTTAGCAATACTTAAATAATTTAGTTCTAATTTGAAATTACGTGCAGGCAGAAGAGTAGCAAGTGCATCCCCAGGCTGTGCCTAAACTTAAAGTCAGCAAGGCTCTCGCTCTCGTGACATTCCTGGGGGTGTTTCCTCTACCCCTGGTCAGAGTACCCACGAGACTGCTTCCCCTATCAGATCTTCCTTCCTGAGAAAACCTCATCTTCCAGGATTGCTGGGTCCTGTTCTTACCTCATCCTCATTCATTTCTACCTCTGCCCATTAAAATTGTTGCAGAAAAATTATCAGACAGAAAACTTACTGTGGATAATAATTCACATAATTGTGCTGCATAATACTAAATGTAACTGTCCCAACTCTTACTCAGAGTATTGTCACTCCACATAAGTTTCAGACTGGTTGAGTTTATGGTATTATTAATAGGTAAAACATTTTAGGAGAAGGGAAGATGTTGAAGACAATTGGGCCATTGCTCCACTTTAGATCCCACCGTATAGGTAAATACCCATACTACTACCTCTGAAAATGTGGGATTTTTTTGGAGACGGGGAATTCTTATTTATCACACTGGAACTGAAACATAGAATTTAGGATTATAAACGGCTATCACAAGTTTTCTGGATTAGATGAATATACATAATATTCACATCTATCCTTAAAAAAGAGTAACTTTTATGAATTTATAATTAATTCTTATGATCATAATATAGATTTTTTTGTATTAGTTAATTCAAATTCAAAACCATCTTGTACTTGAAACAATATAGTAAAAAGAAATAAATTCTCCTCTCTCTGTTGGAATAGAAGCTCTCTGATATGTAACATAGTTCAGGTCCTGAAAGAACATTTTTGCCCTTTAAACCTCCAGAATTAGGAAACACATCTCTCCAAACAACATAGCCAGCATGCACTTGGACATATTTCAATTGTGTTTTGATTTATTTACTTTAAGCAGCCTGGAATTTTGGGGCCATGGCTAATTTCAAAGAGTATAAGCTTTTTGGATCTTAAATCTAAAAGTTCTTGAAAAGCTTAGTCACAAGATATTCCAGAAGGCAGAAACGATGTGGTATAACTCAGGAACGGTTACACTGAACTCTGTAAAGCTGACCCGGCTCTTAGTAGCCTGGGTGAACTACCCCGCACGCAGCTGACGTTCCTGTACAGCTAGGGATGAAGACGCAGACCACCCATTGCGTTAAAAAGGTACTGCTTGGTCTCCAATATCCTTTTCTAAAAAGGGGGAAAAAATAGAAAGTTGAGCTTATAAATTCTTGCTGTTGGTTACTACTCCTCTGTAGTAGTGATCAGTATTTTTGAGGAATGTTCACTCTTAACAGGATGGAGACCACTTAGGAAAGGCTGAAATGCAGTTTCTAGTTGAGTAAAGCAGATCGTGAGAGTATACACAACCGTCTTTTCTCACTTTCTCAACTTAGCATTCAGTATTCAGTTTAGTATTTCTCAGTTTCTCAATTTGTATTCCATCGTCATTTCTACGTGGGAGACAAAAACAGAGGCAAATGTTGAAGGAGATGTGGATAGTTTTAATGATCAAGGCCACTCTGTTGAGTAAAACTTCTGTTAGGGCTAGACTGATGGAATTGGTTGTGCGTTGTGTGTGCTTTTGGGAAAGCCATGAGGCTAATGTAAGTGTTACTTTAAATACCAAAGCTGTACTTTATCTGGGAAGTGGCCAGATTTACAGCCACTCTCACTGTAATGCGTGTAGTGCTAAAGCTCAATTCACCAGCAGAAACTGCTGTCACATTCCAACATACGTTCATGAAATATAAAATACAAGTGAAATGAATCAGCTGGAATCAATTAGGGACGCAGGGAGTTTTAAAATCACTGTTATTTACTTTTTATCACTTACACTTTGTAGCACCCAATTTTAATAATATTTCAAATTCCACTTTGTCATCACTGAAACAGTTTCATTAAATTTAGCATGGGTTCTTAGCTTTAAACCTGAGCTAGGAACCAAACAAGTCTTCCGTGCATGACAAATGCAATCTACGTAAAACCTCAGTAAACAATACGGAAATTGTGAAGCACTAAGAGTATTCCTATTAAAGAAAAGACAAAAACACTTGTGTAAAGAAAAAGATGTTTGCTATTGGTAACATTAACATTGCTCCAGAACTCTTTGCCAATATAATCATATTTGGGTATATTGTGTTGTAATATTAGTTATTATTAGTTGTGATGTTCTTATGGACAGGGAAATGATTGTACACCTAGTTTAAAAAGTGGCTGGATATAAGGTTTACAAGCTAAAAATCAAGCAATAGCATATTAGTGTGTATAACTGAGAAAAAGACTATCTTTCAAAAACGCTTAAACACATTTGAGAAAAGCCTGAAAAAAATTACTAAAGGATACAACTTAAAAAAGACATCTGGCTTTATTTTCTAGATTGAAAGACCCTCAAGGACAGGGGTTTTGTTTTATTTGCTAATATTCCTCACTGCCTAGAGGTTGACTTGAAATAAGCATTCAATTGAAATTTGTTGACCTAGTGAAGAATGTTGGGAATTTATGAATAACTTTAAAAAATGTCAGTCAAACATGTATCACATTATTGGTTACCTATCATGAACTAGGAAACCAAATTTGCTCCAAGAAGAAACTTTTTCATCTATCAAGGAAAAGTGATAGAAGTAAATTTAATTATCCATAAATTCTTACTGGTATCAGCAAAAAACTCCTGCACTCAGATTCACTACTCCTAAAGGCTTTCCTACTAGCATATCTTATATCAACCATAGGGGAAGAAAATCCTATTGAGTAACTTTTACAAAGGTTGCATATTCAATTTTTTTTCAAATTTATACATTTTCATTCAAACGATACAAGTGATGGCTGTCTCCAAGACTTTTAAAGCCATGGCAATATCAATTGTAAATGATAAATCAATTTTTCTTTAGCAAGAGTTCACATCTCTATCTGAAATAAGTCCAATCATTGCAGCTTGAAGGCTTTTATTGTCTAATTCATTTTCTTGTTCTATGTTCACCTAGTTCTTAATACATTCACATAGGCATTTTGGTGAAAATTCTAGGCAAAAAAATTAAATTACATTTTATGATAATCACAAGGGAAATGATCATGACATGTCACATTTTTTGAAGATAATTATTAAAACATTTTCTGAACTTCTACATTAAATAAAATTATGATGAATAATTAGATGTGCCATTCAAATAAGCTGCTTATATTTTTTAAACTGAACAGTGTCAAAAGCATCTCACATACTAGGCTACAGCACAGTAATTAAACACATTTTCTAGACCAAATTTTCATTACCACCGTAAAAAGCATGTAAGCAAATGTTTTGCAATATAGAAAAAAAAAAGCCTTCCTTTTTTAATCTTACCTTTTGCGACACAAACAGTCCATAACATAAACCACACAACTGTTGCTGGAAATCTCATGTTGGGGACCCTTCAGGGGCACATCTAGTAGTTGACAGTGCTTAACACTGTGTCAGGCTCTCCTCTGTTAAAAACTATGGAAAGTGCAGGAAACTACTTGCTCCAAAAGGAAGTCCAAACCCAGCTTAGGGATTAAAGCCATTGCTAGATGTCCCGCCCATCAGAAACTTCTGCAAAGTAAAAGAAAACAATCAGCCAGGAGCCCCAGCAGTGCCAGAGTTTGAGCCTGCACTCCCACTGAAAGCTAATGTCCTGACCTGCCCTTGCTTTGTTTTTATAAAACCCAGGCATGTTCTTCACTGGAAACGTTCAGGTTCTTGGAATGTGCATAACTGGTGATATTCTCTGCATTTCATAAACCCTCCAATTATTTAGACCCCATTCAGATCTACCGTCGGTAGACCTCAGAAGATTTAAATAAATAAATAAATAAAAGCTCTTTCGGAAATCATTTACAGAACTTGAGGTTAGGCAATGCTTTCACAATCAAGACCCAGACAACAGAACTAAACTTTGGCAGGAAGGCAGTGCTGGTTGATTTGGGGAGACTGCTTCACCTGCAGTCCATGAAATTAGTCTTTTAAGGACTTGTTATAAATGTGTGTATAAAGCACCAGGCTCACTCTCCTTAGTTATGAATGAGTTTAATAATTCAAAAATCAAGAAACTGAAATGCTGAATTTTTTAAACTTTGTACTGAAATATAATATGCGTAAAGAGAATGTAAGCAAATGGTTTGCTGAATACGGAGAAAGTGAAGACACACGTGCTAAGAGCCCAGAGGTTGAAGAACAGCAGTCTCTGAGGAAAGGCCCAGCCTCCACTTCAGTCCCCCCTCCCCCCTGCCCCATGACACACTCTCCTGATCTCTGTGAACAGGGGACAGATTTGCCTGGTTTTGTACTTTGTGTACATCAGAGAATAAGACATTTATTCCTTTGTGCTTGGAGCCTTCCATTAAAAACTATGTTTAGATTATTCCAGCACACTGTTGGGTGTTGCTGTAGATTATTAACCCTTATTGCTGTATGATATTCAATTCTTCGAATATGCCACATTTTATTTACCTGTGTGTCTGTCAGTGGGCATCTGGGTAGCTTCTAGTTCGGAGACAATGCACATAGTTCTGCTGCGAACATCACATTATGAGGTTTTGGGGAAACACGTGTTCTCATTTCTGATGAGTACATACCTAGGAGTGGAATATTAGGACATAATGTATGCATATCTCTAGGTGTGATAGGGACCATCAGACACTTTTCCAAAAGGTCTATATCGATTGACATTCCCATTAGCAAGTGTGTAAGTTGCTCCACACCCTCAACACACTGATGTCTTCCATCTTTGTAGTTTTAGACATTCTGGTGAGCAGGCAGCAGTAATTCTCTGAGGTTTTAATATGCATTTACTGATAAGGAATGAAGTTGAGTGACTTTCATGCCACAATCAGTCATTTAGCTGAGCCGCAGGCCATTTAAGCAACTTCCTCAAAGTCAAAAGACACTGTGCTACAACCACAATGGAACCCAGCCATCAGATTCCCTGAATCTTACTTTTAACCCATACAGATCTGCCTTTCAAATGATTTGCTTCCCATACTATTAAATGCATATAAATTAAATTGTCAATAACTCCTTTATATAATTTAAAATGCTATAAATATTTGCAAATGTATTTTAGTAAATACCTTCACATTTACGTGTTTATTTTATAATTATGTAAACATATTACCATACAGGTTTTTAATGTACGTACACAAACACATATATGTTTATGGAGAATTTAAAGTATTTTCAGAAGTGATTTTACTTTACAGATTTTCACTTTATTTGCAGTTGTTGAACATTTAAGATGCCACTCCACTGTTCAAGTGAAAATAATGGCTTCAAATTAATTTCAACAATATCTTTTAGATGTGTTATTTTTACTGTTTTTTCTCTTCTATTTGATTTCAAAGACTGATGGCTAAGTCATCAGTTGAGTGCTTTTGTTTCCTTTTTATTTTCATCAATATTTTTAAAACCAAGTATTTATTTCAAAGATATTTAGAAGAACATAAGAAAATTACCAACATGTTATTATTTCATAACACAAAGTTGTTATATGGTACAGTAAGTCCCCTAACGAGTTCCATTTCGAGAGCGCATTTGTAAGTCCAATTTGTTCGTAAGTCCAACAAAGTTATTCTAGGTACCCAACACAATCAGCTATATAGTACTGTACTGTACTGTAATAGGTTTATAACACTTTTCACACAAATAATACATAAAAGACAAACGAACACAAAAATAAAGAAAACATTTTTAATCTTACAGTACAGTACCTTGAAAAGTATAGTAGTGTAGTACAACAGCTGGCATACAGGGGCACGTTCGCATCTTTGAAAGTTTGCAACTTGAAGGTTCCTATGCAGGGGACTTAACCATATTAGATTACCATTAGCAAGAACAGACTGCAAATAGTTAACCGTCAGTACTAAATTTAAGCCCCAAACACTTGTATTTATATTCTCAATATCCATGTTGCCACATTCTCAACAAATGTGTTCTATGTATTTGTAGGGCAAAAAGTTAGGAAAAATTTATAAGACTTAAGAGACTTTAAAAATTCTCCTATTTTAAAATTATAAGTAAGTAATATCCGTACTAAGTAACAAATGACTATTATGGTCAATATGTACCACAGGAGTTGAAGGAAAGAGAAATTTCTTCCAAAGACTTGATTTGGGAGGGTCTCAAGAATATTTACTTATTAAATTCTAATTTAGGGGAAGAGGACATCCAAGCAAAGACTCTGAGGTATGGAAAAGTGTAGAGAGTATTCTAGAATTAATGAGAATATCGACAGCAGAGCAGTGGTTTTGCACAAGGAAGCTGTGGAAGAAGTAAGAGGGGCTTTGAATGAGGAAAGGTTTGAATTCCAGATAAAACATTTGTAAATTATTTTATAAGCAATATGTAATCATTGATAGATCTAATTAAGGAAAAGGAATGTAGGAAATGCAGTTTAAGTAGCATTGCTTTGGCCGTTGTGTTAGGATGGATGGAGAGAAAAGGACGTAGGAGAACAAATTAAGCAGATAACTGGATGAATTCAACATGCAACAATTATACAGAAGCTCAATGGATGGAAAAAGGGAAAAACTGATGGAAACAGTTAAGAGCTTGATTTCCTTTGAGGCTGGTGGAGTTTACACTTCAGAGCTTATCGTTTGCACAGACACCATCAAGGACCTGAGAGGGACCCTAGTGATGTTGTTTCGAGGTCGTATATTTTTGTAAAAATTGGAAAGATGTCTTAATTGCAAGAGAATAAACTATTGTCTTTTTCTACTCTAATTTCCCCCTTCATCATATTTCCACTGAGTTAGTTGGCATTACAGGCTTTGGAGGACTCAACCAAGAAGTCAAGGAGAGAATACATGTAGTTGGAGATGAGTGAGGTATATTCTGCATTCACAATTGTATATAATTTGGTAATTGTTGTCTCACGTCTTCCTCTTTTGAGTATATATCAATGTCAGCCTATAGAAAATATTGCCTTCTTTTTCACACAACCATTTTGAGAGCACCACTACTATTGCAAATACAAATTAGAGTTGCAAAAAATAGGAAAAGAAATTGTGAAGAGTTCATTATCCTTTCTCTAATTAATTTAAACCAGGAACAGCTTGTCATTTTCTATCACTGTTCCTGATCTGAGGTTAACTTTTCCTCCCCTTACCTACTCAGGTGTGTAATGATCTCCCTTAGGAAAGAGCTTAAAACATCCTGACACATTTCCTTGTCATCTTTCCTCCTTGATATCCTGAAAAACAATGTACAAGTTGCACTATACAAGCACGGCCTTAGATAAAGATCATCCTTCAGATTTATTTTAGAATATCTCCTCACTTGCATGGAGAAGCCGTAAACATTCCAGAGTTCCCTTTCCCACTCCTTAGGAGGCTAGTACCTTTACTTCTTCCTATGGGGACACCGCCAGCATAATCCAATTTAATAATTTGCATAGAAGTGAAGAACAGTGACTCTGGATTTGTTTAATTCTAGTTGTAAGGAAGTGAAAACACATATGGCCTCAATTCCTAATTATTGCATTTATTTTATTAGGTGCATTTCTAAAACTAGATTGCAAGCTCTTCCAAATGTTTCAACCCTTTAGAGGAAGAAGAAAAAACAAGTTGCTGTCTCCTTGGCAACTTATTCAAGCATATGGAGCACGTGCAGAAAGCTCTAAAAGCCTTCAGAGAAAACTGGTTGTCCCTTCCCTAATGTCCTTTTTCCAGGCATTCACCATAGGGTACAACACACAACGTAGTTGCACATTTATGAGGCTTTTCTAGAAATCTGTGAGCAAAGTCACTTGATTGCCCCTGCACTAACACTGCTTCAACCTTCCAGACACTATTAATCTGTTAATAATTAATAATGATTAATTTTTGTGTGTATTTTGTGTGTACTGTATTACGTACTTTAACTCCCTCAGAAACCTTACGAGATAGTTCTATCATTCCCTTTTTACACATAGGGTGGCTGAATTTCAGAGAGGGTTAAGCAACTTATTTAATTATATTAGAACCCAAACTGTCTGATCCCACAGTTGAATATTTAAACACTGGACTCACCACCTTTTTGACTCCAAGTGTGTATTATTCCAAAAACTTCATCATCAATTTTTCCTCTGGACAGAGGAAACTCTTAGAATCGGTCTTTTTCCAGTCTCTAATGAGGACTCATAGAGATTCAACACAGTATTTTGTATAATGATATTAAGCTGCATTTTGGTAGACTGTAATTTTATTGAAAGTTATCCTAAAAATATCTAATAAGTTATGTACTTCAAGATGGAAATAATAATTTCTTGGGGAAAATAAAGTGAGTCTTGCCTATGATGTGTAGTTAACATAAATTATTTTTGGATTGACCACTTAAAAATTTTTGCAGTACTGGTTTATGATCACGTAATTATTTTCTTTACCTGTCATACATTTCCCAGCTATTCATAATTTTGGCTTTTGTCTTCCCTCAAAAACAATTATCTGGAACACTCCTAGTACTCTCTAATCATTTAGTCCCTTTCAAGGTATTGGTTTCCTGGGGCTACTATAATAAATGATCACAAACTGGGTAGTTTAAAACAACAGAAATTTATTTTCTCACAATTCTGGAGGTCAAAAATCTGAAGTCAAGGTGTCAGCAGAGCCAGACCACCACCAGAGCCACTGGGGAAGAATCCTTCAGTGATTGTTTCTAGCTTCTGGTAGTTGCCGTCAATCCTTGTGATTCCCTGGTTTGCAGTGGTATCACCCCAATCTCTACTTCCATCACCACGTGGCTGTCTTCCCTGTGTGCTGTCTCTGTGTTTACGTGAATAAACCTTCCTCTTCTTTCTCTTATAACACAAAGCACTGGATTAGGGACCCTACTCTAGTTTAACCTAATCTTAACTTGATTACATCTGCAAAGTCCCTATTTCCAAATGAGGTTACATTCACTGGTATGGGGTTAGGACTTGATCGTACTATTTTGGGTGACATGGTTCAACCACAACACTCAATCTTAATAAAAATTCCCCATCTTCTCTTTGATGCATTTGAAACTACTGACCTTTTCTCTTGAAACTCCCCCTTCTTGTTTTCTGTGATACTGAGTTTTCTGTTCTTAATCTTCTCTAACCTTGTTTGGCTCTGTCTTCTTGTTTTATCTTCTTGTTTCCTCTATTCCAGTAACTTTGGCTTTAGTTCTTTTTCTTCCATAATCTGAATCTCCATACATTTAATAAGCACATACCGGTAACTACACGTACTTATGTTTGCTGGACACTGGCTATGTAGAGAAAATTAATCATAGTCCCTGCTTGGGAACTCACAGTAAAACTGGGACATAGGTAGATATATCAATAAGTATAAAACTGAATAGAAAAGGGACATAAATAATACATTAAGAAAGCCTACAGAATTGAGAAGACACTGAAACTGAATTTTGAAAAAAATGAAAAAGTGTTTACCAGGCTAATTTTCATGAATTTCTATTACACTATTTCTTGATGGACAGGTTTTAATGATGTAGAATATTTCTTTAATAGATATAGGAATGTTCATATTACTATTTCTCTTTGTGTTAACTTTTTAATAACTTTTTATAGAATAGTTTTAAATTCATAGAAATATTGCAAAGACAGTGCCAAGAACCCCTGTATACTTCTATTGTTTCCCCCATTGTTAGCATCTTACATTACCATGGTACTTTTGTTACAACTAATGAACCAATATGGATACATTGTATTTAACTAACCTCCATGCTTTATTCGGATTTCCTTAGTTGTTACCTAATGTCCTCTTTCTTTTCCAGAATCCCATCCAAATTATATTAAATATAAATATCACATTATATTTAGTCATCATGTCTTTTTAGGCTCATCTGGACTGACAGATTTTTAGACGTATTTCCTTGACAATTTTGAGGGGGAATGATCAGCTGTTTTGAAGAATGTCCCACAGTTGGAGTTTGTCTGCTGTTTTTCTCATGACTGTATGGAGGTTATGGGTTTGGGGAGGAAGATTAAAAAAGGAAGTGTCATTCTCATTACATCATATCAAAGGTACATGCTATCATCATGACATCATTGATGATGCTAACTTCAATTAAGCTGAAGTGATGTTTGTAAGGTTTCCACACAAAGCTATTTTCCCCCCTTCCTATATTGTATTCATTGGAAACTAGTTACTAAGCACAGCTCATGTTCAAGAGGTGGGGAATGAAGCCCCACCTCTTGATGGGAGAGTCTTTACATAAATTATTTGGAATTCGTCCATACTGAAAATGTGTTCTTCACTCCCCTTTATTTATTTATTCGATCATTTACATACATCAGCATGGATTTGTGGATATTTAGTTTATTCTTTAGGTGATAATCCAGTACTACATATTTATATATTTTCTCAAATTGTTCCAACTTTGGCCATCGAGAGTTCTTTTAGGTTGACTCCAGTGTACTTTTGGCATGCCCCCATCATCTTGGTTTTTGAGCACTTCCTTACTTTCTAGTACTAAAAGACGATCTTGAACTCAGGATCATCTTGTAGATTTCTGCCCCAGCCCTAGAATCAGTGATTTCTCTGAGGAGCCCTGGTTCCTTTTATTGGAAAATAGTATTAGAAACAAAGATCTGGATACTAACTGTGCTTGTTTTACTGGAGTGTTATTTCTTCTAGGATCTTTCAGCCGGCAGAGCTAGGAAATATACGTGTGTATCCCAGTCTATGTTTATACATATACCTATAATAACTTCTAAATCTACCCATCTATGTATTAAGCCAAACATGAATTCAGGCTAATGGCTCTGACTATAACCCTGTTCTACAAGGTTTATTCTAGCCTTCCTTCTTGCTTATCTATAATCTCCCTTTCCAATGGTGAGAAGCCTGGTTCCCACATCTAACATCTGTTTAGTTTTATTTAATTCCAGTATACATGCATAGCATTTTCAGAATTATTAACCCATGTCCACATGAGAAATAATTTTACCAACTAGAGTAGAGCTTACACACAGTTCCTTTGCCTTTAGTCTTATAGGTCCAATAATTTCTAAAGTTACTTAGGTCAGCAGCTTTTCTTCCCTGCCACCCCCCCCACAGTGAGGTTCGGTCACACATTTGTAATATACTTAATAACTTTTACATTCTGCATTTCATTCTGAGCTCCCTCAACCTTGTAATTTTTTTGAATTTGGATATATTAATGTTTACTCCTTGTGATATAAAGTTTTATGAGCTTTTGACAAATGCATGTCATCATCTATCACTACAGTACCATACATAATAGTTTCACTGCCCTAAAAAATCCCCTGTGTTTCACCTAATCAAATTGTGAATTTTTAACTCACTAATTTTTATTATCTGGCTCCCTTGTTCTCCAGTAAATCTCTTATTGTCTTGGCTAAAGTCTTAAATTGTCTCTCCTCTGAATTATTATAATGAAGGCTGGGAGAGAAGGGGAGTATAATATTGAAACATTCACTTTGCTAACATATAAGGAATTCCAGCTCTGAAAAACGACTTTCTTTTGAGTTATATTTCTTAATGCATCAATGGAGCTATTCAATGAACCAAATCTGGCTACAACAAGATTTAATGAATTTTTCACCATATCCATATTTTATACACATTATTTACCTTAATTTGTTTGCTAAAGCTTGTCATAATTGTGGCTATAGTGTCATATCCTGACATTAATATATATTCTTGCAGTGTTTCATCATTAAACATCAAATTTCCATCTATTCTTATTTAATTGTTTCATTAAAAAACCAAATAACTGAAGTTTGCCAAATATCTGTTATGATCTATGGCACTATCAGTGGTGTCTTGAATTTTGCTTTATTAATATAGTTATGTCAAGAGACTCCCTGAATTGAAGCACCAATGACTACTTAATAGACATCTTAAGCCTAACATGTATAAAACAAAGTTCTTGATTCACCAACTCCATCCCAAGAAAGTCTACTTTATCCTCAGCATGTCGATACAAAAACCTGGACTGAACTTCAAAAAAATTACAGAGATGGGATCAGGAATAAAGATTAGGTATATGATCTGGTCCCCCACTTGCCTCGCAGGTGGAAGACTTCAAACATTCTTGAACTTGCCAGAGACCAGATTTTATATGGCTTTTATTTTGTATTTTGTGTCTGGACTGTACTTGCAGTTCTTCAGCCATGCTACATAGCTGATCAATTAAAAATAAGAAAAACAGATCTGCAAGAGGGAAGACATATGGGAACATATGTTTATGTATGACTGATTCACGTTGTTATAAAGCAGAAACTAACACACCATTGTAAAGCAATTATACCCCAATAAAGATGTTAAAAAAAAAAGAAAAGAAAAACAGATCTTATCTCACCTTCATTTCTTTCTTCTCTGATGCTCTTCTTTGTTTATATAGACCCAAGCTTTTGGCCTATATTATTTTCCTCTGCCTAAGGAAAATCTTTTAACATTTCTCATAGGGCAGGTCTATCAATTATAAAATCCCGCAGCTTTTGTTTGTCTGACAATGTCTTTACTTCTTCGTTTTTGAAGGCTAAGTTTGCTGGGTATAAAATTCTAGGTTGGTAGATTGTTCTTTCAACACTTTAAATATTTCACTCCACTCTCTTCTTCTGTGTTTTCTGATGAGAAATCAGTTTTGTTTTTTTTTTCCCTAGACTCTAAAATTTTCTCTTTACTTTGTCTTTTTTTTTTTTAAGTTTGAATGTGGTATGCTTAGGAGTAGTTTTTGGTATTTATTCTGCTTGCTATTGTCTAAGCTTCCTCTATCTGTGGTTTGGAGTTTGTCATTCATTTTTGAAAATTCTTGACCAGTGTTTCTTCAATTATTTTTTCTGCTCTCTTCTATGTTTCTTCTCCTTCTGGTATTCTAATTATACATACGTTATTCCTTTTTGTTTTGTCCCAGAGTTCTTAGTAGTTCTGTGGTTTTTTCAAATTATTCATTTTTTTATCTTTGAATTTTTGTTTGGAAAGTTTTTATTGACCAATCTACAAGCTCACCAATTCTTTCCTTGGCCTTATTCAGTCTACTGATGAGCCCACCAAAGGCATTTCTAAATTTGTTACAGTGTTTTTGATTTCTAGTATTTCCTTCTGATTCTTTCTCAGAATTTCTATCTCTGTTTACATTACCCCTCTGTTTTTGCATGTCTATTTTATCCCATTAGAGCTCTTAGCATATTAATCACTGTTATTTAAGATATTCTGCCTGATAATACCAACATCTGAGTGTGGTTCTAATGTTTGCTTTGTCTTTTCAGACTGTTTTTGTTGTTGTTGCCTTTTGGTGCAGCTAGTAATTTTTTTGTTGAATTCTAGACATGTTATATCAGGTAATAAGAATTGAGGTAAACAGGCCTCTACCATGAGAATTTATGATCTTATCAGGATCTGAGCTTTGTTTCATATTTAATCAAGCTATAGGTGCCAGGGATTTCAAATTTCTCTAGCATCCTTGGTTTTGTCTCCCTTCTGGACTTCAGGCTTTCCTACATACCCGTCTACGGAAAGAATGTGTCTTATAGCAGTTTCATCTGTGATCAACAGGAACCCTGTTGGTGTGGTGGCAAAGTGTGTGTGTGGGGGGTGAATGTTCTGTAATTTTCCATTTAAGTCTCATTCTTATAGTGAGCCTTAATCTTTGGCTGGTGACTTTCACAAGTGATTTTTTTTTTTTTTTTTTTTCTTGTATAGCCTTTAGAAAAATCCCTCCTCTCAATGTAAGACAGGAAGGACAGAGGGGGCTGGAGTGAGAGGAATGTCCTTCCTATGATTCTGGGATAAGGCTCAGGTCAAGTTTTTGCTCTTGGAGGGAAGGGCTTTGTTATGGAGAAGGTCTGGGCATATTTTGCAAGGATTACTCTCCCTCTGTCCCTGCAGATTCAGGAGGGGAATAATTCTCAGATCTTCATTTTGAGAACCTGATGGGGTTCCGGGAAGTAAAGCCCACAAAAGTGTGGGGGTCTCCTACAAGGCTAAAGCCCCCAGGAGCTTCTCATCTTACTCTAGTCCATACTTAGTCTCCAACAATTGTCAACATTATCAATTAAATCTTACCAGTTCATGGTTCAAGTGACTTGTGCTCCAGATAAGCAGATCTTGGTTGTGATTCTCTGGATTTACCTCTCTTTCCAGATTTCAGGGTAGTGGTTTGTCTGCAAACTCAATTCTTTTTCGGGTTCAAGAAAAATTGTTGATTTTCAATTTATCCAGATTTTCTTCTTGTAAGGACAGCAGTGAAGACTTGCTGGAACTAAAAGTTCTCTATATTGTTTTTGGTTTTTATTTGTTTTGGGTTTTTTTTGTTGTTGTTCTTTTTTGTTTTGTTTTGCTTTTGGCCCTGCCACACAGCTTGAGGGATCTTAGTTCCCCAACCAGGGATTGAACCCATGCCCCCTGCAATGGAAGCACAGATTCCTAACCACTGGACTGCCAGGGAATTTCCAAAAGGTTCTCTATATTGTTGATACAAATGTTCCAGCTGCTTAAATGCAAAAATATCTTGATTGGATATAGTTATTGGTGACCTCTGTCCGAGTAATGCATGACTGAGAATGGTCACTGGGATGCTTGTCTAGCTTGAACAATTGAGACAATGTCTCAGACTAGAAGAAACAGTATTTGGTCTTTTCACAGAGGGATTAGTGGAAGTGGAAACACTGTCTCAAGTTATATCTGATTTTAACAGCCCTGACCAGACAATGGAGCCACTCCACACTGTAGAGGCCTATAGTGGTTATCGTTTCCACACTGAAATAACAGTGACTCTGAAGAAAGAAACTAAGTCATGTGAATGACAAATCATTAATAAGTTGGACAAATAGTAAAACAATACTGACTCAGTGTATGTTCAGATTTTCTTATAATGATGATTTTTGAATGTAACAATTCTGAGAAAACTCCTTACATCACATCATGTGCCATCCTAGCACAAGGGACAAAATGGATCAACCTTGAATGAAGCCAAAGTCCACGGTACCACCAAGTTACCACCCTGGGAACTTTCTGGACTGTAATTTATAGTTATGTTATAGACTGAATTGTACCTCCCCAAATTCAGACCTCAAAACCCTTACCCAAAATGTGACTGTATTTGGAGATAGGGTCTTATAGAAAGTAATTAAGATTGAGTGAGGTCATAAGAGTGGATCCTAATCCGATAGGACTGGTGTCCTCGTAAGAAAAGGAAGAGGCAGCAGAGATCCTCTTCCCTCCACACATGCACAGAGGAAAGGCCACCATCTGCCAGCCAGGAGGAGGGGTGTCACTAGAAGCCAACCCTGGCACCTTGATGTTGGACTCCCAGCCTCCAGAACTGTGAGAAGATGATGCATGTTGTTTAAGTTACCCAGTTTATGTATCTTGCTATGGCAGCCCTAAGTGACTCATACAACTGGTAGAGATGAACTGTTGGTTCTTCAGCCAGCAGGTATAAAGAAGTTAGGTCCAACACCTGACCGATTTCTTTGGATGTTGCAGATAGCATATAACACAAGTGGAAATTTTGCTGCGGCCTCTGCACCATGCCAATAGACAGAAAGCCTAATCTCTTGAGGTAGAGGCCTTGAAATCAATCCAAACATTAATACCTCAAGTGCTGTCCTGAAGCCCATACCTCCTTCAGAACCCACGATATTACACATATCTGTGTATGGCCTCACAGCTTTTTGATTGGAACCTTTGGCAACAGACCATCAGTACCCCTCAGCCTCCAGGATTCTGCATGAAAGGGCCTATATATAGCTTGCCCAGTAGATTCAGAGATTGTCTCACTACAAGTCATGACTCTCTAATGGAACCTCCAAATAAGAGCCGAACAGGGCCTTGCATCCTTGGCCTCCCTAACAAATCCACCTTTAGACACAAAGAGGATGCATTTAGTGGACTAATGCAGCCTTCCAACATAATGATGGACCCCCAATAGCCCACAGCAGTGAGGCTCTGCAAAGTGGGCTGAACGTCAAAAGTGTTCTAGACACAGAGCACATCATCTCAACACTAACTGAAATTCATCTTTACACAGACTCGTGGGCCAACACTAAAAGCCTAAAAATTGTCAGGCTACTGGATACGAACTTAGGGCTATAATACTAAAAATACATCTATATGAAACCGGATATAATAACTTGTTCATGAACTTAAATCTTGACATCACACACATGTATGTCCAAGTAAAGGGACTATGTTTCAGTCAAAGTATTTTCCGACAAAGCCCAATCAAGAACATAGAGCTATTACTTCTGGTGTAGCCCACATAGTACACTCAAAGGTACCAAGAAAATGCAACCAGATAAGAATGCCAGTGTTATTTTCAAAGCCTTTATTATTTGTGATTATACAAGCAAGGACAAATGATCTGATTGTCTTCAAATTCTTGTAAGTTTCACATGGCCATACCCCTTCTGCCTTGGCAGTACTCCTAGAAACCCATGAATCAGGGAGTGGAGAATGAAAAAAATTTTGAGAAGAAACAGTACGTCTTCCTCCTTTTCATAGCAGTGTTGTTAAATATGTGTAACATCTACTGTGTGTGTGTGCGTGTGTGTGCTTTTTCTGATCTCTGAAGATACAAGGAAAAATTTTTAAATGCTTACTTTAACCTCAGTAGGTGGAGGCAAAGATTGTATTGCTCAGACAAGGACACCTGAGCAGACATGACCTTGGACACTGAGTTTGCCTCAAGTGGTTTTATGGACCCCCTACTCAGCCCCATAGACTGCTTATGAGAACCACATGATGGCTTTATGTCCCTACTCAATTCATTATTCTGGACACAGGACAATCAGTCTGTCTCATTCCCAAGAGGGCATTCAGACTTTAGCTGGTTGGATATAAAAATCCCTGACCCTGGGAGATGAGTAGGGGGAAGAAAGTAAATAAAATATTTCCTCTTTCTATTACAGACATATACAAACAGCCTGAAATATCTTTCTACAAAGCTTTTAGGCAATGCCTTATAAATCTGAATCCCTCCTAAGTGTGGCTATGCCACATCCCACTTGATCCAGCTGCATGGCTTCTCACTGATGCTCCACTCTCAGAAAATAGTGGGCAAACATCTCAACTCCCAGACACACCGTGAAACCCACTAGGAGCTTGTGTCAATCAGAACCAATAGAATGACTTACAATTACTGAGTCTCCCCAGGGTATAAGAGACACATCAGGATGGTTTGGAGGCTCATGTCCGTGCCCCTTTTGATAGCAAAGCAAAGATCTGACCAGCTTAAGTGGAACAAAACCATTGACTGATGACAGCATTCCTGGCGTTCAAGGTTTTCCCTATAGCACTTGGTTTGCAGATTTTGGTCTTAGAATGACCTCCCTGTACTGTTCTTTTGGGGATTTCTTGAAACATTTTTTGTTAATTAAGTTATGCATTCGCAAGCATCCCTTAAACTAACTCAAATATATGTGACATGAAGTGGAGACAGGGCTTATTCTCCCTTCTGGAGACTCTCGTCTTGCCCAGGCTCCTGGCTGTGGTCCACAGAGTCCATGCATGCCTCGTCCATGCTGTGAAATAATGAGAATTCTGGGGACTGCTTACAGTCAGCACGTGAATTTCAAATGAAGACTGAATGTCTTTAATGGTTTTATGACTGTTCAGATTTTCTCTTTCTTTTTAAATCAGTTTTTATCAACTTCTACTTAAATAATAATTCTAGGAACTCTAGGAATTTATTTCACGTATTTTCAAATATATTGGCATACATTTGTTCATAATAGCCTCATTATTTGTTTAACCTCTGTAGCATTATTTATGTACAATACTTCATTCTTAATAGTGTTTAATTCTACCCATTCTCCTTTCAGTTCTGATTAATCTTAATCTTATCAAAGGTTTATTTACTTTACTAGTCATTTCAAAGAAATTAATTTTTTTATTTTTTGGGGTACGCGGGCCTCTCACTGCTGTGGCCTCTCCCGCTGTGGCGCACAGGCTCCGGACGCGCAGGCTCAGCGGCCATGGCTCACGGGCCCAGCCGCTCTGCAGCATGTGGGATCTTCCCAGACCGGGGCACGAACCCGTGTCCTCTGCATCGGCAGGTGGACTCCCAACCACCGTGCCACCAGGGAAGCCCAGAAATTAATTTTTGACTTTATTTGTCATCTGTTTTTCCAACTTCATTATGACCTGTTCTTATCTTTATTATTTTCCTTTTATTTGGTTGGATTTAGTCTGTTTTTTTATTTTTAATATCATAAGATAGATACTTAGCTCATTAATTTTTACACTTCTTTCCTAATGCAAGAATTTTAGTCTGTCCATTTACCCAACACTCCAAGTTATGATACCTAGTATTTCTCTATTTTAAATGTCTAAAAATTGCCTAAGTTCCATAGTGATTTCTTCTATAAACCACGAGTTGCATGTGTTAATTTTTATATTTCCAAATGTAGTTTCATTCTAGTCATCCTTTGTTATCATTATCTTCCTTAATTGCAACGTCATCAGACAAGTTCCAATATTAGCAAATATTTGAAAGTTTTAAAAACTACTTTTATGACATGGCACACCATCACTTTTCATAAATATTCTATATGTGCATGAAAAAATGTATATTTTTCAAGTGTGAAGGTACAATATTCTGTATATATTATTAGTTCTAATTTGGCAATGGTGTGATCAGAGCCTTCAAATTGCTTATTTTTAAAATAGATATAATAAAGTAACATGAATGATGATACTTTTGTCAATTTTACTTGCTCTCTCTTCTCTCCCTCTCAATCTCTCTTCCTCTCTCTTTTTTTCCCTCCCTTTCTTCCTCCCTCGTATGTTGTTAGATAAAATTTAAAAGTTTTTATAAATTGTTAAATACACATTTTGCCATTACGTGCTGATCCTCTTTACCTCTGCTAATGTTTTGCAGCGTAATGGAGTTTTTTTCTGTTCAATTCAACAACTCTGGCTTTTCACTGCTGAGTTCAGCCCAATTAGTGTAATTGTGATTTGCAATTGTCTCTATTTTTTTTCCTGCCATCTTACAATAATTATTCCCTATTTCTATAATTTTCTATTTCTCTCATTTTCTGAATTTTTCAGTGTTCTTTTCTTTCTTTTTATAGGAAGCAAAAACTTTATTACCATAGTACAATAATTTAATATTAAATTTGGCACTGAGCTTCCTAACAACCAGGACACAAAGGGAAACATTGGTTCACATATTTCTCCTTAACAACTGCAAATTCAGTGTGAAAATAGATGAAAATGCCTTTTCTAAGAAACGGAAGTACATTGATTTTTTTTTTTTTGAGAGAAAATTTATCCAAGTACTAAAGTCTAAAAAGAGTGTCTGGTGTGGAACTCAACTTATATAGGGCAGTACAACATGATGGTTGTCACTAACAACAGTTCACAGGAGAAGGGCAAGGGTGGTTGGAAACTACTTTTTTTTTTTTAATTGAAATATAGTTGATGTATAATATTATGTGAGTTTCAGGTGTACTAAATAATGCTTTGACATTTGCATACATTATGAAATGATCACCATGACAAGTCTAGTAACCATCTGTCTCCATACAAAGTTATTACAATATTATTGACCATATTCCTTATGCTTATTTGTTATCTAACTGGAGGTTTGTACCTGTAAATCCTCTTCACCTATTTTGCTCACCCTTCCCTCCACCATCCCTTCTGGCAACCACCCATTTGTTTTTTGTATATATGAGTCTGTTTTCCTTTTGTTTTGTTTTTTAGATTCCACATATAAATGAGTTCATGAGGTATTTGTCTTTCTGTCTGACTTATTTCACTTAGCATAATATTCTCTAGATCCATCCATGTTGTCGCAAATAGCAAGATTTCATTTTTCAGTTTCCTTTTCTTATTCAATTTTCTACCTCTATTTTTATTATTTAAATGATTACCTTTAAATTTTATAAAGTTAATCCATATTTTACTCACCTTTCAACAAGGGAACATTTTAATACTTAATATATCTGTTTATGCCTTTCCCAATTTACATGCTATTATTATTCAATAATTGAACAACTTTCCTTCAACACTGCTATTTAAAAATTATATAAATTTAAAAAAGCAATATTTATTTAAATATATCTATAGATTTACCAACTTAACGGCACCTTAGGCTATCCTTCTGTTGTTATTTTATAGAAACATTCATTGTTAATTATATTTATTTATTGACAGGGTCACAGGAACACAAATATTTAGCTAGACTTTATATCTGGGTGTGTCAGTGAAGGTGTTTCTGGGTGAGCTTATTACTTGAATTGGTTATTTTTAGTAAATTCTTAGTTTTTTATCTAAAAATAATTTTTTAATATTTTTTCTTCAAACATAGTATTTCTACGTTCTCAATTAGAGGCTGATTTTATTTACTCTTAGCTATATAAGGAGAGCATTCCACCACCTTAACAGTTTCCATCTTTGCTTAAAAGGCACCTTAAGTCTAGTCGTCTTCATTTTGCTGGTGATTTGTCATTTATCTTTGCCTGCTTTAAAATTTTCTCTTTGTCTTCGGTGTCCTTAAGTTTTATGAATATATGCCAAGGTGTAGATGTATATTTAGTCATTTACATGCCTTCTGTGTTCCTGGCTTCCTATCTTCATTTGTTCTGAAAAATTCTCAGCCATGATCTCTTCAAGAGCTCTCTCTTTTTCCTTTTATATATTCTTTTTCAGACTCAGATTAGAGATACATTATGCCTTCTCTTTATTTCCTCTATTTCTCTTTCACATGCATTTTGGGTTATTCACAGTTACACATTTTATATTCTTTGATTGATAAATTTCAGTATCTAAAGTCCACGTGATTGTCAATCTTTTGGTTTCGGTTTTTGATCATTCTCACTCTTGAAGGCAAGAATCTGTGTATGTTTGATGATTTTTAATTGTCAACTAATATTTTCTTGATATGCAGGAATACTGAAGGCCTATTTTTCTGCCAGGTTCCAGAAGTCAGCACTGTGCCTTGGAACATTTTAGAGCCCCAAGCAGCTAGATAAAGTGGCAGCAATAGATAATCCTAGAATCTCAATGGCTGAAGATGATATTTCTATTTGTTTTTATATGTAAAAATGCAAACATATACAAAATACTGTAATTGTGCATACCATATACAAAGTGCAAAACATTTAAATGAATATTATGTTTTATAAACATGTTTCTGTAACAATAGTTTACACTTGTTTGTATTATCTCTCATTCATGCTACTTGTTTTTAATGGGCAACCCATGGATTGACAGTACATGTTGTTCTAGCCCCAGGGTCCAGGCCATGTGGGACTACCAGTCACTAGGACAGACGGAAAGAGATGCAAATTGCATACAATTTCTTAAAGCTTCTGCCTTGAGATCACACAAGTCACCTCAGCTCTCGTTTCATCATCCAAGTCAGGTTCCAGGCATGTTTTTAATATAAAAACTGTGTCAGTTCTGCTGTGTACCTCCAACACCCTCCTTTCATCACTTCCTGGTTGTCTGCGGTTTAACATGTATTCTGTGGTTCTAACATTTATGCTCAATTTCATAACTAATTTTTCTATTTTCTGCAAATCTTAGTTTTATATCTGAGTGTATTTTTTTTTAATCACTGGTACTTTCCAACTGTGGCTTCTCTGTTATCGAGATCTTAATTTTGATTTTTTTCCTTGAAGTTCATAATCAAATTTTAAAAACAGGCTTTTGGACTCTATTCCTTGATTTCTTGCATATTCATAAATTTATTTCTTTTATACTAAAATGTCAGCTTGACTGAATATAAAAAGTCTTAAAAAAGTCTTGAATTGCACTTCTTTTTCATAAGGACTTCATAAACATTATTTCACTCATTTTAAACATATGATTATGTGCAAGGCTTTAATATTATTCTTATTTTCTCATTTGCATGATTTGTCCCCAGGATGCCCATAGGATGCTTTTTATTTTTTAACTAACTTAAATGTAATTTTATTTACCTTTTTAAGTTACAAAATAAGATGTGGTATTTTAATCATTCATATAGCACAGAGACAGAGAAAATGTCAATAGCCTTTATATCCTCCACCAATCTCCTCTCCTAAGCTTGTTTTTCTAAAAATATAAATATTTATTAAATTATAACACAGATACAGAAAATGTGCAAATCATATATATATAAAGCAAATAAAGTTTATAAATGTGAATACACCAATGTGAGCAGCATATAGATAAGAAAACAGTACAACACCAGCATTCTAGGAGCCCCCTCATGCTCCATTCCTTCCCCAAGAAGTAACCACTATTCTAACAGCTAAAATAGTTTTGCTTATTCTTTAAAGGACTGAAAACAAAGAAGTTCTTTGGTAAATGAAATTTCACATAGGAACAAAGACAGATGGAACGTGACACGAAGTTTATACTTTTTATTAATAAAAGCACTTGCTTACAGAGTGCCATATCAAATGAAAAGAGGCATGCATAGTTTGAATAATCATATCTGAACTACATTTTGTGAGCAGTTTGAAAGAAGACTAAATTTCCATACCTTCAGGTGTCAATGATTGTACTTATGTGGGAAGGATGGTAGAGTTTTGACTCATTGCCGTGTGTTTAATGATGCTTCTTAAAAAAATCTTAAGTTAGTGATTATAAGTCTATTTAGCAAGGTCTTTTTGATAAAATGTCTTATTGAAGAATTATATATAAATGATCATGGGTCATAACTGTACATGACACAAGATCGTTAAACAGAAAACCACCAACATTCTAGAAGTCCCTCTTCAATATCCTGACTTCTAAAACTAGTGTTTTTGTACATTATATAAACGGTATCATATACCATGCACTCTTTTGTAGCTTCTTTCCCTCAACTTTATGTTTGTGAGATTCCTTTTCCTTGTTCTGGGTAGTTGTACTTTGTTCTTTCTCAGTGCTGTATCATATTCAATTGGTGACTAAACAACAATTTATTTATCCATTCAGCTGTTAATAGGCATTTGGGTATTTTTTGACCATTATAAATAGTGTTGCCTTGGGCATTTTTGTACATTTCCCATAAAAATATATACCTAGGAATGGAACGGTTAGATTGTGGGATATACATGTGTTCAGATTTAGTCAATTATGCCAAAGGGTTGTCTAAAGTAGTTGCACCAATGTCCATTTCTGTCAGCAATAAATGAGAGTTCTGGTTTCTCTAAATCCTTCTCAGTGTTGTGTGAATTTTTCAGTTTAGTAATTTTCTGTGGGTTTGTAATGATAATGCACTGTTTAAGTTACTTTAAGGTAACTTATTTAACAGTTTTATACTACTCAACAGTTTTTTTTTCTATACTGCTATACAAAGATATGCAGATTTTCCCATTTCCCCCTAAAATTTGTATTCAACATTTAAAACATATGCATTGTTATTTATAACATATAATGAAGAATAACTATGAAAAAAACCTACCTTTGCTTAAGAAATAGAACATTATCTTTGTAAAATTCCTTATCCATCTTTGAAAATCAATATTTTCAAAAACATTGGTTTGCGCTTCTTTTTGCTATGTAATCATTACTTTAAGCTTATTATGTATTTTTTAAAATTGAAGTCCAGAAGCAGTGGAGATAGTCTTACTCTCTAGTCCAAAGTCACTTTACCTGCTCTCCAGAATGGCTATACCTGTCTCTCTTCCCAGACAGCACATGTAGTTCCCTGTATCCTCATATCTCACTATTGTTTTAATTTGCATTGCTCTAGTTATTAATGTGTGTAAACATCTCTTTCTATACTTCATATACTTATTAGCTTTTTTCCTTTCCCTTCCAACAAAATTCCTGCTCATATCCTTTTTATGTTTTTAATGAGAAATCATACATTTCATTGTAAATATGCAGAAATTTCTTGTATCATATATTTCTAATATATTCTAAAGTTACCCCTCATTGATTTTAGGTATTGTAAATGTCAGATTCCCATTCTGTCATTGGTCTATTAACTTTGACCAGGTGATTTTCATTTCTCTGATGATTAGTGATGTTGAGATCTTTTCATGTGCCTGTTGGCCATCTGTATGACTTCTTCGAAAAAATGCCTATTCAGGTCTTCTGCCCATTTTTAACTCAACTTGTTTTTCTTTGCTATTGTGCTGTATGAGTTCTTTGTATATTTTGGATATTAAACCTTTAACAGACATATCATTTGCAAATAGGTTCTTCCCACTCAATGGGTTGCCTTTTCACTTTGTTGATGGTTTTCTCGCCCTTCTTACATTGCTCTTTTCCTACATGTTTAATTTTTTTTACCTATGAGTATGTCATCCACGCTTATTTCTTTCTGACTTTTACTAAGTTTGAATGGGGCACATATATCTGGTTGAAGTGTCTGCTGAAATATATTAAAGCTGAGAGGTATAAACTAAAGCAGTGGAAGCTTAGGACACATCTTCATCACCTCTGTTTTGTCGTCTCCTTCGTAAATGTTTCCACTCATTATTACCTTTCCTATGTCTGGTAAGCAGAAAATCTTGAGTTTTCACAGTAAAGCCCTATGTTTCAGGTGTCTATGATATATCTCACCATTATTAATTTATTTTCATGGACTTTGATTAGCTGTCACCACAATGACTGTGGTGTATTCTCTGTCTTCTTGTTTGCTTCCTGAAAAGATGATGTATGTACGACTCTTCTTATTTAGCCTTCCCTCACTTCTCAGGCTTGCTTCAGACACCTGTGCTCTGCTCACACCTCCATTCCAGGTATCTTTGATCCTTTTAGAGCTGTTCTCCCTACTTTGAAGGACCTCTGAATTATTTAAAGTGTCTCTAGGAGTTTGCATTTGTTCTTGTCACCTTTTGCCATTTTGGTCCCAATAATATTTTTCTTTGATTTCTTTTTGGAGGTTGTGATTTGGACTGTGACTATCTCCTGTTCCCGTGGAAGATACAGCAGCCCCTATTTTTTACATTTGGTTGTTCTTTCAGTTGGCATTACAATATAAAATAGATAAAATTACAGAAGGGAACAATGTTTAATTCTCTGAAATTGGGTAAAACTTCGGTCAGTAAAAATATTTTCTAATTTGCTCATCTTTTAAAGTCTGTTATTATTATGCAATTTTACATTTCTCTGTAGGATCAGGTGGTCTGCTGCTTTGTGGTGGTTATGTGAATACTGCAGAATGTAAAATTTGGGACTCGCCTATGGAATGCTGGTCCATGCCAATGATGTGAAAATTAGCATCCAAACAGCAGTGAAATTTGCTGAGAAAGAAAATGTAAAGTTGTTGTACTACTTAGTTTTATTAGGAAATGATTCTGGTATGGAACCAAAAAAGGACTGGTAATTATTCATAGCACTATTGAGGAGATTGTCATATGTGACATAAGTTTATTTATTGGTTAGGACTTTTTTTTCAGGTGCAAATGATAGAAATTCAAACCATCTTAAGGAAAAAAGGAGAGCTTATTGATTCCTATGACTGAGTGTTCTAAGAATGATGTTTACTTTAGTCATGGCCAGCCCCAGAAACTTAAAAAATATCTTGTATTGCTGCAAAAGTCCGGTAAGTTCCAAGTTATTTACAAGAAGGACACACATAACTTCTTAGAAACCCCAGCAGAAAGAGAATTGCTCACTCACAATACCCATACATGAAAGATTCCCCTTTCCCATCGTCCATACTCTTTGACCCAACCTGGATCATGCAGCTATGTAAGAATGTGTGTTGAATTCCACTGTGATCAAATGAGAAGAGTAGAACTTTTATGTACAACAACAGGATGTTGCTAGAGCAAAACTTAAGTCCAATATAATTAGCTGGGCTGTACTCTTTCAATATCCTGATTGCGATATAATCTTGGGAAAGGATTTGCATTTCTGCTTTAAGTATGTGCAGAGTCCCTGAAGCCTCTTCTGTTTTGTTTTGAAGAGGACTGGAGGAAAGAACAAACCACAAGACTAGGCTATTTCAGTGATCTTTATTCTTTAGCTGCAGATTGGAAAACCAAACACCAGGATATTTACTCTGGCAGTTTCAAGTTTTGCTTGGAATCCTAGGTTTCAAGATGTTCTCTTGTTTCTGTCGGAAGTGAATGAACTAGTCCTCTGAATTTCTTCCAGCATCTTGAAATCATAGGAAGGAATATAGAAGGCAGGACAAGTAAATGCAGAGGAACTAAGTCTTCTGTGATACCATTAGGTCACCACATCAAGCTTTGGCTAAAGACGTTCTACTTCTCGATTTTTCCATATATGAGACAATACACTTCTTTAATGTTTTATGGTGTAGTAAATCAGGTATTCTGTTACTAATAATCAAAACATCCTAAGTGATACTCCAGCTTATTTTGGCCCTTAGCCTTGACTAAGTGTCAGAATCTCCTTTCATGAGAATTAATAATCTGCTAATCTGGATATGTCATATTCACCTTAATGTTCTCTGATGTCCCTCTTCCTATAACAACTCCTCTTGCTCTATCTAACTAGACCCAGTACCGAGAATATTTCCTCTGTATTGAGCATCCTCATTTCACTTTTGACTTGATCTACTGACTTGGATCTTCTTTAGAATCCAATTCAGCTTTTGCAGAATCTCTAACATGGTCTCTTTATTACTACTAAGTTACGATTTTGGCAACTTTATTTTCTTTCCTCTTTGATTCATTCCTACTCACTAGCTCTCACATGACTCTAGCATAAAAGACCTAGCTTCTAGTTTGCTCTTTCTAACAACTGAATTTCACCTAGGAATTTGGAATCGGTCTTCCATCTGTGATCAGGGAGCTGAGGCTTAGCAAAGCAAAAAAGCATTGAAAGAAAATGAGAAGGTGGGAAATTTCAAAACAAAGCTATTTGATTTATTATTTTTATAGTCTTGGTCCTATCTGAACCATGTTCTAGTATAATTAAACTGGATAAATTGTTTTGGAAAGACTATCTGAGTAAAACAGGTAAGTCACGGAGAAATCATGATCTTAGAGAATTTGGTAGTCAACTCCTAGGAAAATTACCTACTAATGTTTCAAGAAATTAGTTGAAAACTCACTTTGGCTGTCAGGTCATTAACGTATAATAGCATTCAGGTTTTCTGTACTACCCTGTGCAACATGGTGATTTTCTCAGGGCTTAAATCCAAGTGAGTGTATAGGCTTATAGGCAAAACAAAAAGAAATAGAAGTGCAAATTAAAGTTGTTTCTTTTTTTTTTTTTTAATTTTTTTTTTTTTGCGGTACGCGGGCCTCTCACTGCTGTGGCCTCTCCCGTTGCGGAGCACAGGCTCCGGATGTGCAGGCTCAGCGGCCATGGCTCACGGGCCTAGCCGCTCCGTGGCATGTGGGATCTTCCCGGAGCGGGGCACGAACCCGTGTCCCCTGCATCGGCAGGCGCACTCTCAACCACTGCGCCACCAGGGAAGCCCTAAAGTTGTTTCTTATTCATGTTTCCTAAATCTGGGTGAATGCCTTGTTAAAACTGTTCATTGTAATATTCTGAAATACATATTGCATTTCTTCACACTAATCAGTATTTCAATATATTTTGTATTGATATTTGAGTAGGAGGTGGTCACCTTTCCTCCGAATTATTGATTTGGCTGTGACATCTCCAGATTGCTTTTTGCCATATCCTTATTTTCTGCAACTGTAAAGTTTGCGTGAAGCCAGCGTAAAAACTGCATTTCTCATGGAGCTCTGTAGCACATGTACAGCTTATTGCATCTGAACTCAATATGGTGTGTATTTTTTTCTGCTTTGCACGTGAAAATAATTCAAGATGCTTGTTTTAATTTTAAAAGCCTCCATGATCTGGCTTCTAACTAGAGAATATTTAAGGTACTTTCTGATTATCCATATTTATTATTTCCATGGGAGTTCAGAAGAATCACTGAGCAGCCGGATATTTTTTTCTTTTTAATTTTAGTATATTTTTACATTGCTTCAATTGCTCTGAGGGTACATAGCTTATCTCTTAAAAGGTAATCAAAGCTGTTCAACCAGTTGTGTGAAATTGGAAACGCGTAATTAAATTCATTAGTTGCTAAACAGCAAAGACGAGTTTATATTAAGGAAAAGACTCCTAAAAATGTGGATGCCTACATTTTGAAAAACACTTGTAATAAGAATGGCATAGTATGTGGTGAACACCCTTCTAAAATATTTAGACGTGTTAATGTATTTGATCCTCAAAAAATAAGTGCTCTAATTATTCCATTTCATAGATGGGGAAACTGAAGCACAGTGGTTAAGTTGCCCAAGGTCAAGCAACTGATAAATGCCAGTGTCAGGGTGTAAATCCAAGCAGTCCAGACTCAGAACATGTATACATGATCACCAAAGAATATTGCTTTTCAGGTAGTTGGGTGGATGGGCTGGTGGGCAATGGGACCAGGTACGCGGGGAGGTCAAGCGAAAGGGTAGATTTTGTGCCAAACTATGCCCACTTCTGGAATTCAGAGCCTAAATGATGGAACTGCAGGAAAGGATTTACTAAGATTTTATTTGTGTGTGTGTGTGTGTGTGTGTGTGTAAAAGATAGGACACAACTTTTGTACCCCTCGGGTTGGAGTGACCTAGGAGTAAAAAAGGTAGCATTTACATTGAAAATGAGATACATACTGACTCACTACTTTCAAATAATAGCTTTTCAGATACCTACCAAGTGTGAAATCACTAATAATATATCACCTTTTAAACGGCAACCTCTTCAAAGATATGTCTAATTTTCTATAATTTTGTTCTTTTCCTGAAGACTGAATATAGAAGGCTCAATTGAGGCTGAGAAGTTGCTGCTAATGGCCATGCCTAATGATTCCCTCTCTTTTCTCAATCCCTAGAACGAGTATTCAACATCTTGTCATTAGTATCAGTATTTGTAGTTTTGTTTCATTCTTATTTTTATGACAATAGAAAAATGTACAGTAAATACACATTTTATAATTTGTATACTCAAATGGTACAAATCAAGATGGCAATGGACGCAGAGCTACCATTTAATACCTTAAAGTGGAGAGCTATCTGAAAATAAGATCAAAATTTGGTGTATGAAAGCAATATAATTAATATTTACAACATAACTTTATAGCTAAAGAAAATACATGAGTGTCCAGAGTCTTATGTATTCATAAACACCAGTAACCTCAATGTATCTAACACTATTATTTGTGAAAAAAAAGTGTGAGATTTTTCTAATTTCTTTGATTTCTTTATTATGTGCTGTGTTTACACCATCATGTTATTTGCAATGAAAATTACTACTATTAGCTCATAGCCTAGGAACACTGCATAATAATCAGGAAAATTGGACTTCCATATCATTTATAGTGAAATGGGTATTGAGTGATTTATTTTAGCTTTCCATTTCCTCTATCTAATCATCTTCAGAATGAGAAGAATATCTATTCTCTTAATATAAAATATTGTCAAATTATTATAAATTTTAAACAAATGAGTCTGGGGTCATTTTTAACACTGGAATGGACATGCAGTAACTGTGTAAGTTGTTAATATATTCTAGAAATAACACAGAAATCACCAAAAGTTTTCCTCCTTGTAAATTAAATTTCTAATAGGAGGAATCAATAAAAAAATTAATGACAATGTTTCAATACAAGTAAAACCATTTTAATTGCAAAAATCATACCCCATATACTTTTTCTTTCTTGCAAGCAAGCATTACTCTATTTCTCAAATCACACCCTCATGAGAGAGGCCCTATTACACCTAATAAAAGGCTGTGATGAAACACTTTTTAAATTGGCATGCCTTACTTAGTTAAGCATGGCACATGCACATGCATGTGTACACACACACAGAAAAATAATATCTATATGGGCAATGCAATTTTCCCATATTGGAATTGAAAAATCTAGGCAATTATTCAACAAGATTATTGAATCATTTTCTCTTCCTTTACTCCGCCTTACTTTCCTTTCTATCATTGAGCAAACTCTGTTCTGGGGTCCATACTATATACCAGGCACTGTTCTGCATGCTGACAAGATCAACAAGGCCCCTGCCTTCATAGAGCTTATATTGATCACAGTGGGAGTGAAGGACTAGGGAAACACAAACACACAGAGCATCTCCATGTTGGATGATTAGAAGAGTCTGCTCTGATGACGTGACAAGGAAGTTATGAGGCAGCCGTGGCAAGAAGGGGGAATTACAGTTCAGGGAAAACAAACAAGTGATGGGAAGTCCCTCAGGGGGAAAAGGAGGTAAATGATGGTGGATCAGTAGGACTTTGACTGGGTAATCATAATTTTAATTTAGATGACCAATCAGAAAACACAGATATCTACTAGTTATTGACCATAAACCTTCTTTCTCAGCTCTATTGGGAAGAACATGCACTTTGGAGTCAGAAAATCAAGGTTCTGAATCTTGGCCTAGCACCTTCTATCTGGGTAACATTATCTGAGCCTAAGTTTTCCTACCTTTCAAAACTGGACAAAATTATTTGGTTTTCATAATTGTTGTGAATCTCCTACATAATATCTGGCACATAACAGTTACACTGCAGCTATTAATTTTTTAGCATTTGTGCGTTATTATGCTTGAAGAATGACAAGGAAGGATACAACCTAATCCATTCACATATGTAGCTTCTCACCCACTCACTAGACAGTTGTTGATCACCCACTAATTGACAACCCTTGTGAAAAAGGCCAAGTCGTAGCTGCCATTACTTGTTTTAGAAGGTTTGGAGATGACAAGGGTGAAGGTGGAGGAACGAACATGAACAGGGTGCTTTGTCTGATCTACCCGTGAGCTGGATTTGGGACCCTAGCAACATAAGGATGGGTAGATCAAAGATGAGAACTGGAGTTTTCCAAACATGCTGGAGATTTTTTTCCCTGCAGAAAATATATTTGTTTTGTAGGTAGAAGACTCATGTGGGTGTGATTCCTGGATTACTGTCGGATAAAATGCTTCGAAGGTATTGAATCACATTTGATACTAAATAATTCCCCCTTTGGCTCTGTGTTTTTCCTCCAAAAAATCAGTCAAAGGAAGAGAGTTTAGAAGCAGGTAAAGGGAGATGATGTGTGTTATCATTAAGAGTGATGTTGAATAAGATGTGTGTTGAGGGAGAGCTTTGAGAAAAGGGAAGGAAGCAAGGAGGAAGCTCACAGAGGACATTGCTCTTAATATATTCATAATAAAAGATTATATTAATATATTAAATTAATATAACTCCTGACAAGCTTCCACCGTAAAGCACACACACAGATTTGCCTCTTGGGCAAGTCTTAATTTTAGAATGACAAAAACCACTAGAAGTGTTGGGTAAATCATGTTACTTACCACAATATCTTCATAAATCTCCAGATGGCCTTCCTCTAAACTACTTACCTGTGCTTTTCAGGTGGAATTGGTGAATCAGTTGTGATGGTCTGCCTTTTCCTTTTCTCTCTACTGCTTCCTCTTTTCAGTGTTGCTGAAATAAAAATTATTCTGCTCATGTGGCTGGACATGCTTAGAATATAGGGCAGGGTTTGTTACATTTTTCTTCCTGCAGATAGAATCTATTTTAGCTTGAATCAAGGGTCACAGAATAAAACTAATTAAGAAAATAGAGAAATGCCCGTCTCTACACTGCGGGTAGAAGCTGAATTCCCTTCTGTCATCCCTCCCACCTCTCCAGCCCATCCCCTTTCCCGGGAACCTTTACAGGCTCAGTGTCTGCCCTGCTGTGCTCTCCCAGTGCCTCGAGTCAGGTGCATTTACCCCTCTATATGATGCTTCCTGATTTTTTCTGTCTGGATAAGAATTTGCTTCTTATATTCAGACCCACAGATTCAAACCTTCTTGACTTCTCCCTTTTGCAGATGGCTCAGAGTGAACTCATTTTCTCACTCAAACCTATTTCTATATTCCTATCTCACCCAACAGTAAACTCTTCACGTGCTTACTCATCCCAGAAGCCTAGAAAGTATCATCGATTCTTCACTCCCCATTAAATTTCATAGTCTCTCTCTCACTTATCCAGTCCTGCCAGTACCATCTTCCTAATTTCCTACAAATCTGTCCTCTCCTTTACATCTGCATTGTAACCACTGCCTCATTTCAGACAACTGGCATATCTCTCCTGACATACTGTATGGCTCATAAATGGTCCCCTTTCTTCCCTTCCTGTCCTCCCCACCAATCAATCATCTGCACTGCTAACCGTGGCGGTCTTTCCAAACATAAACTGGGCTTTGTCACTTACTTACTTAAAAATCCTCAAGAGATTCATCACTGTCTACAAGTTGAAACCCAAACTTGTTGGCATGACCTGCCTGGCCTCTCCAGATGATAAATGAAGGCAGCTCCTGGCTACTAACCTTCCTGCCAATTTTCCTCCCTCCTCTCTGCCCCCTCCCCATCTAAATACAGACCCTGAGCTCAAATTACCATTGCTTTCTTATATCCATTATCTGTACCTGTATACTTGCTGATTCTTCTCTTATTCACTCACTTTTTTCATCCCTCAGTATAGATGTGAGCTCCTCCACAAAGCCTTCCCTGATTTTCCAAAACCAGAATATGTCCCTCTGAGCTCCTCAGCAACAGGGCTGCCAGTGCTAATGAGTGTGATCTGCCACATTCTAGTGTAACTATTGTATGGTCTTCCTCTCCCCCATTAAGACTATGAGAGGTTCAATTCATAGTAACTACTCCATGAATCTTTGTTTAAAAAAATTAATTGAACACATCTCTCTCCATTACACTGAGATGTTGCTATGTAGCTTAATGATGCTGAATAGATGTGGATTATCCTGTCTTTTTCTGCCTACACAGATGAAGCATCTATGAAGTAGGTAGTCTAACACATAGTTACTTTTTTCTATTTAAAATTCATTTTCAAATAGCTTTTA
The DNA here is from genome assembly GCF_003676395.1 of Aethalodelphis obliquidens. NCBI lineage: Eukaryota > Metazoa > Chordata > Mammalia > Artiodactyla > Delphinidae > Aethalodelphis > Aethalodelphis obliquidens. The sequence goes on from NW_020837968.1 coordinate 1,456,848, forward strand.
CAGGTCTAGGTAGACATAATCATTGACAGTTTTGAAAATGTTGTCATAAAAATAACATGTAATATGCACATATTTTTTGGGTAAAAAAAATCCATCATATTCTATACTCACAACTATGTTCATTATTCACAAGATAATGATCAAGAAACTGTTTTTTTGTAAGTAAAATCATTCTTCAATCATGGGAATGACTCATTTCTTTTTATATTTAAATATTAATATAATCAATCAGTGTACTGGAAATCAAAAATTTAAAAAAACAATTTTTTTTCTTTTAAAGAAAAGGAAGAAATTAGAAGATATTCTCAAATGTGTTTTCTGGAAAGAAAAATTCTTAAACTAGGGAATGAATCTTCTCCCTAATTCTCATTCTTAACATGCTCTACTCCATCACCATTGTAATTCAGAAGATTTTTGGTGAGTACTCTCTTAGTAGTATGGGACCAAATTAGTCTATTGCTCTAATCTACACTAGATGTTGATTAGGGTGCTTAAGAACACCGGTGAGTAAGGTGCAAAATTGTAATGTACAGAACCAAGTTTAAAAATGTTTCTAAAAATCGAATTTCATGTTATAGTAGGATGAAAGCTTTCACACACACACACAGAGAAAAAGAGTCTATGAAATGGAACACTAAAAGAGCACAATGAAAAAAGGAAACCAAGATAAAAAGAGTGAAAGAGTAAAATATATTTTAACAGCAGGAACTGACATGACAAAAAAGAGAAAAAAGTATAGAAAGACAGGTGGGAGAGCTAAAAGTCAAAATTAATGACAAAAAATGAAAAGTCTGCCTTCAGAAAACTGACAAAAAAATAGAATGGAGAGCAAAGGATCTTCCAATTCTAAATTTAAGTTTCAATGTCCAAATATTGCTATATTTTAAGAAGTCAGGATAGTATTTGTTAGATTGCATTATTCTTTTTATTTTCTTAAACTTAGAAAGATAAGATTCTTCACTGTGACAATTTTAAGGCACATAGTGGTCTCCACCTGCTTTGACACAGTACGGTCCTTTGTACCCTTTGTATCCTTAACAGCTGGGCTATGACACTACTAGCTGAGCAAGTTTTTACTTATTCTATATTTTTTTTCTTTCTTTCTGAGGTACTTGCTCCCTCTTAAAATGTTTTCTGGGCACTTGGAAGCCAAATAATTAAGACTGCCATAAAAGTGACACCAAAATAAGGTGTACAGCTTTCTTTTCTTTTTTAAATATATCTTTATTGGAGTATAACTGCTTCATAATACTGCACTAGCGGCATATAGCCTGAGAAAACCCTAGTTCAAAAAGAGTCATGTACCCCAGTGTTCATTGCAGCACTATTTACAATAGCCAGGACATGGAAGCAACCTAAGTATCCATCGACAGATGAATGGATAAAGATGTGGCACAGATATACAATGGAATATTACTCAGCCAGAAAAAGAAATGAAATTGAGTTATTTGTAGTGAGGTGGATGGACCTAGAGTCTGTCATACAGAGTGAAGTAAGTCAGAAAGAGAAAAACAAATATTGTATGCTAACACATATATATAGAATCTAAAAAAAAAAAAGGTACTGATGAACTTAGGGGCAGGACAGGAATAATGAGGTAGACATAGAATGAGGTAGACATAGACTTGAGGATGTGGGGGGAGGGGTAAGCTGGGGCAAAGTGTGAGTAGCATCGACATATATACACTACCGAATGTAAAATAGCTAGTGGGAAGCTGCTGCATAGCACAACTTTCTTTTAAGTCAAATGCTATTGCTTTACTCTCTAATCTCTAGCATTGCAGGAGTCTAACACTCAACAGCTATTTTTTTCCTGTTTTTAGCGCCTTGCTTCTGAGTCTGTTACTGATACATAAATATTTCAGATTTCTGCCAAATATATAAAGGCAGACTATAATAATATAAATAAAAATATAAATATTAGCCTGGAACATTAAAAAAAAGCAAACTTCACAGAGCTATCTTTATAGCAGATGATAAGGTCCAAAATATAAAACAGATATTCTCTCTCTCTCTTCCGGCCCCATCTCCCCCCAACTAGCAATGTAGTGATATAACTTTCTCATTTGGCAAAGGGATGACAAAAGTTTATGCAAAAAAACATAAATACACAACTTTGGAGCTAAAGCAAATGTGAAAAAAGATTAATTTACTATCTTTAAAAGCTTTTAATGCATCTCAACATTGTTAAGATTTTACTCATTTTGAATGCACTGTCCTAGAGCGATAAGCCACAGGAAGGGGGATAAGATGTAGAAAAATGCACAGCAGGCCATAATATAATAAGCACTACAAGCAAAATACTCACAGAGGGTATGAAGGGTTCAAAGGAAGAAGGCATTTTAACCAGCTGGATGCATCAGGAAATCTAATAGAGGAGATGTCATTTGAGATGGGTCTGGAAGAATGGGTTGGATCTGGACGACAGAGACATCTATTTCCACTGATTCTTCAGATTTAGGTAGGTACTCATTCTATTTTATCTGTTATTACCTTTTTGCTGATTTCTTCTTGAATTTCTAACGTTCTGTATTAAGCCCTCCACTACATGACCTCACTGAGAATTTAATCATACCAGATTAATCACTGTCTCCCGAATAAACCAAACATTTAAAAATATCCCTTTGCCTCTACTCATAGGCTTCTCTTTCCTCACTCCATTGCTTTCTTCCCTTTCCTTGAGTAAGTTGCAAACTAGCATAGAAGTCTTAGTTCACTTTCTATGTCTTGACCCTTCCCTGCATGAAAAAGTGTGTTATCTCACAGGTATTTCCAAAACTCTTTATATGTTGCTTGATTACTGTGTCTCGTATTGTATCACTTCATTTATAAGCTTGTTCCTGCAAGCAAACGATGAGATCCTGAGGGCACGGGCCGTGATACAGTCTTGTATCCTCAGGCCCGAGTCTCTCAGAGGGGGAAATATTTGGTGTCTGTACGTACCCTGATGGAATCGGTTCTTGGTGGAAAAACACTATAGGCAAATAGGACTAGGGCTTGTATACACAGCAGGTTCCCATAAGCTGCGGTCCATACTCAAAAACAGGCTGTGTGTTTCATCCTTCTTCTGACCGCGTGGGCCACTAACAAGAGCACACCTGGCAAGGTGAAGGCCACTTGGAAGCCCACAGCACCACGAGTAGCAGCAGCGCTCATTTCCTAGTATGTCATCCTCCTTGCATTAATCGTTTCTCTGCAGCGGCCTAAAGTGGCCCTTCATTCTCTTCCAGGATCAGGGAAACACCTCCCTTGCTTTCAGTCAGTGAGAAAAAAGACTAAGACTTTCCTGGGGCTGGGAGCGGGGATTCCCTCTCCCGGAACGTGCCATTTCTACCCCGCCTACCTGGCTGGAGACGGCCAAGGAGAAGGAGCTGGGGGACCTGGGGACACTCCTCGCGCGCGTGTCCTCCTCCTCCTCCAGAGAGGGGGTTGGAGCCCTGGAAGCCGCTAATTAGGCTCGCCCCCATTGGTCTTCCCCAGGCACCGCCGTCACCGTCATGCTAATGAGGGGCGTCTCATTGGCGGGGCCTCCGCGGCGGCCCCGCCCACGGGGAGAGCCCGTCCGCCGCGCGGGGACTCCAACCCCGGGACCCCCGGCGCCTGCGCGGCCTTGCGGGGCGTCCGCCTGAGGAGACCTGCTACCCGGAGCTGTCCTCTGAGGAGGCTCTCGCCGCCCGCCGTGAGGGAAAGTGCTTCACCCTAACGCTGAGCGCACGCCCACCCCTCTCCCCTCTTTCTAGGCACCGCGCGTTTTTTCTCTTTTTTCTTTCGGGCGAAGTAACTTTTGCATTCCCGCCTCCCCCGAGTCCTGGGGACCAGAGGCGGCGCCGATCCTGGGGGCGGTTCCTTGGCAGCGCTGGTTCTTGTCAGAGCCAGACTTTTGCTCTTGGGCTGGGTTTGCATCATCCCCATCACACCCTCAGGAGAGAGGAGCCGGCCCCTTTCAGCCTCAGCTTCCGGCTGGGAGCAGACCCCCCTCCCCCATCCCAGGCCCCTTCCCCTGCTCCAGCCCATCTCCCGCATTTCGTTAGTCCTCGCCCTCTACTCCGCAATATTTTCTTTCTCTTGTCCTCCTCGCCTCCATTCGTTGTTTTACGTTTCCCACTCTTTGAGGAAGGATGGTTGATTTGGAGAGCGAAGTGCCCCCTCTGCCTCCCAGGTACAGGTTTCGGGATTTGCTGCTAGGGGACCAAGGATGGCAGAACGACGACAGGTGAGTGGTGTGCTGCAGTGTGGTTCCGTAGATGCAGCTGGAAAAGGGAGGGATGGGAAGGCTGGAAGGGGAAAAGGAGGGAGAGGAGGGAAAGGAGCCAGAGGCTGGGGGAGGGAGGAAAAGGGACTCTTTGACGTGTCTCTCCATTTTGACTCTCTAGAGCAATTGCTGTAGGCAAGGAACTCTTTGCCTTTTCACTTTCTGATCCCTGCAATGTATTTGTTGCATTTATTTGTGCTTATTCTTTTGTCTATCTGTGCTTTCTTAGGGTGTGTATGAGGCTGGCGTGAGAGGTACAATTACATCCAAATGGCACGCAATATCAGTGCCAGTCAATTTTCATTTTTTTTTCTTAGGTGTTGTTAACCAAATTCGAAAATGCATCCAAGTTGATTGAAAAAGCACGTTAGAAACTTAAAATCACCTGCACCCACCTGTTTACTTACTCCGTGTCAGTCTTGTCTTGATTAGGTGTCAAGACTCCTGCCACTGGGAATTTTATGCTTTTTAAACATTTGAAGACGCAGGTAGACAATTGGTTTAAATATGTAACAGGTAGTTAGTGAAAATGACAGCGTTGGCAGTGGAAAATACTCACTTTGAACGGTAACTATGACTATTACTAATAATGGTGTTCGTATAGTATGATCCAACCTTTTCATAAATAACGTACTTAACCTAAATAGTGTATATGTCACAAAATTAAAACTAAGTCTCAAAACTAAAATACTATTATTAGCAAAATGTTGCTCATGTGTTTTATCTATAGCATCACTGTTTTGCCTAGTTAAACTTCTGGAATTCCTCTTGCTATGTCTTATTATTATTTAAAAAGCACAGTTTATGTTTCATTGAATTTAGTATTTTCCAGAATAATCATTTAGGTATCACATGCCACATTTCCTTGTTTAAAAATAATATGTGTATACTAAGTAGTCTTTCAACTCAACTGAAATGTTTCCTTAAAGTTCAGTTTGGTATTGATGTTCTATTTTAATTGTATAAAATATCCATTATTGGTCCCATTCAGAATCTCCTTGTTCAACCACTGGGAAATACCTTCCTTCTTTTCCTTCCCATCTCAGCTCTCAATGCCAACCCCTACCCTACACACAGGGGATTTTATCTTGAGCATCAATTGTGGACTTCTTCTTTGGTCTCATGTTAGTAATTTAAAGGGGTATGGATGTTTTGTAGAGGATAATATTTCAGTTCAATCTCTTCTTTTTAGGCAAAAACATATATATTGGTAAAAAAATTAAAGAACAAATACCAGTTTACGAGTATGCTTGGAATGTAAGGTGTTCTGGTTGACTGAAGATGAAGAAAAGAATATTTAAACAAATTTCAATGCTAATTGACATTTAGATAAACTATATTAACTTAGCTCAGTGGCTCATCAAGTACAGTGAAGTGTTCATAGTAATTGGATCTGTATTTGTTACTTCAGGAGGTCAGGATCATCGTGTAGAATAGAAATCCTAATTGGAAAAGTGTGAGTTGGGCTGAGCACATGAAGTACACATTTTGGACTTGGTGGTGGTAGCACTGTTTGTTTGTTTTTTTAGCATCGTATCCAATATGCTAATTGTCCATGTGGTTGCCTTCACTTTTCTAGGGGTGCTGAAGTTATATTTCAGGAATTAAGAATTTTGGTTAGTTGACTGCTTCCTAAATGAGTCGTTGCTATGTTAAAAAAAGTTTTGCACGTTTATTTAAAATACGTATTATAATGAAAGTTTATGCTAGACCAACTTTAGCTTTAAAATTAGGCCATACGTACTGTTAAAATGAGGTATTGTTACTGAACCAAACGTGGGTCCGCTTTAAAGGTAATTTTGTGGCTCCGTGAAAACTTTGTTTTGGTTCTATTAGTTGTCCATCTTCGAAGACAAGAGCCTTTGATTAATAGGGACCCAGGTTTCAATCCTATGCTTATTTCTTCACTACCTGAGTGGCCTTGGGCAAGTCATTCAGCCATTATGAAATTCAGTAATCTTATTTCTGTAAGATATTTCTGTAAAACTAACACTTAGTTGGTACTAAGTACTTGGCGAGTGCTATATGTTAACTATGCTATATGTTATATGCTTACATGTATGTGTGTGGGTAACATATCTATGTCTATATCTATCTATCTATCTCTCTCTCTCTATATATATATATAAACACATGTATATGTTAACTTATGATATGTGTTATCTCAGTCGATCCTCACATAGTCCCTGAATTGTAGGTAATTATTTTAAGGACTAGGAAACTCAGTTTCTGAGAAATTAAATACTTGTGTTGGTGATATATCTTACAACTGTAAAGATGACTTTGTGACTGAAATTACTCAAGAAGCTCCGAAGTTCCCTCCACTTAATTAAATTTGAACTTATAAGAATAATTTTATAGCATCTAGCATAGGTGAGGTGCTCTTAATGTTAGTTCCCTTCTTCACCTACGACTTGAAGTTTGCAACTTTTAAAATTTTCTTCAGAATCTTAAATTAATATGCAATAAGTAAAGTCATCTCTTTTGTCTTTAGTATTGTCACAAATTCCTCTTTGCGATTAAGACTGAATAGCAATTTTATTCTGCTCAGTTATCTTGTGGACTCAATTCCTGCAGAGTCGAGGAGGAAGCAGTCTTTCATACAGGAATAAGTAGACAGTTTCTAACAACAGATGCATCTAGCGCTCTGCCCATGTTCTCTGGATATTTTCTATGAACACTCTCTGCCTGTCTGAGGTTTTTTGTTTGTTTTCTCCTGGCCTCAGGTGCACACCAGGGTCTCTTGGAGAGCAAGGCCACTGAGTAAATACGGATTTGTTAGACAAATACCTTAGCCTCCTAGTTCCTTGGTTGGGACCATTCTGGAGCATGTTCTCTACACTGTGTCCAATGGGACTCAGCTCTAGTTGGCTCACGGTGATAACTGGCTCGGTATTGCGAGTTTATTGGCTTCCTTCCCCCTCTCCCTAACTGGTATTTTCTGTATCATTTCCCAAATACGCTATTTAGGCTTTGATCCTTAACTCAAGGTCTTCTTCTGGGGGAATCTGGATCAGGCTGGGTACCTTCCCCATCTAGAGTCACATCCTAGAAATGACGGGGGAATTAGATGATAGGAAAGTAGACACTTTCTACCCTGACCTTCATTTTAAGAATTTTAAATTCAATCTTAGTAGGATATGTTGGACTGGCATGTGAAAATGAGTGAGGCATATCACTGATGTGTGAAGGGGTATTGTTACAGAGGGAATATTGGTGGGTCTATCAGGATACAGGAAGTGTGTACTCCACACCGTAGATTGTCTGTGAACTAGCCTTGGATAATTCACTTGCGTTTATGTTGTATCACCTTTTGGTAGGGAAACAGACACACACTTAAAATACATGCAATATGTATGTATATGTATAATGTATATGTGATAGATCTGTATTCTATGTGAAATATATGGAATGACTATGTAACGTATAGGTCAGTGCGTCCTTACATAATTACCTCTCCCTTATTTGCATTCTGGTATCCTGTTCTAAGTAGCACGGAAGGGAAAAGAGTTAGAGCAGTGAAGATAATTTAGCACAGGAATAACGTTAGTTCTGGGAGGCCATGAATAAGTTTGAGAGTTGCTAAATGACAACACTGCTTATGCCTTAGGGATGTCTGTTGTATATATAATGCGTGTTTACTTTTTTGGCCTCCTGAATAGAACACAAAAATCTAATTTAAATGGTTTGTATAATATTTCTTTAATGGTCATTTATCCAATCAGCTAATATTTGAATACATGCTACATCTGAGGGACTCACTAAGTTAGGCTTTGGGAAGAATATAAGAAAGAAAATGAAACAGGGCTTGATCAGGAGGTGTTCACAGATATAATTAGAGGTGAATTTTCCCCCAGAATGTTGAAAGTATTGCTTATGTTATGATGATATCCTTGCAGAATTTCTGTTTTAAGACTGTCAAGAAGAGCATCCAGCATTTGTAGATAGGATATTCAGTGTTGGCTTGAAAATACAGTAGCTAAAATCAATATATTAGAGATGGCTCAAAATCTTAATATACTTTGAATTTAATATTTAGAATACTTAATATCATCAAAGTTACTCTATGATTGAAACCAATATGAGTAGAGACAGAATTTAACTGATCTTATATGGGAGCCATTCTGTAATGTGTAAAATTGTTGTAGTGTTAAAATACTTTTTTTTTTTCTATTTTAATGTTTCTAAGATTCATAAAGCAATAAAAATTTAGAATATTCTCTTACAGTTAAAGATTGGTAAATTTCAGGTTTTAAATGCCTTTAGGCAGTTAGGACAAGCCCTTCTCATCCTTCATCATGACTCAGTAATTTTAAAGTTTGGAACACAATGCACTTGATGTGGATAAATTATCACAGCTGTGGATAAATTACTGTTAATGGACAATTCTCAGTTGCAGTCATATCGGAGCAGGCCATTTATTTAATTAACATTATTCTAGTTTTCAGATATTTGGTCAGGTGTTGCAACTCCAGTAATTTTAAGTATATCTTTCATATTTTGTAGGTGGAATTTAAAAGTAATGCAAGCAAGTCACCTAGTGCATTGTAGTAATTGAAAACATAAAAGAGATTGAACAAAGGGTACAGTTCAATCGATTAACAGTTTTAGAAGTATTTATAAAATGGGGAGGATGTTGGATAGCTTTTGGAGTATGTGTAAGTTTAGATATCATACAATGAAAATATGTAATATGACTTTATATAATCAAATTGAATTGGGAAAATGGGTTTTGGATTGGCATCTGGCACATTTATGTGTTACCAATTTTATCTTTCTTATTAAATTATATATTATTTTGAAAAGTAGCCATTTAATATAAAGTTCTTATTCTAAGTTTTTATGTTCAAGTCAGTAAATATACTTTTAAAATATTTTAATTGTTATTAAAAAGAACGAAATGTTATTTTTACTGTTTAATTATATAGTGGAACCAACCATGCATATGCAATATCTATAAAAATGATTTAAGCACTTATTATCAGAAAACCCAGACTATTCGGTGTCTTTTAGCACTATTATATTAAGAGAAATCTCCTTGAATAAGGCAATAAAAAATTACCTACTGGTGAAGTAGGTAATGGTGCAAAAATTGACTTTACATATATATATATATAAAATATATAAAATGCAGAGAAAAAGATAGTGTAATAATTATTATTTTTCAATAGTTATCAATAATTCAGACATTCATATTTTATATAAAAACATATGATTTTTTCTTTTTACCTACTCTTATTAATAAAATTGAAATACGGCGTTTCAAATTTATTGGAATTTAAAGTTTGATTCCATTTAACCACTCTTATATATCCACTTTTTGTATATGGTTACTTATTTGTAATACCTCTTCTGTGAGTATTACACTTTTCTCAAGATACCTCTATGTATAATAAATCTTGGGTGAAGGAAGTTGGAATGTAGCAATTTCATTTTCCACATAAGGTATGTGACATTTTAAGGAGATTAAACTTTCTACTAAACAGCTTCTCCACTGCAGCTTCAAGTTAGTCTAGAGGATGGGTAGAAAGACATAAATCCAGATGGATGACCAAGAAAATGATTTCAGCTAACTTATTGTTTTATCAGAATTAGCATACTTTTTTCCGTCTCTGTTAGTAATGTAACTTAACTTCTGCAAAAATAGATTTGAAAGGTAGTAAGAGAAGTAATACAAATGAAAGCTTATTTTGGTCTTCATTATTGGTACCAAATAAAAATTAACAATATCTTTAGTCATCACGTGTACCTGTAGCTAGGTTAATAGTGAATGCGATACTTTTATTGGCTTTTTCAAATCATGCTCTTGTAGAGATGTGGGTGGACCTAGAGACTGTCATACAAAGTGAAGTAAGTCAAAAAGAGAAAAACAAATATCATATATTAACCCATATATGTGGAATCTAGAAAAATGGTACAGATGAACCGGTTTGCAAGGCGGAAATAGAGACACAGATGTAGAGAACAAACGTATGGACACCAAGGGGGGAAAGTGGGGGGGGGATGAATTGGGAGATTATACATATATGCACTAATATGTATAAAATAGGTAAGTAATGAGAACCTGCTGTATAACACAGGGAACTCTACTTCACTTTGCTGGACAGTAGAAACTAACACAACATTGTAAAAGAACTATACACCCCCCCAAAAAAAAGCAAAAAAAATCATGCTCTTGTTTATCGTTTATATGTTTATATATCATTTTGTCATTGATGGTTCATCTGTTTTTATTAGTGTATTTATGTATTGCCAACGTTGTCTTACTTATGTGCCATGCTTGTCTAAGTTGCCTTTAGAAAATGAAACAAGAAGAAATACTTTTTACAGTGAAATTTAACCAGTAGCTTTGTATATTTATAGTTTGAAATTTAATAAGGGTGGCCTTTTCTGAGCTGTATTTAATACCTTCAATCAAGATGTCTTTAAACTAATGCTTTTCCTGGTCTTAAGTTGCTAATTTAAAATTTCTCTGTAAAAGTAATCAAAACAATAGGTAATAATCCAGAAGGACAATTACTTTTACTCTTTGACAATTTTTGACTGGATATGGGATTTTTTTTTAATAGGTCATGATTTTTTTTTCTCACAAGTATCTTAATCATTAGACAGCAATCAAGTTGCAATTTAAGAGAAAACTACTTGGAGAACAGAGTAAAAAGAAAAAGGTGCATCTGTAGCACTGAGAAAATCTCAACCTCGGTACAAATTCAACCTGGCTGTGTGGAGTAGTAAAAACTAGGATGTGAGTGAAGCAGGTGGTGGGCGGGAGTCCCCTTTCATACTGAGTGTACCGCCCAAGTAGAGTGGATAAAGTTAAGCTGAGCCAGAAACTTCTTTCTGGTAGTCATGGTGGTGGTATGTAAGGTTTTTAAAGTTGTACGCAAATGACCAAACTTTATGAACAAATTATAAAGACTGAGCATAGATATTTTACCCTTGCAATTCAATAAAATATAGAACATTGTTAATCTGTCAAACATTTAATATAATCCATATTAAATATTTATACCTAATACACATTTATAATGATTATTGTACTTCGATTCTAATTAACGTAGAAACGAAGAAATTTGCCACATTTTAGTATATGTGCTGCGGAAGCGAGCACTAAATTTGCCACATTTTGCAATCATGAGCTTTACTTTGCCAGCCAAATCACATTATTAGTTTTCTTTCGCCTACAACAATCATTAATATTGATAACTTTTCTAATATTCTGTATTATGTCACTGTTGTTTTGTTATACACTCATGTATTACAGAGCATAGGCTGTGGTTCCTTAGGTCCCTCCATTGCTCCAACCCAAATCTTTGTTCATGTATGTTTGGCCTCATAATTTGTTACAGTGTCTGGGTATTGCATGACCCTGAGCCACTGTGATATTTGATTGCATATCTCTCATGTGCAAGAGTGACCATGTACGTGCTTGCAGAAGATAAATAAAAACCCAGGTGTTGTGAAGGCAAGAAAGCGCTGTAAGAATGGCATTGGGTCCTTCATATCTGATCATCTGGAAGCAGAAGAGTGAATTCAAAATATCTGACCTTGATTCCTCAATAATCAGAACTAGATTCTCTTAAGGAGAATCTGAGATGTAGTATAATTTCAAGGGAAGGAAGAACCACTGCACATACTCAGAAGAGTAAATCATTTGTGTAAGCTGAGTGCTCCCGTGGTATTAGATTTACCTGTCCCCTTTGGCTGGGAAGTGGAGATGGGTTTGGAGTTGGGAAAGGGATTCGGTAGAGGCTGGAAAGTCCTAGTCACCTGAAAGGAGTAGGGGGGAAATACTCCTGCGGAAACTGAGAAGAGGATCCGCGGAAAAGGGTGACCGGGGGCAGTGAGATTTCTCTCCCCGATTTTGTCTTGGATTGATCATATTTATCTTTGTCTTTTTTCGACAAATAGAAGCAGTGAAGGAAGTAGAAACAGAAACCCAGGCTGCCAAGCTTGGCTGGTCTGTAGGGCACTGTTGCCTGACAGCAAGTCTCAACTCTTGGACCCCTTTCCTGTTCAGACTCGTAACCGGGCCTCTCTTTGGACTGTGCTTTAGTCTTCTCAGCACTACTGCAATTACGCCACGGCTTTAAAGAGTGAGAATCATTTCCCTCTGTGTGCGCCTTTCTTAAACTCAGAGTTGTATTATTTCTACTTTTCACACTATGTATGTGCAAGAAATGGACTTTGCACACAAAGCCAAAAACCAGTGTATCTAAGGACTAAAGGACAGCTTGTTCTTGGCTGTCTTGCAGTGGACCTTGCACAGAAACAGAATGATGAATTATTATGGGGGCACACTTAGCCCATCTTGTAAATCACTGTGTGAATAGGGATAAAAGTGGGTTAACACATTTCAACCTCATTTAACTCCCTGTGGGAAGACTTGCAGATTGTCCACATTTTGCAAACAACCAGTTATTAACAAGAGGGACCAGATGTGTGGTTTAATAATGGACAGCCTGCTGTGTCAGGTCTGTCAAAAATTGAAATACCACTCCATCCGCTAGGAATTGGATCTGGTGATTAGTAAGCTGCACAAGTTCCAGTCAGGAGTGATGGCAATGACTTTAGTCACGACTACACCATGGGATGATGACACTGGCAAATTGTAGATGGAAGCTTTTGTATGATGTTTCTATTTCTTGCCTATCTCTCCACAAGAGTTCCTGTGCTCTTCCACCTCTTTACTGAAAATACAGAAGATGAAGTGAAAATAGGTGATGATATTGAAGAAGGTATAGAACGCCACACATTGTTCTATGCATGTCCCATGTATTATTTCACTGAATCTTCACACCAGCTCTGAGGAATCTGGTATCCTCCCCTTCTTACAGGATGAATGTCCTGAGGTACAGAAATTCATGACTTGTTCCAAATTACATAATCCTAAGAGCTAGAACCAGAATCTAATTATTATGCCTACTCCCTATGTTTACAACTAAACAGATGTGATTTAATGCTGTGAAATAACAGAAGGAACAAAACACAAAGAAATGTGAATGCTTTGGAAGGGTAAAAGAATCACATAGCATCTGCATCCCTTTAAGCTAGCATCACAATGAGTAACTCGAGAAAAGTTATGGAATTTTTGAAGTTGGTAATATTTTCTGGGAGAAAATAATTTTTCCTCTCTCCATATAGAGCATTGTTCTTTTGACAGTCTAAATAAAGTGGATTGAAATAGGAAATTAGTGAAACAAACAAAGCAGAGATTTTGTTTATTTAAATATTTATTTATTTATAGTAGAAATAGGCTAAAGGTAATCGATATCCCAGGAGTCACAACAATTCACAACAATTACCTTTCTTTTGATATGGCTAGGTTTTTTTTTTTATGTTTCTCAGTAGAACTTTGGGATTTTCTACTTATACTTCTACTCCTTAAGGTATTTGTACCCACCTGAAATTCATTTTTCTCAGTAATTGTGCTGGTGATCATGAAAATCCTCTTGCAGAGATGTTATGACATCTAAATGTGGTAATGTCAAATTACTTGATGGAGGCCTTAACATTTAGGTGTACCTATTAGTATGTTTCACCTGTTCCAAAAAAGATTTGCAGTGGTTCACATAACTATGTGCAATAGCATAAATAGAAAAAAAACAGCTGAAGAAAAATATAATAAGGGGGTGAAAATGAATCAGGTGTAGAGTTGGTACACGATATGAATTCCATGAGTTCCTATGTAGTTACCAGAGATGGACCACAGAGTTAGAGCAAAGACATGATTGGTCACATAAGATGAGAAATAAACCAGCAGTTCAGGAGAAATACAGCTTTTCTTGGTGTTCAAATTGAAAGGACATTGGTCCCGTGGATCTTGGTTAGTGTACAATATCCTCACCCACTTTCCTGTCATAAAAGAAGAGCAAATTTCATAAGACTTTTGTGACATCTCACTGTCAGGTGCTGATATAACTAGAAAGAATTATTCACTTAAAGTAGATCTACAGGACACACATACATGTATTTCAGATACATATTTTAGGACAAAAAAAAAAAACTCCTGAGGTTACTGAGTCTGTCATGTAATCTTCCTTAAAAACGTTTTTTATATAGATGGTTTTGATTAATAATTAAGAATGCAAAGAGTTTAGGGTTATATTCTTCGTTGTGAACCGGAACTATAAATGTACTCAATAGTAGGTAGGATGACTCACTTCATGGAGAATCTACGAAGATTCTAACCAAAACACAAGACTGAATTGTAGTTATTCTCACCTCCTCACAAAGGTTAGATTAATTCATTTATTTTCCCACAAATACCTAAAGTACATATCATACAATTTAACATTATATAAAGACTTTGTAAATATCCTGAATTTAGTTATTTATATAGCCCTATATATCTTCATATACATAGAAATATATATTAAGCACATAGTTTTTATAGCAGACTTCTGGTTGCTAATTAATTGATACAAATAACCTCAAACTAGAATATTTTTTCAGTTTATCCACCATCACCAATATCATTATAATCCTCCAGAATTCTGCATTTCAAAACTCACCATAGTTTTGTATTATTTTTCAGCTTGCTTTTTTAATTAGTTCTTTTTTTTTTTTTTAGTTAGTTCTTGATCTCCATCTATTCTTTATCGGTAACATTTCATTCCTTCTTATTTAAATTAATATAGCTCTTGCTAGCATGCTTCATTGTTCTAAGCCTGTTCTTTGCACCCCACCTCCAATAATCTCCATGGCCAGCTCAAGTCTCATTCAACTTAAGCATTTTCATCAGAATCTTCTTAACATAATTTTAACATAATATTCATGTCACTGATGCTTATTATGTAAAATTTAAAATGCTCAGCCCAGTATTCAATGTTCTTCATTAACTGACTCCTCCATTAATTTTTTTTTCCTGGAAACACATTTTCAATGTCTTCAAACTGCAGGCCCAGTTTTTTCTTTTAAATAAATCAATTTATTTAAACTAAAACAAACAATTCACCCATTTCTCCTACTCCCTCTCCCACCCTCTGCAACCACCAATCTATTCTTTGTATCTATGAGCTTTTTCTTTTTTAAAAAACTTATTATTTTTTTAGATTCCACATGAAAGAGAGATCATATTTTATTTGTCTTTCTCCGTCTGACTTATTTCACTTAGCAGAATGCCCTCAAGGTCCATCTGACACCATTTTGGTGTCAGATTCAAAATGATCACCAAAGCCTATGTCAAGGACCTTACCGCCTATGTTTTCTTCTAGGAGTTTTATAGTTTTAGGTCTTATGTTTAAGTCTTTAATCCACTTTGAGTTAACTTTTTGCATGGTGTAATATCGTTGTCCATTTTCATTCTTTTCAGTGTGGCTCCCCAATTTTCCCAACACCATTTGTAACAAATGGCAAAATTTCATTTTTTTTTTAGCTGAAATATGTAAGTATAGATACACACACACACATATATATTTGTTGCACTTTCTTTATTCATTCATCCATCAGGGGACTCCTAGGTTGTTTCTATATCTTGGCTATTATAAATAATATTGCTATGAACATAGGGTGGCATATATCCTTTGAGTTAGTGTTTTCTTGTTTTCAGATAAATACCCACAAGTGGAAGTGCTGGATCATATCATAGTTCTATTTTTAATTTTTTGAAGAATTTTATAGTGTTTTCCATGGGACTGCACCAATTTACATTCCCATCAGCAGTGCACGAGGGTTCCCTTTTCTTCAAAACCTCTCCAACAGTTGTTATTTGTTATTTTGATAATAGCCATTCTGACAGGTGTGAAGTGATATCTCACTGTGGTTTGATTTTTTTTTTTGAATTTTATTTTATTTTATTTTTTATACAGCAGGTCCTTATTAGTTATCTATTTTATACATATTAGTATATACATGTCAATCCCATCTCCCAATTCATCCCACCACCACCACCACCACCCCACTCACTGTGGTTTTGTTTAACTTTTTCCTAATGATTAATGATGCTAAGCATTTTTCCTTGGCCTTTTGGCCGTCTGTATGTCTTTTTGAAAAAAATGTCTATTCAGGGCTTCCCTGGTGGCGCAGTGGTTGAGAGTCCGCCTGCCGATGCAGGGGACATGGGTTTGTGCCCTGGTCCGGGAAGATCCCACATGCTGCAGAGCGGCTGGGCCCATGAGCCATGGCCGCTGAGCCTGCGCATCCGGAGCCTGTGCTCTACAACGGGAGAGGCCACAACAGTGAGAGGCCCGCATACCGCAAAAAAAAAAAAAAAAGTCTATTCAGATTTTCTGCCCATTTTTAAAATCAGATTGCTTGCTTTTTTGCTATTGAGTTGTATGAATTCTTTATATATTTTGGATATCAGCCCCTTATCAGATTTATCAGTTGCAAATATTTTCTCCTATTTGGTAGGCAGCCTTTTTGTTGATGGTTTCCTTTCCTGTGTAGCTTTTTAGTTTGAAGTAGTCCCACTTGTTTAGTTTTGCTTTTGTTGCTTTTGCTTTTGGTGTCAGATTCAAAATGATCACCAAGGCCTATGTCAAGACCTTACTGCCTATGGTTTCTTCTAGGAGTTTCAGGTCTTATGTTTAAGTCTTTAATCCACTTTGAGTTAATTTTTTGCGTGGTATAGTATCGTTGTCCAGTTTCATTCTTTTCAACGTGGCTGCCTAATTTTCCCAACACCATTTATTGAAGAGACTGTCCTTGCCCTAATTGTATATTCTTGCCTCCTTTGTTGTAAACTAATCGAACATATATGCATGGATTTATTTTTGGGTTCCCTATTCTGTTCCATCGATCTAGTGTCTGTTTTTATACTAATACCTTACTGCTTTGATTACTATAGCTTTGTAATATAGTTTGGCATCAGAGAGCATGTTGCCTCCAGCTTTGTTCTTATTTCTCAAGATTGCTTTGCCTATTTGGGGTCTTTTATGATCCCATATACATTTTAGGGTTGTTTGTTCTATTTCTGTGAAAAAAAACCATTGGAATCTTGATAGGGATTGCATTGAATCTCTAGATTACCTTGGGTAGTATGGACATTTTAACAATATTAATTCTTCCAGTCTATGAGCACATAATATCTTCATTAATTTTTCCTAAACTGCTTTTTGAAATTTAGTCATTGTAGTTACTCACAGAAATCACTCCCCACCTCCCATGCTGATATCCACTTCATTGCCTTTGCTGGTATCACACCACGTTCTGAGGCTTCCTGGCATCTCTTCCTGTTCACGTCATCCCCCTGCTTCATGATTGGACCCAAAATCAAACACAGAGCCAGAGTTACTAATGAAATCTTTGAAATCACTCAGGCTATTCAATATATTTTACATATCATGATGTTGTTTTATAATTACTGACATGTTATTTCAGGTATAACATATAACTTTCTAGGGAAAAAGTCATGTCTTCAATTCATTTTGGATCTTCCTATATTATTTAACACACGTGGTTTACACAAAGGTTCCAAGAATTTTAATTCTGTAATATAAGGAAGATATTTTTAAAAGAAAAAAAAGTCACAGCTATGAATATATATGTGCACCACATACATACATATATACATTATTATAATAAAAGTACAAGATCATTTGAATTTGAGATGTTTTTCTCCATGGAAACAAAATAGTTTTTTAAAGCTCCTTCTAAACCCAGGTATGTAGTTTAAATCATTTGACTTGAAAATGCCGTTCCCACTTCTAGTTTAATATTCACAAGAAGCTTTCCTTTTGAAATGGCAAAGCAGAATGTGCTTCAGTCCATAATTCATACAGTGACAGTTCAAATGACTGTTAAAGTGAATTCTGAATTTTACATATAGGGCTGCTCAGTGAAAGCCATCAGTCTGCTTGACAGCCAGCAGTGCCTTTGTCCAAGAGACTTGTGGAGGTGTTGAAAAGATCAGATAGGTAGTGGTGGTAGTAATACTTATATAATTGGGATGAACAGAAGGAATTCTTTTGGTCTTAAATACTGTAAAAAACAGGGTTTTTTTTTTATTGAGGAACGGTGCTTATAATAGTTGAGTATGTTAAATTTTGCAGTGTTAGTGTGAATAGAATGATTTTCTAGAGGAATAAAAACTATGTGAAATATATCAGTGACAGTTATCTAAACATGTTCCAAGTCTTTGAATAGAAGGAGGCGCATTCTTCCAAAACGTGTATATTCCAATTATTATTCTATTTACCGAGTCAGATCTTTACCTGCTGTTTTTGTCCAATGGAATGAACACTTTTGATTTCACTTCATTCTCCTCTTCAGTATCAGAAAGAAGCTTATAATACATCTCTTTACCACATGGCAGGTAGGAGAGAAACATACTCTAGTCACTTACAGAAATATATAATTAAATGTGTTTTTAGAAAAAAGACTAGTTAAAATGTTCATTATAAAGTTGCTCTGACTTGCTGATTCTGTAACTTCTACTACATATTCCAAGAAATATCTCCTTTTAGTAAACCCGTATAATAAAGTGAGGGGAAGTTCCTCTGTGCATCTCAAATTGTGTTCACATTAAACTTATGCCTGCTACCATATGAGTTAGGATGATGTATATGAGGTAGTTGAATGATACAATCCCACGCTCATACCATCCTTGAGCTTATATTATGTGGGAGATATAAGACATGCAAAATAACTCCCATAAAGTAGAACATGGTACAAGGGACAGTATTATGGGAGTATTAGAAAGAGCTTCTTGGAGAGTTTTAGAAAGTAAATTTTATATATTAGGATTCATGTATTAGACATAAAGTAGTAATGGCTAGCCCAAAGGTATGGTGGGTCTTCCATGGGGCATGTTCTAGGAAAAGATGCAGTAAGTAGACTAGATGGGACATAGTATAAGATACTTGTGGATCAATAATGGATATCAGTAGTTTGGGGGAAGACTGTAGGAGAACTTATATTGCCAAGTTGAAGAGTGTGATTTTTTTTTTTTTTCTGTAGACCGTGGGGAATTGTTGAAAGGTTTTGAATAAGGAAGTTGTGTGATTAAAATTGTAGCTTTAGAAACTACTGGAAGAGTAGGAAATTCATTAAGCTAGTTTAATGGGATAAAAGAGGTAGAGCAGTGATAGTGAAAATGGCCAAAAAAAAAAAATTCAATAAAATACTTTGGAAGTGTCATTAACAAATGTGAAAATGGATTGGGGTGAAGAATATCAACATTGTGAAATGAGAGGAAATATGAAAAGAGGATCAATTTGGGTTAGTGTTTGTCATGTTTGTGCAATGCAACTTGATATTATTCACTGGGGTTATAAATTCTAGGTAGCAAAATCTCTAGTATCTAATTATGCCTTGCAGAACATCCAAGGAAGGTACTCTTTAACATATTCATTTTCATTATTGATAAAATTGAATTCAATTCAACAAGGGATAGTTAAGGCCTGACCGTGAATTGTGGTCTGTGCTAAGCCTCTGAAAACAAAGAATAAGGTGTTCCCACCTTCATATATCTTAAAAAGGAGAGAAGGACAAATAAGCAATTATTATATATCATACTACATAAAAATAAGTATGAGCAAATTGTGGAGCTAGCACAGGGGAAAAAGAATTATGTGACAATATTATGTGCATTAATACATAACAGCTATTATATTGTATTTAATCCTTTTAAAATTTATTGGTTTTGTATTCTTCACAACATGTATGGAAAGGTAAACCAATCTCATGTTGCATTTTATAGGCATAAACTCAACTAAAGATAATTTATTTTTTTATTTTTTTCTTCTATTTTTTTATTGAAGTATATTTCATTTACTATATCATGTTAGTTTCATGTGTACAGCATAGCAATTCAGTTATACATATGTATATATCTATTCTTCTTCAGATTCTCTTCCATTATAGGTTATTACAAGATATTAAGTAGAGTTCCCTGTGCTATAGTAGGTCCTTGTTGGTTACATATTTTATATATAGTAGTGTGTATATGTTAATCCCAACCTCTTAATTTATCCCTCCCCCACCCCACTCTCCCCTTTGGGAACCATAGGTTTGTTTTCTATGTCTGTGAGTCTGTTTCCTCAACTAAAGAGAATTTAAATGCCTGACACAATAGCAGAAAGTCTCTATTCTCTCTGTGGCAAATCCTAAAAATCCCAGCTAAGATACACTCAATAAAGCAAGATGTCTGGAACTACTATAGTTTCAGGGTTGACTTTAGACGCCAGGATATATCTGTTTTCTCCATGGCTTCCATTGACATGTGTTCCTCTTATCTCTGTGTCCTGGAGCTTGTCCCCTTGGTCCCTGAATGGCTCCTCTGGTTCCAGTGACAAAGTCAAGAGGTAGAGAAAAGAATTGTCCTTGTATTAAGCCCTTCTTTAAAGTGAGAAAAGCGTTGCCAGAGGCATCCTGACAGATATGCTCTCATGTGCTGTGGGCTGGAGTTGCTTTGTGCTGTGCCCAAACCAAACCATGGCCAGAGCAATGAGACCTCGGGGGCTGGAGGCGGACCCAGCCTCCTCTGAAGAACTTTGCCACTTCAAGGTGTGCAAAAATCAGGTTTGTTTATGGGGAAAAAAAATGTATGTGTGTGTTGGTGGGTGGGTGAGGAGGGATGGAGGTTAGGCAAGTGATAAGGCTATTGGGGTAGGGAACCCATAATTCCAATTCTAAGTGTAATTCTAACTCTAATTCTTTTTTTTTTTTTTTTTGCGGTACGCGGGCCTCTCACTGTTGTGGCCTCTCCCGTTGCGGAGCACAGGCTCCGGACGCGCAGGCTCAGCAGCCATGGCTCACGGGCCCAGCCGCTCCGCGGCATGTGGGACCTTCCCGGACCGGGGCACGAACCCGTGTCCCCTGCATCGTCAGGCACACTCTCAACCACTGCGCCACCAGGGAAGCCCTAAGTGTAATTCTTTAACTGTTTGATTGTTTGCCTTCATTTCTGAGCAGTTCTCAGAGGAAATCGTAATCTCAGCAGGTATCCTAAGTCTTCTCTTAATAAACAGAAAGGTCCAATATGGGAAGGTTCTTAAATTCCCTTATGAAAATTATAACGTTATAAGCACTTCCCTGGCGGTCCAGGGTTAAGACTCTGCACTTCCACTACAGGGGGTACGGGTTCGATCCCTGGTCCCGAATTAAGATACTGCACGCTGTGCAGTGCGGCCAAAAGAACAAAACAAAACAAACAAAACAATTATAATGTTATAAACACTGCACTAAATTGTAACTGGACCCTTTGGAAAATTGCGAGCCACTGTAAATCATCCCTATGCTATGGTAGTTAACAGGTCTTGAGAGTGCAAAGCTTCTTTTCACAGAATCAATATTTAATCATATAGGTGTTGAGGAAGTTTTGGTATTTTTGGTGCTGATAGTAGATAATAAGGAAGGGCATACAGATATATGGATAGATAGATCTGTATCTATATCTATATATAATATAGATAAATGAGGTGTAGCTGAGGTGAATGCTTCCTTACTGCCAGGTGTTATTACTCAAAATATCAATTTAGAAGCAGGAAGTTTGTTTTATCTAAAATTTTAATGTAGACCAGCCACACCAACCCCCCTCACTGAAAAGTCATTCTTTACCTGAAAAAGCACATCCTACATTATCTGGAAGAGCAGTGGAGAGACTGAAGGTCCTGCCAGGTTATGGGGAAACAGGTGGGCTGAACTCTGCCAGGGAGAGGTCAGGTTGATGTGACCTCCCTTCCTCCCCGCTGGCCCCGCCTTCCCAACTGGCCCCCTTCAAAATCCTGGAGGGTGGGGGACAGGGGTCACTTCTTGGCAGCTTCTGCCTGGGCTGCCAAATCTGCCTCTTTCTGAGCAGCCAGGAACAGGGCTCGCTCCTTCTGGAAAGCTGCCAGCTCTTCAGAACGGAGGTCCTTCACCACACAAATGCCCAGGGAACGGGCAGATCCAATGACGGAGTGCACAACAGAGGATGGGGCGCGTCCTGCAGGGCAAAGACGTTATCCTGAGCTTTGACGCCGGTGATCTCCTACACGTGCTTCAGTGGCACCAGGCCTGCCACTTCTTTCCCTGTGTGTGGGGCCCCCTTCTCAATCCCAGAAGCTGCCTTCAGGAAGTAGGAAACAGTGGGTGGGCCAATTTTGATTTCAAATGCCCTGTCAGGCTTCACAAAAATCTTGGTAGGCAGAGAAACGCCTTCTTTGATGTCCTTGGTCTTCTCGTTGAACTCCTTACAGAACTGGTTGACAGAAATGCCTTGCTGACCCAGGACGGGGCCTGGCGGGGGCCCGGGCCGATGGTCCGGATCATGCCGCTGACCTCGGGCTTCCTGAGGGCCTGAGTGGCCTGGCTTAGCCTTGACATGATGAGGAGTTCCCGGCCTTAGTTAATTTCAGGTCTACAGCAAGGAGATGGGGGGAGGAGGGGGACAGGGACATCTTCTAAAACCTGGCCTGCATCCCAGTGACTACAGCACTTTATCTCTTTCTTGTAACAAGTCATCTGACAATTATAATATGTTCTGCTCATTAATAAATCTGGGGTCTGGCAGTAGCAGGCATCTCTTGATCACGTATGACAGGTGTGGAATTTTTATATAGTTCCTTTTATAATTTTGCTGATCTGGCATATTTAAGATGAATTATGAGAAGGAGGGACCATAACTGATCAGGTAATGCTTGAAAAGTAGTAGTGCACTTAGCCTTATTCCTTTTAATATCTTCTTTAACATTTTGGTGATTTCCCAAAGTCTAGCGGGCCATGCTGTTTTTAAAACAACAGTGGCTACAAAAATGTTTTCTCTGGTATAGGAATGAGGAAAGCCAGAGGAAAGCCATTTCTTTTATTTAAAAAATGTCTTTTAGAAGGTTTGTAGGAGCACATCCTAGGTAATGCTTAGTAAAAATTGATTTAACTATTTATATGCCTAAAGCCTTCTTTTAATGAAATGACATGAATATGATACGCTATCGATTCAATAACTGACACAATGAATAAAAGGGAAAGTTAGATATTTTCAAAACACCCATAGAGATCCAAGAATATCAGGGATATGCAGTGATAGCGAAATATAATGTGTCAATGAATATAATAAATGTCACAAACATACCTATTCATACTTTTATAAGGGAGGGGCAACTTCTTAGATTGAGAAGATGTGGCTGTTTTCAGAGAGGTTGTCTTTGGATTGTGTAGACACCCCAGTGATAGCTAGTTTTAGTTTTAGAACAGAAAAATGAGGCAAACTATTATGTTTAAACTTATTAGAAAACTCAGTTGATAATAGATCATTCAAATAATTTTATTCTTTTATTTAAAAAAATCAAACTTTGGTCTTTAGTCCCAATAATTTCTGGACTACAAATACTATGCTAAATAGTATTTTTTATAACATTTTTTAATATAGTTGGTACATTTTCATGTGTAAAATTGTTCAAGGAATACATAAAATACTTTGACTATTTGCATATCTATGTATACATATTGTTTATTTTATTTGTAGTGACTTTAATGGATGTTGTCTACATGAATGGAGTTTTACCAGAGAAGATAGGTTTTTTGGTTTTTTAATTTAATTTATTTTTTATACAGCAGGTTCTTATTAGTTATCCCTTTTATACGTATTAGTGTATATATGTCTATCCCAACCTCCCAATTCATCACACCACCACCCCTACCCCGCCACTTTCCCCCCTTGGTGTCCGTACATTAGTTCTCTACATCTGTGTCTCTATTTCTGTCCTGCAAAGTGGTTCATCTATACCATTTTTCTAGGTTCCACATAGATGTGTTAATATACGATATTTGTTTTTCCCTTTCTGACTTACTTCACTCTGTATGACAGTCTCTAGATCCATCACATCTCTACAGTGATCCAATTTCGTTCCTTTTTATGGCTGAGTAATATTCCATTGTATATATGTACCACTTCTTTATCCATTCATCTGTTGATGGGCATTTAGGTTGCTTCCATGAACTGGCTATTGTAAACAGTGCTGCAATGAACTTTGGGGTGCATGTGCCTTTATGAATTACGGTTTTCTCTGGGTATATGCCCAGTAGTGCGATTGCTGGGTCATATGGTAATTCTAGTTTTAGTTTTTTAAGGAAACTCCATATTGTTCTGCATAGTGGCTGTATCAGTTTACATTCACACCAACAGTGCAAGGAGGTTCCCTTTTCTCCACACCCTATCCAGCATTTGTTGTTTGTAGATTTTCTGATGATGCCCATTCTAACTGGTGTTAGGTGATACCTCATTGTAGTTTTGATTTGCATTTCTTTAATAATTAATGATGCTGAGCAGCTTTTCATGTGCTTCTTGGCCATCTGTATATCTTCTTTGGAGAAATGTCTATTTAGGTCTTTGGACCATTTTTGGATTGGGTTGTTTGTTTTCTTGATATTGAGCTGCATGAGCTGTTTATGTATTTTGGAGATTAATTCTTTGTCCGCTGATTCGTTTGCAAATATTTTCTCCCATTCTGAGGGTTGTCTTTTCGTCTTGTTTGTAAAAGACGAAAAAAGCTTTGCAAAAGCTCTTAAATTTCATTAGGTCCCATTTGTTTATTTTTGTTTTAATTTCCATCACTCTGGGAGGTGGATCAAAAAACATCTTGCTGTGATTTATGTCAAAGAGTGTTCTTCCTATGTTTTCCTCTAAGAGTTTTATAGTGTGCAGTCTTACATTCAGGTCTCTAACCCATTTTGAGTTTTTTTTTGTGTATGGTGTTAGGGAGTGTTCTAATTTCAATCTTTTTCTTTTTTAACATCTTTATTGGAGTTATACGATATTTGTTTTTCTCTTTCTGACATACTTCACTCTGTATGACAGACTCTAGGTCCATCCACCTCACTACAAATAACTCAGTTTTGTTTCTTTTTATGGCTGAGTAATATTCCATTGTATATATGTGCCACATCTTCTTTATCCATTCATCTGTCGATGGACACTTAGGTGGCTTCCATGTCCTGACTATTGTAAATAGAGCTGCAATAAACATTTTGGTACATGCCTCTTTTTGAATTATAGTTTTCTCAGGGTGTATGCCCAGTAGTGGGATTGCTGGGTCATATGGTAGTTCTATTTTTAGTTTTTTAAGTAACTTCCATACTGTTCTCCATAGTGGCTGTATCAATGTACATTCCTACCAACAGTGCAAGGGGGTTCCCTTTTCTCCACACTCTCTCCAGCATTTATTGTTTGTAGATTTGTTTGTAAATAATGGCCATTCTGACTGGTGTGAGATGATATCTCATTGTAGTTTTGATTTGCATTTCTCTAATGATTAGTGATGTTGAGCATTCTTTCCCTTGGTTGTTGGCAGTCTGTATATCTTCTTTGGAGAAATGTCTATTTAGGTCTTCTGCCCATTTTTGGATTCGGTTGTTTGTTTTTTTGATATTGAGCTGAATGAGCTGCTTGTAAATTTTGGAGATTAATCCTTTGTCAGTTGCTTCATTTGCAAATATTTTCTCACATTCTGAGGGTTGTCTTTTAGTCTTGTTTATGGTTTCCTTTGCTGTGCAAAAGCTTTGAAGTTTCATTAGGTCCCATTTGTTTATTTTTGTTTTATTTCCATTTCTCTAGGAGGTGGGTCAAAAAGGATCTTGCTGTGATTTATGTCATAAAGTGTTCTGCGTATGTTGTCCTCTAAGAGTTTGATAGTTTCTGGCCTTACATTTAGGTCTTTAACTCATTTTGAGTTTATTTTTGTGTATGGTGTTCTAATTTCATTCTTTTACATGTAGCTGTCCAGTTTTCCCAGCACCACTTATTGAATAGAGTGTCTTGTCTCCATTGTATATACTTGCCTCCTTTGTCATAGATTAGTTGACCATAGGTGCATGGGTTTATCTCTGGGCTTTCTATCCTGTTTCATTTATCTATATTTCTCTTTTTGTGCCAGTACCATATTGTCTTGATTACTGTAACTTTATAGTATACTCTGAAGTCGGGGAGTCTGATTCATCCAGCTCTGTTTTTTTCCTCAAAACTGCTTTGGCTATTCAGGGTCTTTTGTGTCTCCATACAAATTTTAAGATTTTTTTGTTCTAGTTCTGTAAAAAATGCCACTGGTAATTTGATAGGGAGTGCATTGAATCTGTAGATTGCTTTGGGTACTATAGTCATTTTCACAATATTGATTCTTCCAGTTGAAGAACATGGTATGTCTCTCCATCTGTTGGTATCATCATTAATTTCTTTCATCAGTGTCTTATAGTTCTCTGCAGACAGGTCTTTTGTCTCCTTAGGAAGATTTATTCCTAGGTATTTTATTATTTTGTTGCAATGGTATATGGGAGCATTTCCTTAATTTCTCTCTCAGATTTTTCATCATTAGTATACAGGAATGCAAGGGATTTCTGTGCATTAATTTTGTATCCTGCAGCTTTACCAAATTCATTTATTAGCTCTAGTAGTTTTCTGGTAGCATCTTTAGGATGCTCTATGTATAGTATCATATCATTTGCAAAGAGTGACAGTTTTACTTCTTCTTTTCCAATTTATATTCCTTTTATTTCTTTTTCTTCTCTGATTGTCATGGCTAGGACTTCCAAAACTATTTTGAACAATAGTGGTGAGAGTGGAAATCCTTGTCTTGTTCCTGATCTTAGAGGAAATGCTTTCAGTTATTCACCATTGAGAATGATGTTTGCTGTGGGTTTGTTGTATATGGCCTTTATTATGTTGAAGAAGGTTCCCTCTATTCCACTTTCTGGAGAGTTTTCATCATAAATTGGTGTTGAATTTTGTCAAAAGCTTTTTCTGCATCTATTAAGATGACCATATGGTTTTTATTCTTTAATTTGTTAATACGGTGTATCACATTGTTTTGCGTATATTGAAGAATCCTTGCATCCCTGGGGTAAATCCCACTTGATCATGGTGTATGATCCTTTTGATGTGTTGTTGGATTCTGCTTGCTAGTCTTTTGTTGAGGAATTTCGCATCTATATTCATCAGTGATATTGGGCTGTAATTTTCTTTTTTTTGTAGTATCTTTGTCTGCTTTTGGTATCAGGGTGATGGTGGCCTCATAGAATGAGTTTGGGAGTTTTCCTTCCCCTGCAACTTTTTGGAAGAGTTTGAGAAGGATGGGTGTTAGCTCTTCTTTAAATGTTTGGTAGAATTCACCTATGAAGCCATCTGGTCCTGGACTTTTGTTTGTTGGAAGATTTTTAATCACAGTTTCAATTTCATTACTTGTGATTGGTCTGTTCATATTTTCTATTTCTTCCTGGTTCAGTCTTGGAAGGTTATACCTTTCTAAGAATTTGTCCATTTCTTCCAGGTTGTCCATTTTATTGGCATAGAGTTGCTTGTAGTAGTCTCTTAGGATGCTTTGTATTTCTGTGCTGTCTGATTTAACTTCTCCTTTTTCATTTCTAATTTTATTGATTTGAGTCCTCTCCCTCTTTTTCTTGATGAGTCTGGCTAATGGTTTATCAATTTTTTTTATCTTCTCAAAGAACCAGCTTTTAGTTTTATTGATCTGTGCTATTGTTTTCTTTGTTTCTATTTCCTTTATTTCTGGTCTGATCTTTATGATTTCTTTCCTTCTGCTAACTTTGGGTTTTGTTTGTTCTTCTTTCTCTAGTTCCTTTAGGTGTAAGTTTAGGTTGTTTATTTGAGATTTTTCTTGTTTCTTGAGGTAGACTTGTATAGCTATAAACTTCCTTCTTAGAACTGCTTTTGCTGCATCCCATAGGTTTTGGATCATCGTGTTTTCATTGTCATTTGTCTCTAGGTATTCTTTGGTTTCCTCTTTGATTTCTTCAGTGTTCTCTTGGTTATTTCATAACGTATTGTTTAGCCTCCATGTGTTTGTGTTTTTATGTTTTTTTTCCTGTAATTGATTTTTAATCTCATTGAGTTGTGATCAGAAAAGATGCTTGATATGATTTCAATTTTCTTAAATTCACTGAGGCTTGATTTGTGTCCCACGATGTGATCTATCCTGGAGAATGTTCCGTGCGCACTTGAGAAGAAAGTGTAATCTGCTGTTTTTGGATGGAATGTCCTATAAATATCAATTAAATCTATCTGGTCTGTTGTGTCATTTAAAGCTTGTGTTTCCTTAGTAATTTTCTGTTTGGGTGATCTGTCCATTGGTGTAAGTGAGGTGTTAAATTCCCCCACTATTAGTGTGTTACTGTCGATTTCCACTTTTATAGCTGTTAGCAGTTGCCTTATGTATTGATGTGCTCCTATGTTGGGTGCATATATATTTATAATTGTTATATCTTCTTCTTGAATTGATTCATTTTCATTATGTAGTGTCCTTCCTTGTCTCTTGTAACATTCTTTATTTTAAAGTCTATTTTATCTGATATGAGTATTGCTACTCCAGCTTTCTTTTGATTTCCATTTGCATGGAATATCTTTTTCCATCCCTTCACTTTCAGTCTGTATGTGTCCCTAGGTATGAAGTGGGTCTCTTGTAGACAGCATATAGATGGGTCTTGTTTTTGTATCCATTCAGCAAGCCTGTGTCTTTTGGTTGGAGCATTTAATCCATTCATGTTTAAGGTAATTATTGATACGTATGTTCCTATTACCATTTTCTTAATTGTTTTGGGTTTGTTTTTGTAGGTCCTTTTCTTCTCTTGTGTTTCCCACTTAGAGAAGTCCCTTTAGCGTTTGTTGTAGAGTGGTTTGGTGGTGCTGAATTCTCTTAGCTTTTGCTTGTCTGTAGAGCGTTTGGTTTCTCCGTCAAATCTGAATGAGACCCTTGCTGGGTAGAGTAATATTGGTTGTAGGTTTTTCCCTTTCATCACTTTAAATATATCATGCCACTCCCTTCTGGCTTTAGAGTTTCTGCTGAGAAATCAGCTGTTAACCTTATGGGAGTTCCCTTTTATATTATTTGTTGTTTTTTCCTTGTTGCTTTCAATAAGTTTTCTTTGTCCTTATTTTTTGTCAATTTGATTACTATGTGTTTTGGCGTGTTTCTCCTTGGGTTTATCCTGCCTGGGACTCTGCACTTCCTGGACTTGGGTGGCTATTTCCCTTCCCATGTTAGGGAAGTTTTCGACTATTATCTCTTCAAATATTTTCTTGGTTCCTTTCTCCCTCTTTTCTCCTTCTGTGACCCCTATAATGCAAATGTTGTTGCATTTAATGTTTTCCCAGAGGTCTCTTAGGCTGTCTTCTTTTCTTTTCATTCTTTTTTCTTTATTCTGTTCCGCAGCAGTGAATTCCACCATTCTGTCTTCCACATCACTTATCCGTTCTTCTGCCTCAGTTATTCTGCTATTGATTCCTTCTAGTGTATTTTTCATTTCAGATATTGTATTGTTCATCTCTGTTTTTGTATTGTTCATCTCTGTTTGTTCTTTAATTCTTCTAGGTCTTTATTAAACATTTCTTTCATCTTTTCGATCTTTGCCTCCATTCTTTTTCTGAGGTCCTGGATCATCTTCACTCTCATTATTCTGCATTCCTTTTCTTGAAGGTTGCCTATCTCCACTTCATTTAGTTTTTTTTTCTGGGGTTTTATCTTGTTCCTTCATGTGGTACATAGCCCCTGCCTTTTCATCTTGTCTGTCTTTCTGTGAATGTGGTTTTTGTTCCACAGGCTGCAGGATTGTAGTTCTTCTTACTTCTGCTGTCTGTCCTCTCAAAGATACAGTTTTGTCAACTGCTATTTTCACTTAACATATTGTTAAGTAGATCTAATTAAATCTGTTAAGTGAAGTGTATCTTTAAGTAGATTCCTGAAATGAGATTATTTATGATTGTGTAATATTCCATGATATGAGTGATCATATTTATCTAATTCATATTGTTATTAGGCTGTAGGTTGCTTTCATGCTATTTCACATTCTTGTCTCTAAATATTTGTAAGCATTTCTAAGGCCTTGCTGATGATTTTCCTAAAATAAATTCCTAAATGTGGTATTACCATGTCAATTTTAAAGCTTTTAACGTGTATTTCCATACTGTACTCTAGAAATATGTTTCAGTTTCTAGATACAGTAATTATTAATTGGTGCCCATAACTATGCAGATTTTAGATCATTGTAAAAAAGAAGTTTATAACATGGTTGCCTAGGGAGTGCTATATTAGTCTTTTCTACATTCCTTGGGTATCATCCTTGTCTCATCATATATATTTACTTTCCTTGTGTATTTTCCTTATATCATTATACATGCATATCATTGGCAAAACAAAAGCAAAGAAGAAAAAGCAAGGAAATTGACACGTCAGTGCATGTTTTAGCAATAACAATAAAAGCTACTGCTTTTATGAAATTTCAAAATGCTTACAATAAGATAATGCTTTTGCTTGCTAGTAAAATCTCTATTTTGCTCTGTGCTGGTAGCAACAAAAAGAAAGGGAAAAGATGAACCAATCACACATAGACCTTGACTGCTAGGAAAAGCTAATGATGTAAATGAATAATAGTCAGGTTTTTATTATTTCAAGTAAATCATCACATTTATGGCATACTACTCCCAAGACAATAGGGCAGCAGCTTTTTGTTTTAAATGTTTTATTTTTTTTTCCTGTTTTTTGTTTTCCTGCATTTTTCATCCCCATTCAAATACTATTTAATTCACATTCACATTGAACTATAAAAGCTGAGATATTCAAAAGCCAATCACTCTTGGGAATTCCCTGGCGGTCCAGTGGTTAGGACTCCATGCTTCCACTGCCAGTGGCCCTGGTTCAATCCCTGGTTGGGGATCTAAGGTCCCGCATGCCTCGTGGCATGGCCAAGAAAAGAACAAA
The DNA here is from genome assembly GCF_003676395.1 of Aethalodelphis obliquidens. Taxonomy (NCBI): domain Eukaryota; kingdom Metazoa; phylum Chordata; class Mammalia; order Artiodactyla; family Delphinidae; genus Aethalodelphis; species Aethalodelphis obliquidens. Next base: position 1,487,724 of record NW_020837968.1, read on the forward strand.
AAAGCCACTCAGTCTTGAAATAGTACTTAGTAACTGTGTGGTCTTGGGCAATTATTTAATCTCTGTAGTATTAGAGTCCTCAACTATAAAATGAGGGTAGTAATCTTACTGCCTTTGGGAGTGAGATAAAGTAGCTTTGAAAAAAGTTGAATCTTGATAGTGAAAGTTTATTGCTGTTTTTTGTTTCCTAGGTTTTGAGTCTATTTTAACAAAATATGGTGATTGTGCTTTGGAGAGTCAAGCTCCAAGGTGAGGAATTCTTTCTTTCATTAGTCACAGACGACGAGACTTTTGTTCTTCCATGAGCACTTATTAAATACTGCAGTTAAGAGATCAAGGGAAGGACCTGTGAAAACTATATAGTTTGTTATGGTGAGATATAGTGGAAGAAATTGTAAACTGTACTACTTACTGGTTAAAAATTTTTTTTTCTCAATTTTTATTTTAGTAGCTGTCTTGACTATTTTCCTCTGGCTGTATATTTCTCTCCACTTGTCTTCCTAGAAACTTAAGCAGAATTCCATTATAGAATCTTGAAGCCAAGTAATTTCACCCTAAGTCCCAAGGTTCCTATTCTAGCAAAGCCTATCAATTTACTATTAACAAAAAATTCAGTTAGGGAAAAAAGGCAGGATTTTCCTTTTGACAACAGTATTTCTAGTCACGGCAATGTTTGGTGATATCCTTTCCTGGGAATATGTTCATTCATCTGTATTCTCTTTGTCTTATCCCCACACTCTGCTGATTTAACTGTGCAGACACTGTCCTCTCTGCTAACCCTACTTTCTTTGGAATCTTCTGGAATTCCTGCACCATCATAAATACATTTTCTTACACACTCAATACTTTTCAAAGAGAGTCCACTGCATCTGCTTATTTTATTTTATTTTTTAAAATTTTTATTGGAGTGCAGTTGATTTACAACGTTTTGTTAGTTTCCCATGTACAGCAAAGTGAATCAGCTATACGTATGCATATATCCACTCTTTTTTACATTTCCCAAATAGGCCATTACAGAGTATTGAGAAGAGTTCCCTGTGCTATACAGCAGCTTCTTATTAGTTATCCATTTTATATATAGTAGTGTGTATATGTCAATCCCAGTCTCCCAGTTTATCCCTCCCCCCCTCTTATCCCCTGGTAACCATAAGTTTGTTTTCTACATCCGTGACTCTACTTCTGTTTTGTAGGTAATTCATTTGTACCCTTTTTTTTAGATTCTACATATAATCGATATCATATGATATTTGTCTTTTTGTGTCTTACTTCACTCAATATCTAGGTCCATCCATGATGCTGCATCTGCTTATTTTAAATCTTTTTCTAAAAAAATAAATTTATTTATTTATTGGCTGCGTTGGGTCTTCGTTGTTGCATGCGGGCTTTCTCTAGTTGCAGCAAGTGGGGGCTGCTCTTCATTGCGGTGCGCAGGCTTCTCATTGCGATGGCTTCTCTTGTTGCAGAGCACGGGCTTTAGGCTCGCGGGCTTCAGTAGTTGTGGCACGTGGGCTCAGTAGTTGTGACTTGCGGGCTCTAGAGCACGGGCTCAGTAGCTGTGGTGTACAGGCTTACTTGCTTCCCGGCATGTGGGATCTTCCCAGACCAGGGCTCGAACCTGTGTCCCCTGCATTGGCAGGCGGATTCTTAACCACTGTGCCACCAGGGAAGAGAGTCCACTGCATCTGCTTATTTTAATAGGAAACAAGCTGTAACGTGAACATCTTTTCCATGAAAACTGCCCATTTTCACGCTGTTCCCCACATACCACAGGTCTGGGGGTGTGTTGCTGACCTTATAAATTATAGACCGTTACATCTCCACATCTTTGAGGTGCATTTTTTTTATTATGACCTTTGTTTTTTCCTTGTCGCTGTGTTCTCCCAACTTTTTAGTGGTTCTTTCATAGTCATGGAGGGTATGGGTACAGCTTCCATATTTTCTTCTCATCCCAGATTCTGCTGTTCCCCTTTTCAGGTTCCTTACCTTAGTGAACGACCCCTTCTGGATCTTGCCTCTATGGTTCCTTTATTTTGATGACTTTCACGTCCAGCTTTCTTCAGCATCCTCTTATAAGGCTGGACCCTCCTGTGACCAGAATTGCTTTACTTCTGAGAACATACCCTGCAACCTCCCACTGTATGACTTCTTGACCTTGCAGCCCTCATGTCTTCACTGGCACCAAACTGATTCACTTTCACCTGTCAGCAAGAGCTTCAGTCCCTTTCCACTTTACTTCCAGGATTCTCGCCATTCATTTCTAGCCTCTGGTTTTCTTTTCTGCCTCTTATTTACCCTCCACTTCCTGTACTTCTTGTTGTCTTACTGCTCCACTGACACTTCTGTTAGAGTTTCTGATCATCTTTATTATGCCAGATCCAATGAACAGTTTTCTCTGATTCTCCTCTTCTTCTTTCTTGATACCTCTTTCTCTCTCTCTCTCTCTCTTTTTTTTTTAAAATTGTTTTTGGGGGGCAGCACCACGCCGCCGCTTGTGGGATCTTAGTTCCCTGACCAGGGATTGAACCTGGGCCCTGGCAGTGAAAGCACAGTATCCTAACCACTGGACCGCCAGGGAATTCCCAAAACCTCCTTCTCTTGATTTCTACAACATCATTCTCCTTTAGTTTATGTCCTGTATGTTCCTTCTTAGTTCTCCTTTATAGGTTTTCCTTTCTTTTACTTACTCCTAAAAATTATGGTTTACCAAGGGCCCTTTCTTGGTGTTTTGCTCTCTTCACTTCTTACCTCTTTCTAGTTCATTTCACTCAAATTTTAGTAACTGTAATGATGTATTGATGATTTCCAAATCTCTATATTTGTCTTGCTCCTCTATGTAAATTTATATATACCTAAAATTATATTTACCTTTTCCCACTGAGCGTCTTTGCATAGCTGACGTTCAAGAGATGCCTCAGTGTAGAATGTACAAAATTAATTTTATCTCTTTACAACTCTCTCTTCTCTGGTATTTTGTTTTAGGGGAATGGTAGCAACACACAACCAGTTGCCCAAACCCGGAGCATGAAATTCTAACTAAACCTTCTTTGGTAAGGCAGCTTGCACAGTTTTCCCTCTGTCCTTCTACCTAATTCCCCAAATCCTCTCAAATCTCAGCTTCCCTTTTGCAAATTCACTTTGCCTGTTTGCATAAAAAGGAAAGGAACTCTTTTTGTTTAATACCGAAGGTGCCCACATTAGCGATTGCATTTTTGTTGTTGTTGGTGGTTTTTATTAAAGTGAAGTATAGTTGATTTACAATTTTGTGCTAGTTTCAGGTGTACATTAAAGTGACTTAGTTATAATTTTCAGGTCATTACAAAATATTGAATGTAGCTCCCTGTACTATATTGTAGATCCTTGTTACTTACCTATTTTATGTTATAGTAGTGTCTGTTTATCCCATACTCCTAATGTATCTCTGCCTCTCTCCCTCTCCCCTTTGGTAACCATAAATTTGTTTTCTATGTCTGTGAGTCTGTTTCTGTTTTGTAAATAGATTCATTTGTATTCTTTTTTAGATTCCACATATAAGTGATATCATGTAATATTTGTCTCTCCTTGTCTGACTTACCTCACTCAGTATGGCAATCTCTAGGTCCATTCATGTAGCTGCAAATGGCATTATTTTGTTCCTTTTTATGACTCAATAATATTCCATTGTATATATGCCACATCTTCTTAAACCAGTTGTCTGTTGATGGTCACTTGGGTTGTTTCTATGTCTTGGCTATTGTATATAGTGCTGCTATGAACATTGGGGTGTAAGACCTTGCATTTTTAACCCATGACAATAATTATACATTATCAGAAGTTATAATTTATTTCTTACCATATTGAGTCTAAAGAGAGAGCTTAAAATGTCAGATAGGGTGATGTGCCTTTTCCTTGCGTTTTCCCACCAGATTTCCTCCCTCACATTTTTAAAAGTTTAAGGTAACATACAAATTTAAAGTAATAAATAGATAAATAGGTAAAAGAATGCGGTGCCTTTGTGAGCATATGGATTTGGGAAGTTACAAAAATGAAATACTTAGGAAAAATATCTCCTGCTTCCCACTCCCTAAATATGTAAAAACAATTTTTCTATTATATAAAAAAGTGAAGCACTGCAACCTAATCTATATTTTCTCGCCACAGATTAGCATTTATGTGATCTTTTTTTTTTTTTTGCGGTACGCGGGCCTCTCACTGTTGTGGCCTCTCCCGTTGCGGAGCACAGGCTCCGGACGCGCAGGCTCAGTAGCCATGGCTCATGGGCCCAGCCGCTCCGCGGCATGTGGGATCTTCCCGGACCGGGGCACGAAGCCGTGTCCCCTGCATCGGCAGGCGGACTCTCAACCACTGCGCCACCAGGGAAGCCCCATTTATGTGATCTTATACTAAGCCTTTGTGATATTAATAGCTAAAAATGCTAAAAAGATTGCATTCCATATAGACTGATGTTTAAAGTTTAATCTGTTGTAAATTCTTGCTTGTTTTGTAAATAGCTGTAGTTGCTGTAATTCCTTGAGAATAAATGACCTGGTTTTGAAAAAGTGTTTTTATCAAAATACATGTACATTGTTCAAAAAGTCAGCAGTTATCCTAAGGCTTAGAATAAGAAAACAAGACCAACAGAAACAGTTGGCCCGGGACTTCCCTGGTGGCGCAGTGGTTAAGAATCCGCTTGCCAATGCAGGGGACACGGGTTCGAGTCCTGGTCCAGGAAGATCCCACATGCCACGGAGCAACTAAGCCCGTGCGCCACAGCTACTGAGCCTGCGTTCTAGAGCCCACGAGCCACAACTACTGAGCCTGCGCACCCAGAACCCATGCTCTGTCCGCAGCAAGAGACGCCACCACAATGAGAAGCCTGCGCGCCTAGAGCCTGCGCACCACAATGAAGAGTAGCCCCCACTGGCCGCAACTAGAGAAAGCCTGCGGGAAGCAACAAAGACCCAACGCAGCCATAAATAAATAAATAAATTTATTAAAACCAAACATTTGGCTCCTGCCAACATGTTATCAACATGTTAAAACAACATGGTTTACCTTTCAGACAGAAACACTTTTCAGTCTTTTACCTGTTTCTTCTATAGAGTTTTTAACTCACTGTAGTATATTTCTTAGTGTTTTAGTCTCTGGCAGTATTTGTTGACTTCCTTCTGCAGAAGATGAGGAGTTAGAAGTCCGATTACACCACCACCACACACACCTTCCATTCCCCATCCCCCCACCATAGTCCTGCTTGCTTAGGGGATGCCAAGGATGTATATTTTACGACTACTGAAATATTGCTCAGAGCTGAGTAATGTAGTAATGTATTATGATTAACTTTTTCTTATTCAGATTTTTTGCTTCTTAGGAATTTAATCATTTTCATTTTTTGGGTTTGTTGGTTTGTTTGCCTAGTTTTCCCGCAATACTCTAGCAGAACTATATATAAAGGCTTTCTCAGTGTGGTCAGACACATCAGGGATTGTATCAGTCAGGATGGTTCAGGTTGTGCTAAGGTCAGAAACAGCCTCAAATCCTCACTTGTTCTCTGTGGAGCTACTCAGGTACCCCTTGCCCTCCCACTGAACCATCTTCATGCTTCATTCTGGACTCAACTCTTTCGGCTTCTTTTCTCTCTGTTGATCTGGGACCTCAGTTCATCATTACTCCATCATCTTGGGGATTGTCCTCATTTTCTCATATTGGAGTCTCCTATTTTCTAAGTTTGTTTACTCCTTTCTGTTGGTGGAATACATCTTCCAGAAGCTTCCTGAGAAAGGGTTTTTAAAAGGAAAGATTTTGAGCTGGGACATGTCTAAAAATATTGCTATTCTACCATTACATGTGACTAAATACAAAATTTATTTTGGAAAATTATTTCCTTTTAGAATTTGGAAGGAACTGTTCCACTGTCTTATTTTCCTGTGCTGCTGCTGAGAACCCCATGATCATTTGAGTGACTCGCTTCTAGGTATTGAAAACTTTCATCTCCATTCTTCTGATAGTTTATGATGATGTACCTCGGTGCAGGTCTTTTTACTGTTACATTTCATTAATTTAGTAGTGAATGACCAAAAATTAACTGGAAGCTCTATGAATGGATGGGATTTGTTGCCTGTGGACTTTACTGGGAATGATATGGAGAGGAGCTGACTGTTTCTTTGTCATTTTCCCCTTCCCCCGCCCCCATCCCCTGCCCCCATCTGTAGTTCTTACCTCTTGGGCTAGTTTGTCCAGATTTGAATCCTCTAAATCTTGGAAAAGAAGTCATTTATACATTAACTTACAATAGCAGCCTTTAGCATAAGCCCCCTGTCTTGGACAGTGCCACCTCCCTCCCCACTTTCTGTTCTCCCTGGTCCACCTGGTGTAACCTCTTTCATCGTCCGGTGTTCTGGGGGTCAGGGAATGATATTTGCCTAATTGTGTGTGATGGAACAGGGGATGTTGGTACTAATAGACCTTTTATCCACTCTGTTTTCTCACCAGCCCTTCCTCTACTCCCAAGGTTCCCACTTCCCAATAACTTGGTCTTTCCAGGTACAAAGGTGCTTCTTGTCCTTCTGTGTTATCTAACATCTGTGTCAATTCTGGAGCAGTTTCAGTTGACTCGTTTTTCTGCTAATGATGGAGTCTGTAATGACTACTCATTTCTAAATTTTGCTTACAAATGAAAACTTTTTCTAATATCAATCTCTGTGCCTTGAGCTCTGTTCTCTTCCATCAGTGATCTAGGACAGCAAATAAGTAATATATAGCATTAAGTAAAATCTTACAACATCCTGAAAGCACTGCAGATTACATTTCTCATGGCTTGTTGTCCTTTTTTCCTAGTGAGAAAAGTATCCACAAACTGTAAAATAGCACATGTGAGAAGGAAACAAAGAACTTGAATTTCAAAGGATTGTATTTTCTGGTTTCTTTGCATTTTTTTTGCGGTACGCGGGCCTCTCACTGTTGTGGCCTCTCCCGTTGCGGAGCACAGGCTCTGGACGCGCAGGCTCAGCGGCCATGGCTCACGGGCCCAGCCGCTCCGCGGCATGTGGGATCCTCCCGGACCGGGGCACGAACCCATGTCCCCTGCATCGGCAGGGGGACTCTCAACCACTGCGCCACCAGGGAAGCCCACCTAGTGATTTTGTATTGTATTCCAAACATTGTGAATTCTGTCCTTTGAGACAGATATTTTATATTTCTGTAAATATTCCGAGCTTTATTTTGGAATGTTGTTATTTGGAAACTGTTTGATCCTTTCAGGTCTTGCTTTTGAAATTTGTCAGGCAGCCCCAGAGCAGTGCTCAGACTAAGGTTTATTATTTCCCACTACTGAGGCAAGACCCTTTGAGTCCTCTAGCCCTGGGCATCCTGAGTTTCTGCAGGCTATTTGGTGTAAGCCTGGGTACAGTTCCTGAGCCTGTGTTCTTTGCCAGGCACTGTTACTGCTGGTTCTTTCCCAGCCTTAGTTTCCTGGCATGCATGTGATAATCAGCAGTCAGCTGAGTACTGGAGAATGTCTGCTTATCTCCAGAGTTTTTTCCCTGTGCAGCCCTCTCCTCTCTGGTACTGAATCCTGTGATTTCTCGCTGCCTTGGTTCTTCCAGACACTTAGCTCTGTCTTCTCAGTTCAGAGGCTGCCAGGCTCCATCTGGATCTTACTGTCTGTGAGCAACTTTCTCAAAGCAGTTACAGTAAACTGAAGCAACTGTAGGGCTCACCTCGTTTGTTTCTCATCTTTCCGGGAATACCATCCTCTGTTGCCTGAGGTTCATTGCCTTGAAATTTTGTGTGTGTGTGTGTGTGTGTGTGGTCAGTCTTTTTGTTGTTTCTGGGGTGTGTGTGTGTGGATCTGGTGTCTGTTACTATATCTAGGCCAGTAGAAGCTACAGGATAGATGTTGTTTTTGTTTTTTTTTTTTTTTGTGGTACGCGGGCCTCTCACTGTTGTGACCTCTCCCGTCGTGGAGCACAGGCTCCGGACGCGCAGGCTCAACGGCCATGGCTCACGGGCCCAGCCGCTCCGCAGCATGTGGGATCTTCCCGCACCGGGGCACGAACCTGCATCCCCTGCATCGGCAGGCGGACTCTCAACCACTGCACCACCAGGGAAGCCCTGCTGTATTTCATAAAATAAAAATTAGGTATTATTTTCTCTTTTCTCCAGATTAGGTAACAAAACTATTAATAACTGATTCTCAGCAAAACTAAATGATTTTCTCAGGACCATGTAACTATGATAGAGCTGGGATTCAAACCCAGGCCCACTCTACCGTACTATTCTATCGCTACCCAATTTTGTGTACTTAGTCGAGTTTTCTTTATCTTAGAAATGTCAGTCTATTTCTTTCTCTCTTTATCTCAAGAAATTTCAAGTACCTGCCTGTCAGGTACTATTATAAAGGAAACCATGCTATAAAGGCATTTACAGTAGCTGGGAAAGTAAATAAGAGTTCCATGTAGCATGGTGTGATCAACTTGCAGGTGTCGTGAGAGCACAAGGAAAGGAAGGACCAGGGGAGGATCTGAAGTGGACCAGTTGCTTGAGTGAGTCCAACAGGTCAGTGTGGTAGGAACCTGCAGAAGGAATAAAATGTGCAAAGGTGCAGAACCACGAGAGAGCATGGAGAACATAAGGAACTGGCGAGCCAGGGGCTGGAGAATGCCAGGAGATAACATTGTGAAGGTAGGGAGCTTTCTGATCATGAAAGCACTCCATGCCTCTCTCAAATTTCTAGAGTTTTTTGACTGATGGAGGAGGGAGACTACTGAATAATTTTAAACCACGAAGTGACCTGCTGGGAATCCAGTTTTGGATCTTTCTCCTCTGCGTGTACTAAAGGTTAGCTTTGCTTTAGCGAAGATTTGGATGATTAAGTCTGTCTGTGACACATGATATATGCAAAATGGATATAATTTCTGGTTCAAATTTCTGTTGGGAAAGTTCTTTACAGTCAACGAATTATTTCTTAGAGATAAAAGCACATTACCTAACTGTGTCATTACATTTTGAGATTTTAATGGGTAATTTTTTGCCCTGGTAAGAGTGTGTATGTAGGTGGATGTGTGTGCACATACACGTGTATTTATGTATATGGTTTTATGCTGTATTATATATGTTATCATTAGAAGTATGATGTACAGCAAAACAAAGCAAAAGAGAGGAGCTTCCTAGGGGAGAGCATTCCTAGTTTGTGTTGAAGATTCAGACACCCCAGATCTTTAAAAATCTGACATAAGTACATATAGATATTCCCTCATTGATTAAAGAATGGTTTCACTCATTCAGTGAACATTGTTGAGTCTTCACGATGTGGCAGGCACTCAAGTCAGGACTGTGGATACAGTGATGAATGATATAGTCCCTAGCCCTCTCAAGTGGGATTAACATGTATTTCAGCAGCTGTAATTATGATAAATGTTGTGATAAAATTTGTATATAAAGGAAGTTATTCAGACCGGGATAAGCTTGTCAAAGTATCAAATTGGTGTAGATAATAGAAATTACCAAAAGCACTGGCTTAATTATGTAATACTCAAACATGACACCTCCACCTTAGTGCCTCACAGAGGTGTCAGTGTCCTGTAAAAAATGAATTTGGAAATAGTGAGGTTCAAGAAACAGTTTACACGTTCATGGATCAGAAAACTCAATATAGTAAAGATGTCATTTCTCCCTAAATTTATCTGTTGGGTTAAGACAATTTCTATCATCATTTCAGCAAGGTTTTTTTGTAGACATAGATGAATTCCAAAATTTTTATGGAATGGTAAAGTCTCTAGAATAGCCAAAACAGTTTTGTGGGAGGAATAATAATGTGGAAATAATCGGTCTTCTCAATGTTAAGGCTTACTGTATAGGCACAGTATTCAAGACGCTGTGGTCCTAGAGGAAGGACGCACAGAGCTGGACAGAACTGGATAGAGAACCCAGAAGTGCACCCATACAAATACGTCCAATAAATTTTTAACAAAGGAGCACAAGCAGTTCAATGGAGGAAGAATAACCTTTTCAAAAAACACTGCTGGAGCAATTGGACCTCTGTAGCTAAAAAAATGAACCTGGACCTAAGTCTCACACTTAACACAAAACAACTCAAAATGGTTCATGGAATTACACGTAAAACATAAACTAACATTTCTAGGAGAAGACATAGGAGAAAATCTTTGGGACTAAGAATAGGCAAATGGTCCTCAGACCAACACTAAAAACAACCCCCTGCCCCCCTGCCCAAATTGTACTTCATCAAAATTCAAAGCTTTTGTCGGGAGGATGAAGTGACAAATTACAAACTGGGAGAAGATATTTGCAATCCATATTTCAATAAAGGACGTGTTTCTGGAATATATGGAGAACTCTCAAAACTCAGCATTGAAAAAGAAGCAAAAACAATCCAGCTAGGAAATGAGCAAAAGATACGCACAGACATTTCACCAAAGAATATATACAGATGGCAGATAAGTGTATAAAAAGATGTTCAATATTGTTAGCCATTAGAGAAATGCATATTAAGACCACAAGGAGCTATCATTACATACCTCTCAGAATGGGAAAAAAAAAAGTGATCCTTGCCATCAAATGCTGGTATGGTTGTGGAAAAACTGGAGCACTCATGCATTGCTGGTGGAAATGTAAAATGGTACAGCCACACTGGAAAATAGTTTGGTAGTTCCTTTTAAAACTGAAAATAGATTTACCATATGACCCAGCAATTTCAATCTAAGGCAGTCTTAGATTTTCATACAGAAACTTGTACACAGATATTCACAGCAGCCAGTCCCTAGTTATATAAACAGTGGTACATCCATACGATGGAATACTAGTCAGCAGTAAAAAGGAAAACTGATTTATAAATTCGACAACTTGGATGAAACTCAAAGAAATTATGCTGAAGAAAAAAAGGCCAACCTCAAAAGAATATATATGACATGATTACATGTATTTAACATTCATGAAATAATGTGATTATAGGGATGGAGAGCAGATTAGTGGTAGTGAGGTATAAGTGATGCCGGTTGGTGGAGAGACTCTAAGCAGATGGCAGGAGGGAGTCTTGTGATGATACAATTAAATATCTTGATTGTGTGGGAGTTACAGGCAGCTACACGGGTGATAAAGCTTTGCAGGGCTACACATACAACACACACATACCAGTGAGTGCATTTACAACTGGTGAAATCTGAATAAGCTTTTTGAATTGCACCAATTTCAATTTTTCTGGTGTTACTATTGTGCTATAGTTATGTCATATGTTAACATCGAGGGAGCCTGGGTGAAGGGTGCACAGAACATCTCTGAACATCTTTGCCCTTCTGTGAATTTATATCATCTCAAGATAAAAGACTTAAAAAAAAAAAAGCAAGTGATAAACATAAATAAAATAAATGCCTCCTGGGGGAGAACAGTTTTCATGTCTCCTCCATTAGCACTGAAAATTGTTAGAAATAAAATGACCAAATCTTATGAATATTTTAGCCAGTTTTCTATGTATTAGCACATTCAGACGCTCCTCCCTCCCTCTTCTTCTCCTCTCTGTGCCTCCCTCCCTTTTTTTCTTTTAGTCGTCAGTTATTTAGTGCTCAAAACACCTTGAAGGATACTGCATAAACATGTAGAAGAAAATATGAATATCATTATAAAATCTTCAGTCTAACTGAGTTCTACAGAGTGACTCATCAACTTAAGATCATTTTCACCTGGTCTGATTTGAAAGCAAGACTGTCCCTGATCAATAAAACTAAAAGCTGATTCTATGAGAAGATAAACAAAATTGATAAACCATTAGCTGGACTCATCAAGAAAAAAAAGGAGAATACTCAAATCAATAGAATTAGAAATGAAAAGGGAGAAATAACTGACACTGGAGAAATACAAAAGATCATGAGAGATTACTACAAGCAACTCTATGCCAATAAAATGGACAACCTGGAAGAAATGGACAAATTCTTAGAAATGCACAACCTGCCAAGACTGAATCAGGAAGAAGTAGAAAATAAGAACAGACCAATCACAAGCACTGAAATTGAAACTGTGATGAAAAATCTTCCAACAAACAAAAACCCAGGACCAGATGGCTTCACAGGCGAATTCTGTAAAACATTTAGAGAACAGCTAGCACCTATCCTTCTCAAACTCTTCCAAAATATAGCAGAGGGAAGAAGACTCCCAAACTCATTCTACGAGGCCACCATCACCCTGATACCAAAACCAGACAAGGATGTCACAAAGAAAGAAAACTACAGGCCAATATCACTGATGAACATAGATGCAAAAATCCTCAACAAAATACTAGCAAACAGAATCCAACAGCACATTAAAAGGATCATACACCATGATCAAGTGGGGTTTATTCCAGGAATGCAAGGATTCTTCAATATACGCAAATCAATCAATGTGATACACCATATTAACAAATTGAAAGAGAAAAACCGTATGGTCATCTCAATAGATGCAGAGAAAGCTTTCGACAAAATTCAACACCCATTTATGACAAAAACCCTCCAGAAAGTAGGCACAGAGGGAACTTTCCTCAACATAATAAAGGCCATATATGACAAACCCACAGCCAACATCGTCGTCAATGGTGAAAAACTGAAAGCATTTCCACTTAGATCAGGAAGAAGAAAAGGTTGCCCATTCTCACCACTCTTACTCAACATAGTTTTGGAAGTTTTAGCCACAGCAATCAGAGAAGAAAAGGAAATAAAAGGAATCCAAATCGGAAAAGAAGAAGTAAAGCTGTCACTGTTTGCAGATGACATGATACTATACATAGAGAATCCTAAAGGTCCTACCAGAAAACTACTAGAGCTAAGCAATGAATTTGGTAAACTAGCAGGATACAAAATTAACGCACAGAAATCTCTGGCATTCCTATACACTAATGATGAAAAGTCTGAAAGTGACATCAAGAAAACACTCCAATTTACCATTGCAACACAAAGAATAAAATATCTAGGAATAAACCTACCTAAGGAGACAAAAGACCTGTATGCAGAAAATTATAAGACACTGATGAAAGAAATTAAAGATGATACAAATAGATGGAGAGATATACCATGTTCTTGGATTGGAAGAATCAACATTGTGAAAATGACTCTACTACCCAAAGCAATCTACAGATTCAATGCAATCCCTATCAAACTACCATTGGCATATTTCACAGAATTAGAACAAAAAATTTCACAATTTATATGGAAATACCAAAGACCCCGAATAGCCAAAGCAATCTTGAGAATGAAAAATGGAGCTGGAGGAATCAGGCTCCCTGACTTCAGACTATACTACAAAGCTACAGTAATTAAGACAGTATGGTACTGGCACCAAAACAGAAAGGTAGATCAATGGAACAGGATAGAAAGCCCAGAGATAAACCCATGCACATATGGTCACCTTATCTTTGATAAAGGAGGCAGGACTGTACAGTGGAGAAAGGACAGCCTCTTCAATAAGTGGTGCTGGGAAAACTGGACAGGTACATGTAAAAGTATGAGATTAGATCACTCCCTAACACCATACACAAAAATAAGCTCAAAATGGATTAAAGACCCTAAATGTAAGGCCAGAAACTATCAAACTCTTAGAGGAAAACATAGGCAGAACACTCTATGACATAAATCACAGCAAGATCCTTTTTGACCCACCTCCTAGAGAAATGGAAATAAAAACAAAAATAAACAAATGGGACCTAATGAAACTGCAAAGCTTTTGCACAGCAAAGGAAACCATAAACAAGACCAAAAGACAACCCTCAGAATGGAAGAAAATATTTGCAAATGAAGCAACTGACGAAGGATTAATCTCCAAAATTTACATGCAGCTCATGCAGCTGAATAACAAAAAAAAACAAACAACCGAATCCAAAAATGGGCAGAAGACCTAAATAGACATTTCTCCAAAGAAGATATACAGAATGCCAACAAAAACATGAAAGAATGCTCAACATCATTAATCATTAGGGAAATGCAAATCAAAACTACAATGGGGGCTTCCCTGGTGGCGCAGTGGTTGAGAGTCCGCCTGCCGATGCAGGGGACACCGGTTCGTGCCCCAGTCCGGGAAGATCCCACATGCCGTGGAGCGGCTAGGCCCGTGAGCCATGGCCGCTGAGCCTGTGCGTCCGGAGCCTGCGCGTCCGGAGCCTGTGCTCCGCAACGGGAGAGGCCACAACAGTGAGAGGCCCGCGCACCGCAAAAAAAAAAAAAACAAAAAAAAAAAAACTACAATGGGATATCATCTCACACCAGTCAGAATGGCCATCATCAAAAAATCTAGAACAATAAATGCTGGAGAGGGTGTGGAGAAAAGTGAACACTCTTGCACTGCTTGTGGGAATGTGAATTGGTACAGCCACTATGGAGAACAGTATGGAGGTTCCTTAAAAAACTACAAATGGAGCTACCATATGACCTAGCAATCCCACTGCTGGGCATATACCCTGAGAAAACCATAATTCAAAGAGAGTCGTGTACCAAAATGTCCATTGCAGCTCTATTTACGATAGCCAGGAGATGGAAACAACCTAAGTGTCCATGATCAGATGAATAGATAAAGAAGATGTGGCACATATATACAATAGAATATTACTCAGCCATAAAAAGAAACGAAATTGAGTTATTTGTAATGAAGCGGATGGATCTAGAGTCTGTCATACAGAGTGAAGTAAGTCAGAAAGAGAAAGACAGATACCGTATGCTAACACATATATATGGAATTTAAGAAAAAAAAATGTCATGAAGAATCTAAGGGTAAGACAGGAATAAAGAGACAGACCTACTAAGAGAATGGGCTTGAGGATATATGGAGGGGGAAGGGTAAGCTGTGACAAAGCAAGAGAGTGGCATGGACATATATACACTACGAAACTTAAAATAGATAGCTAGCAGGAAGCAGCCACGTAGCACAGGGAGATCAGCTCGGTGGTTTGTGACCACCTAGAGCTGTGGGATAGGGAGGGTGCGAGGGAGGGAGACGCAAGAGGGAGGGGATATGGGAACATATGTATATATATAACTGATTCACTTTGTTGTAAAGCAGAAAGCTAACACACCATTGTAAAGCAATTATACTCCAATAAAGATGTTAAAAAAAAAAAAGAAAAGACTGTCCCTGAGTAACTTTTTAAAAAAGATAATTAAGCAATGAAATGTAATGCTGTATGTATAACCAAATCCAAAGCACTGTGTCTACTCATTCCAACCACAAAAAGTGCAATTGATTTTGGATCTGAGTAAGCCATGAAGTGATTAAACACACACATGTATGTTCAGGAATTATATTCTCTACGTTCATAGAATTTAAATGTACCTCTCAGAATTCTCTCTCTCTTGCTCTCTCTCTCTCTCTCTGTCAGCTTTATTTTATTCTTAAAACTTTACATTAGTCATAACTCTCACATTTTCCATGAAGACAGTTAAGGTAATTCTTTGAAGTTAAATGCAGTGGACGAAGTCTTTGTGACAGTTGTTTCCTAATCTTCGAATTAGAAGATTTGGTCAAATATCCACTGTGTGCCTTGCGGAAGTTAAAAACCTACACTCAACTTTTTCAAAATTCTGAAAAGACAAGGCCTGCTGTGGTTAAAAAATCCTGGAGATTCTTTCCTTTCTGATGTACATGGGTTCTTTTATTTCATCCTAGCATCCATCTAAACGTGAGGCACTAGAGCCCCTTTCCATTTATAGCCCCATTTATATGGAGTAGAACTTATGCCTAACGTTTTCTGAGAAGCACTAAAGAGTCAGCATGCATCCAGAAACAACTGAAAATCATATGCTAGACCTTCTTACTCCTAAAGCCTTTGCAGCAACTCTTTTGTTGGTGGTTCCCACGTGTTACTTCATTTTACAAAGTGTCTGGCCTTCCAGCATCTCAGGAAATTTCTCTTTTCCTTTGTCATCAGCTTTTCTTGAAAGCCTACGTTCACCTATCCAAATGCATCATGGTGCTCAATAAAATAAAACAGCTTTTTAATGATAATAGCTACACTCATTAGAAAGCATCTGGATGCCGTAACGATGGTGCCTTACTGATGATCCCACCAAACGCGGTGATGGTGGCTCTGATTTGCTAACAAGGTGACGAAGCATATTTATTTTTGTCAGTTGGATACTTCTTCCTCAGCCTTCTCTAATTCACTTCATGGCACTCTCTCACTCTCTTTACTTCTAGAAGGCCAAGATTAATCCCCCTAAGATCCCTTTTGTTTGTTGATATCTAGATCTGCCTTCCTTTTTAGATGCTGGGAGACACCCTCATTCAC
Organism: Aethalodelphis obliquidens; assembly: GCF_003676395.1. Taxonomy (NCBI): domain Eukaryota; kingdom Metazoa; phylum Chordata; class Mammalia; order Artiodactyla; family Delphinidae; genus Aethalodelphis; species Aethalodelphis obliquidens. The sequence continues at coordinate 1,503,955 of NW_020837968.1, forward strand.
TTGCCCAGTCACTAGGTCATCATACCAACTTCTACCACCCAAGCTTAGGCTTCTCTGGATCTGGAGGATCCTGTGTCAGGCAGAGTTTTCCCTGCATTGGGAGAAATCCCAAGCCCCTAGTGGATCTTTGTATCAGATCTAAAACTTCAATTTGCAGGGTTTAATTTTTGCAAGAGGGTGAGTAAACTCTCAAAATATGTCACTACCATATTCTCTTCTTTTACAGTCAAGATTTGTTGTCATTTGCTAGTCCACCAGAGAAAGAGATTAAAAGGTGAGCACTTTTTAAAGCTCATTAGCCCCTTTCTACAGGATCTGAGCCTTATGGAGTCAGTTGGATTGTTTCATTCATGGTGTTGGAATACATTACCTCTCAGGTCCTGCTTCTCAGTTTTAAAATCTCCTTTAGGCAAGTTTTAGCATCTGCATAATCACACAATCAGCGTCAGACTTTTAGCATGGATATACATTCCCCCAAATACACATTATATCCATTACTAAAACAAAAGAATTGATATCTCTGCTTTGTGACATCCCCAAAACACACTTCAGCCCTCATTCCAAGCTATTCCGGACCCTTTCCATGGAAAGAGATTTCTGCATCTCTGGGGCAATAATGAAATTTACTGCATGTCTGGAAATACGTGTCTCTGCCATCCTATGCCTTCTGGATTTGTACCCCTGGGACTCTTATTTGCTAGGTATCAGGGCCTGATTGACCTATTGATCATAAGTATCTTGTTTATAGACAAGAATTCTACGGTGGAGGCAAACTCATCAGCATGGTTAATAACGAGGAACTGGGATCTCTTTTGAGGACACTTTTGTCTTGTGTTGAAAAACTACCTTAACTCCAGTCCCTCGAGTACCAAAAATTCTATGTCAAGGGGCTTATTTTACTCATTTCTACATTTCTTTCAGCTCTCTGTCTGAACTGAGTCCCAGTGCTACTGTATTCTGGGATGTTCCTCCAAAATAACCATGTCACCTCTCGTTCTTTCTCCTCCAAAATTAATAGCTTGAGCAGGGGCGAGTCGGGGGAATTTTTCGTGTCTTTTCCCATGTTGCCCAAGTTCTTCCAACAGATACTGTAAATGGATCTATATTGAACTTATTTCTACCTTTTCTGTTTAATAGCAACATCCTGTCCATCTCTGCAAAAATATCTAATCTTAAAGCATTTATTATTTCAACCAATATGTGTTGAGCATCTCCTAGGTAACAGTCATTATTCAAAGTATTGAGGTTGTACAGGTGAATAAAATAGGCAAACATTTCTGCCCTCATGGGACAATGAAAGGGGAGGGGAATACAAATTAATATAGGAGGTTGGTCGTATGGGACCAGATCAGAGCAGTGTGGCAGGAGTAGGCTAGGGGAGTGAGCTGTCTGCTCCTGTAACTGACTTTTGCCTTCCAGGCACTTCCTTTAGAGGAAAGGATGAATGCTTGATTTTTTGGCCGAATGGATGGGATGCAACCAGTTATTTATGGGGCACCTTCAAGATGAATTCTCTGATGTTTAATGGTTAGACATTTTGTCCTCACCAAGATCTAGAAGCAAGCCAGAATCTTGCTGTTTCTGAAAAAAGGACGGTAGTTACTCATTCAAGGAAGATTTATTTTTGCTTCAGAATCCTAGGCATCCCTGTTTGGTTCTTCCTGTGAGAGCTTGACACACATTCTTTATAGCACCCTAATCTGCCGCAGACAACTTGTGTACCATTGCATCTGCCGGCTTATAAGATGTGTAAAGTATGTTCTTGCCTTGAGAACACTACTGCAAGTGGTATTCTCTACTCAAAACTCAAAACTTTTCAGTTGGCTTGGTATTGAGGAAGAGTGTGACACCAGCATGGTATATGAAAGTGTTGAGAGGAGGTGCCCACAAATAGGAACTCTCCAAGTCAGCAAAGCTTCAGATTCCTTTCTTTATAGTGCAGAAAAGTTTATCTGATTGTTTTAAAGTCAGGTTTATTTAGGCCCCATCAAAATTATATAATACAAACACCTTGTAAAAGTCTGCCAACACAAACATTTAATAGGCTTTTATCAATAAGAATTATATTCCAGCAGTTCCTCAAAATGAGACTCTTCCTTTCACAGTCACTAAATTTTACCCTAAGAACAGGTTCTCTCTCTCTTTTCTCTTTTTAGCAGAATGAGGTGTTGTTTTGAACTTCATAGCCTACCATTACACGAAATCCTTTTACTAAAAGGGCTTTTTCTATTCCGGCTCAGACTTCCTGGACCCTGGAGACTTGTTGGTCAGAACTTCTCCTGCATGAGCAGAAGACCCTGTAATCCTTGAGTGACTTTGGAGATGACCAAGTTGGCTATAGATTTCGTTCTACCTCTGCCCATCACCCCTCCCCCCAGATTGTCCATTGGCCCTGTAATCAAAACAAAAGCATGACTTTATTTTTAATAGAAATTTCTCACGGTGTAGTGAATAGCAGTCTTTTACTTTTCTCCCCAGTCTGGCCAATTTGGATGAACATGAACCCCAGTCGCTCAGATCTGAATAGGGATCTGTAGCCCCATGTCTGCTATTCTTTTCCTTCCCTGTGGGCAGCCAGTATTACTTCCCTGTTGTTATCCTTTTGAATTAAGAATTCAGGGGCTCTTTGGGTCTCTCCAGAAGTCTGAACTCCTTCATTCATGTTTCTCCATAAATAGCAGAGCAGTAAATTCTTCCAAACGATCCTGAAGAAAACTATAAAATTTAATTGGGATATATAAATAGAGACTTACAAATGTAAGGCTGTAGCTTTATCCTAAGGAGGTCACCAAATATCAGATACATTTATAGCTTTATTACAATTCCAATAAAAGTTTTAAAATATATCCTTTATTGAAAAATCAACATATCACCATCAAAATAATCTGAAAAATAAATGTTGAGAATACAAGAGGTCATTTTGAAAAAATAGAGACAGATACTACCGAATATTCATTCACAATAGTTGTAGAGATCAATGAAACAGTTTTGATAGTCCTGACATGATAGAAAGTCATCAATTAACTTTTAAAGAAAAAATTTGGGACTTCCCTGGTGGTGCAGTGGTTAAGAATCCACCTGCCAGTGCAGGGGACTCGGGTTCAATCCCTGGTCCGGGAGGATCCCACATACTGTGGAGCAATTAAGCCTGTGCGCTACAGCTAGTGAGCCTGCGCTCTAGAGCCCGCGAGCCACAAATACTGAGCCCATGTGCCACAAATACTGAAGCCCGCGTGCCTAGAGCCCATGCTCCCCAACAAAAGAAGCCACCACAATGAGAAGCCCATGCACTGCAATGAGAAGCCTGCGCACCGCAATGAAGAGTAGCTCCCCACTCGCTGCACCTAGAGAAAAGCCCACGCGCAGCGCCCACGCGCAGCAACAAAGACCCAACGCAGCCAAAAATTGATTTAAAAAAATAAAAAAATTAAAGAAATTTAGAGATGTAGTTGGCTATAAAAATCAAACCAGTTTACAAATATTTGAGTAGATTAAGAAGCTAAGCATAAAACAAAAGTGCTAGACAAACTAAGAGAAAGTAGAAATTAATTTTAGGATTTAAATGAAGGCATGGAAACTTATTAGGAATAAAATTATAATAACACTGACTTACTCCTAATAAGTTTCCATCCTTTCATTGATATCCTCAAATTAATTTCTACATTAATGAAAGGACTTTTTTTTTTTTTTTTTTTGCGGTACGCGGACCTCTCACCGCTGTGGCCTCTCCCGTTGCGGAGCACAGGCTCCGGACGCGCAGGCTCAGCGGCCATGGCTCACGGGCCCAGCCGCTCCGCAGCCTGTGTGGTCTTCCCGGACCGGGGCACGAACCCGCGTCCCCTGCATCAGCAGGCGGACCCTCAACCACTGCGGCACCAGGGAAGCTGGACTTTTGTTTTATACTTAGCTTCTTAATCTACTCAGTGATTTCTGCCCCATCCTTTGCCCTGGATTATCATTTCTTTAAATGGATAGAAAATTATCACAAGGGAACACATCCATAGATTTGACTCTACATGCTATGAGCTCTTTGAGCCCAGAACTCTGTCTTTACATTCCTAGCATAGGGTCTTTCTGGCCTGCATTCAACCAACATTTACTACTTGCTTCAGTCGTGTCAGACTCTGGAGAGGAAAGAAAAGAAGCCCATCATGCTACAACATAAAGCAGGCATTTTAATTTGTGGTAAATGCAGATCGAAATTAGTCCTGGGTATTAAGAGAGAACAGAGAAGGACTTCTTAACCTAGTCTAAGGAGGGAGCAAGTTTCAAGGTGGTTGTTTTTGTTTTGAGAGGCGATGCCTTCAATGCTCGAATATCAGAACTGCTGAGGATTGTGAAGAAAACCATGATCCGATAAACTGGAACCCAAGGCTCAAGGCATCGAGTTTTCCTAAATGAGATCAAAGTTCTGGGGGGAGGAAGGCTCAAGTACTGGGGGAGAGTCGGAGATTTGTGCTGCCCTGCGGTTCCTGTGCTGTTCCCTGACGTCCCGTTCCCATGCAGGCTCAGTGAGATGCTCTCCACTCTGCTCAGGAGTGCTTCTTCACTACATTCCTCTTTTTCTTAACAGAAGGCCTAGCTTCCCACTTCAGGGATAAGGTAGAAGCCATCACACAAGAGAGTTCCTCAGGTTCTTAGACCTGGCCCTGGTGAGTACACCTCATGACACAAGAAGACATATCTTTCCAGGGGTGTGCAGTCTACCTTCCCTGGACCCGTCTGCTCTCCCTTCCCGGTGAATCTCAAGCATCATCAATCCTCTCTGTAAAGATTGTAGAAAAACGTGGAAAGTCCTAGGTTTATGCCAGTAGCATTAAAGATTCGATCTCATCATGCAGAGACGTACAAACTATGTCATCACAAGATAAGATGTCGGGGGAGAGGGGACATTTGAGTTTTGCTTTTGACAGATAAGGGGATTTCCAGGACGTTACACTGTCAAGAAGGCACAGGGAACTCTACTCAGTATTCTGTAATAACCTATATGGGAAAAGAACCTGAAAAAGAGTGGATATATGTATACGTATAACTAAATCACTTTGCTGTACACCTGAAACTGACACAGCATTGTAAATCAACTATACTACAGTATAAAATAAAAATTTAAAAAAGAAAATTAAAGAAAAGAAGGCATTCCAGGTGGATGGAAGAGGGCATGCAAAAGTGAGTTATGTTCCAGAAATGGTGCTTAGTCTAGAGTAGCTTAATTAAAACACTGATGTTCATGGAGAGGAGGAGTGAGAGATATGAATGAGTAGACTGAACTGTTTTATGATTGATTTACTCTAAATTGAGGAATTCATATTTAATTTTGCAGTTAAGATTCAGCCAGTAAGTTTTTGCTTAAGTGTATTGATTAATCACTACCTTTCTTAATTAGATGTTATATGAACCCCGAGGCTATTTTTATGTACTACTTATTTATGTGTTTATTTATACATTTTAGTGTGTATTTTTGCCTGTAGACCTTACGTATATTTATTCATGTTGCAAAGTATTGTCTCATACATTTTAAATATATATTCAAAACCTATAAAATTTTTCTCACTTTAAAATATATCTTTTAATAGAACAAAGTGCTAAATCTGATTATTTACGTACATCTTCTACTTTTCCTGTAAGAGGTACCCTACTAAGTTGACTTCTCTGTGTGGCATTCACCGACCACTTTTAGCTATGGTAACGGTATAAGATTTACTTCTTATCTTTAAGGAAATGTCCTGTAGATAGCTATTTGTCCTTTGGGACTAGAAGAGGATGAAACCATAAAAATAGCTTATTCACTGTGAAACTGTAGGTGAGTTTCCATGTAGATTTTGTACAATTTTTCTTTTTTCCATTCCTACTTCCACCATGTTAACCTGCCTCTTTACGACTTCACATCTGGTCTTGAAATAAGCCTCTTAAGACATTGGTTTCCTGCTCCATCCCATTTGATTAATCTTGCACACTGTTGCCATACTCCTGTTCATAAAAATTTCTTGGATCGTGTCATGTCTTATCGAGACAACTTTTATTGTTCACCCCCATGACTTTTTTATAGTCCAAAGGACACAGTCTAAACTCTGCAATTTAACATTTAAAGGCCACCAATTTCGATACCAGATTACCTATGAAATCATTCAAGCTGCTCTATTCAGGTAAATGTGTCCTTTGCTATTTGATTAATTTTCTCTTTCTGGAAGGTCATTTCTTCCTTTGTTTGAACCCAATGAAATTGGACCCACAGGCAGCCGTCCCACTCCCCTTGGCGGTAAGGGTCTTTAGTGATCTCTTGACCCAAATTATCTTTTCCTTCACTGACTGTGATTAGAAAAGGAATGGTGGGGGCCAGGTTGGGGGGCGCTGGGAGGAAAATTGTTCCCTCAGAAAGAATAATGCTAACAAAAAATGCTTTCTCTTTTCCTCATATCCCTAACGCCGCCTTAATTTCCTGGGCAATTGGGAGGCTGATGAATAGGATATAGGTTAAAGTCCTTAGATTCTTGTCAACTGTTGGGAAGGGCCCAACGCTGAAGGCAAAGAATAATCATGGTTTGAAGCCTAAGTCCTAGAGGTTGGAAAGCTCAAATACTGGGACGGTGTCTTAAAGAATCAAATGCCTACCCTTTTATATTAATTCTCTACACTGATGGTAGGTGGAGAGCATGAATGAGTTTGAAGCAAAGATTCTGCATTAGATTTAGGTGGTGGAGTCTAGTTAAATTGAAAGGAAGAATACCTGGTGTGAAGGAAATAGTATTCTTCTTGGGTTCTCAGGTTCTTGGTTTTGTTTTATTTGTTTGCATTTGTCAAGAGAGGACTTTGTGCATGGGACCAAGCTAAAATAGAACTTGCCCTGGAGGTAATTAGCTATTCAGAAAAAAAGAAAAAAGGAATAAAAAGTAATTAGAACCTTACTTCACTCACTAAAATATAATTCAAAATAAATTATGCAATGGTTAACTTTCTATTTTCATTTGACATTTTTTTAGTCACCTCAAATTCAGTATTTCCCCAACCAAGGGAAATGGCCATGTATCTGTGGCCATATTTCTTGCACTATCTATATTGTTATAAAATAATTTAGGAGTTATCTTTACACCTCTAACCATTATATCATATTCATTATCAGATCCTATTGCTCTTGTATGTGAGATATCTGTGAATACATCCACTTCTCTCCTTTACCATCCCCATCTTATTCCAAGCTTCTCCCATTTCTCCTCCACAATGTTTATTATTTGGGTGAGACTTCCTTTCCTCTATCCCATTTTCTTCTTTACAGCCAAAGAGATCATTTTGAAATATAAAAACTAAGTGTATTTTCCCTCCCTTCATACTGTTGGGGGAAATTATTAAAAACACAGTCTTCTTCCAGTCCAGAAAATTTCTCCATGAAGGGAGGAGAGAAAGAAAACACTTTTATCATTGAGTAAGCCTGAGACTGGAACTTGAGACATCACAGGCACCCCACTAGGTGACAGAAAAAAGAGAAACCTCATCCTCTGATATAGCCAAGCAGATACAACCCATCACTTACATGTTCTCAAGATAAACAATAACTCATCCTCAAGTAAAAGGACTTGACAGCACCATTTGTCACACACAGTTCATCTTAACTTTACTTGGTAATTGGAGTGACCATCTGTGTTGACTAAATGGCTTTACCCAGAGGACAACCAAACTAACTTCCCAGGACTTTATTACAGGAAGTTGTTTTGCAACTTGAAGTCCTGAAGACAGACTGCTGTCCTACTACAGAAACTGAGAGACAGGGGCTATCTCCCTTGATGTTCACATCTCAGAGAGATTGCTCCCAGGTCCTTGAGAAAGAATGACAGTCCGAGGTCTGTAAAGCCCACAAGAGGCTGACCTAGTTTTCGAAAGGATTTCTATCACTTTAGAAGAGCAAAGTATTTACAAGTACAGATTTTTTTAAGGAAATGCTCAAAGGAAAAGGAGGTTGGGGAAATCTCTTTATTTTCAACAGGGAGAATTAAGCCTCTTATTTTTAATTTGTATTTACAACACCAAAAATGTTTCCATTCTTTCCATTCTTCTTAGGATAAAGACCAGAAATCTTAACAGGCTTGTAATGCTGCCTTACCTCTCTCTCCAGCTTTATCTCTGACTCCATTCTCTCCTCACACGCATGTTCAGCTACATTGTTCATATTTTATTGTATCAGAATTCACACCACATTGCTTTAGCATAAGATAATTTTTCTGCTTCACCATCCCCTCAATAAATTTAGCCATGGTCAGATCTTTTACATCTCAGCTCGAGCCTTCCTTTCAGTAATAGCTGCCTCTTGCGTGAGATTTTAAGCTGCATGAGCCCAGGGGCTGTATCAGATTTTGTTCAGTATTGCTTTATGCCAAGTTTAAACTATGTTTTCTTTATGCATAGTAAGCCCCTATTTTATATATTTTTTTGCGGTATGCGGGCCTCTCACTGTCGTGGCCTCTCCCGTTGCAGAGCACAGGCTCCAGACGCACAGGCCCAGCGGCCATGGCTCACGGGCCTAGCCGCTCCGCGGCATGTGGGATTTTCCCGGACCGGGGCACGAACCCGTGTCCCCTGAATCGGCAGGCGGACTCTCAACCATTGAGCCATCAGGGAAGTCCAGCACCTAATATTTTTAAAGGAATTAATAAAAAAGAGTAACATTAAAAAGTTAGTAAAAAAAGTAAAAGAGAAATTGATTAAATACTTACCAAATATTTGAATGGAGGAAAGCTTCTTAATGGTTAAAAAAAGACGGTAGAACCGGTTTCTTTAAGAAAAAGAATGATAAATTTGATTTAAAGTGTCCCATGTGTAAACACACACACACAAATCAAAAGGCAAATAATACACTGGAAAAATACAGCAATGAATTAAGTACTGTATTATAATTTTGGGGGGAGGATATTTTACAAAGAATTAGGTAATAAAATCCAGAAAAGATGATATCTAAATAAATACCAACCACAGAAAAAAATACATCACCAGTAAGCTGAGAAATGCACATTAATGTTAGATGTCATGTTTAGCAGTGCTTTTTACAATTATACTATTTAATATGGAAGAGGATATAGTAAAACTTTCTTACGTTCCTAGTGGGAATGTAGATTTGTACAACTCTTTGCAAAATGACTTGGTAATATTTATGAAGAGCCTTGAAATGTTGATACTTTTTGAACAAGTAAATCCACTTCTGGGAATGTCCTCTGGAATGCAGCAAGAACTTAGCACATAAAGATGCTTATTATTCACAGTTTGTTTTAATAGTGTGATACTGGAAACAAGCTAACTATTCAAAATTGGAGGAATGGTTTACTAATTTATAGAATATGTATATTTATGGGATGAATTTCTGTGCAGGCACAAAATATGATGTTTTCAGGTAGTTTTTAACAGCATGGAAATATGTCCTTTTGTATTTATTGCCAAGTTTAACAAATATATATACACACACGCACACACATATATAATAATATTAAATAACAAAAACATTCCACTTATTTACTATGACCTATATTAAAATTAGATTTTATATGTAAATAAGAATTGTTGAAAAGACACTTCACCTTCAGGTGATCTTAAAAAGCTCTTCTTTAGGTGTGATCAATTTAAGGAGAATATTCAGTGAATTTTTTTCCCCAAGTAAAACAACTATTGTTTACATCTTTAGTTTTTATTTAGGCATGGCTTTTCTTTATGTGTATTTCAAATAAATGTCCCTCTGAAGATATTATTTGCATTAAGAAGAATAACCATGTATTATCACCTTTTCATAAAACTGTATATAAACCTGTGTGTTAGAATTAGAGATTTATAACTAAATTTTCTATGCATACTAAAAAGAAATTCAGAAGCTGGTACATTTGATTCAGTGAATATATTTCAGTTTTACTGTATTTTCACAAAATAATTAAAAATAAATTTCGACTCTGAAAGAAAACACATTTTGACTGTGTAAAAAGAGAAGCAAATAGAAAACCATGAGAAAAATACTTGAACAAAAGGCAAGGATAAGAGATTGGTTGTGAGCTTATTTAATTCAGCATTTTGTCTTCTTCCTCTTAGTTCATAGCCTATTTGTTTTCGTTCTATTTCCTGGAAAATCATTGACCAGGTCCCCAAAGACATTAGAGATTCTGGTAAGTACATATTACTTGGCTTGTTGCACTGGTTGTGGGAATAGAATTGCTCCCATTTTCCTGCAACAGCTGCAGGGCAAAACAAAAACCAAAAAAAAAAAAAAAAAAAAAAAAAAAGTCAATGAATATCAAGGAAAAAAAAAGAAAAAAAGAAAGAAAAAAAACCCACACAAGTTAAGGCAAATTTAAAAATTATAAAATAATAATACAGATATAATATCCTTACTTTATGATCTTCCTTGTTAAACTGGAGGTCGATTTTTAATAGATTTCACCATTTGATTCAATTTGACCTTTATGCACATTTTCCTATGGTATATGAGAGTTGCATATATAATTTCTTTGGCAATGCATAGGATGTGAGACTACAGTTACTGAAGAAATGTCTTCGGTTTCATTGTATCATGTTATTTTCTAATTAGAAATAAAAGTTAATCACTCACTCTATTACAATATCAGCTTGCGGTTAAAGAGTGCTTTGTGGAAAGTATTAGACATCCCCCACTTTACCAGGATGCTAATTTGTAACATTTTGGTGAAAACAGTGAGGTAACATATTATAGAGCATTCCCTGTCAGAGTGTGCAGTCTCTCACATCTCTCCAGGTAAGAATAATTAGATCTCATTGCTTTTTCTTAATAATTCTGAAAGGTATTCTTTTTTTTTCATTTAATTTTATTTATTTTTTTATACAGCAGGTTCTTATTAGTCATCCATTTTATACACATCAATGTATACATGTCAATCACAATCTCCCAATTAATCACACCACCACTCCCCCCGACGCTTTCCCCCCTTGGTGTCCATAGGTTTTTTCTCTACTTCAGTGTCTCAATTTCTACTCTGCAAACTGGTTCATCTGTACCATTTTCTAGGTTCCACATATATGCATTAATATGAGATATTTGTTTTTCTCTTTCTGACTTACTTCACTCTGTATGACAGTCTCTAGATGCATCCACATCTCTACAAATGACCCAATTTTGTTCCTTTTTATGGCTGAGTAATAGTCCATTGTATATATGTACCATATCTTCTTTATCCATTCATCTGTTGATGGGCATTTAAGTTGCTTCCATGACCTGGCTATTGTAAATAGTGCTGCAGTGAACATTGGGGTGCATGTGTCTTTTTGAATTATGGTTTTCTCTGGCTATATGCCCAGCAGTGGGATTGCTGGGTCATATGGTAATTCTGTTTTTAGTTTTTTAAGGAACCTCCATACTGTTCTCCATAGTGGCTGTATCAATTTACATTCCTACCAACAGTGCAAGAGGGTTCCCTTTTTTACACTGGCCCCTTGCTGTTGTGGCCTCTCCTGTTGTGGAGCACAGGCTCCGGACACACAGGCTCAGCATCCATGGCTCACGGGCCTAGCCGCTCCATGGTATGTGGGATGCTCCTGGACCGGGGCACAAACCTGTGTCCTCTGCATCGGCAGGCGGACTCTCAACCACTGTGCCACCAGGGAAGCCCTGTAGACTTCTTAATGATGCCCATTCTAACTGGTGTGAGGTGATACCTCATTGTAGTTGTGATTTGCATTACTTTAATAATTCGTGATGTTGAGCAGCTTTTCATGTGCTTCTTGGCCATCTGTATGTCTTCTTCGGAGAATTGTCTATTTATGTCTTCTGCCCATTTTTGATTGGATTGTTTGTTTCTTTAATATTGAGCTGCATGAGCTGTTTATATATTTTGGAGATTAATTCTTTGTCTGATGATATGTTTGCAAATATTTTCTCCCATTCTGAAGGCTGTCTTTTCGTCTTGTTTTTGGTTTCCTTTTCTGTGCAAAAGCTTTGAAGTTTCATTAGGTCCCATTTGTTTACTAGTGTGTAGGAATGCAAGAGATTTCTGTGCATTAATTTTGTATCCTGCAACTTTACCAAATTCATTGATTAGCTCTAGTAGTTTTCTGGTGGCATCTTTAGGATTCTGTAAGTATAGTATCATGTCATCTGCAAACAGTGACAGTTTTACTTCTTTTCCAAATTGTATTCCTATTTCTTCTCTGATTGCTGTGGCTAGGACTTCCAAAACTATGTTGAATAATAGTGGTGAGTGTGGACATCCTTGTCTTGTTCCTGATCTTAGAGGAAATGCTTTCAGTTTTTCACCATTGAGAATGATGTTTGCTGTGCGTTTGTTGTATATGGCCTTTATTATGTTGAAGTAGGTTCCCTCTTTTCCCACTTTCTGGAGAGTTTTTATCATAAATCGGTGTTGAATTTTGTCAGAAGCCTTTTCTGCATCTATTGAGATGATCATATGCTTTTTATTCTTCAGTTTGTTAATATGGTGTATCACATTGGTTAATTTGCGTATACTGAAGAATCCTTGCATCCCTGGGATAAATCCCACTGGATCATGGTGTATGATCCTTTTAATGTGTTGTTGAATTCTGTTTGCTATTATTTTGTTGAGGAATTTTGCATCTATATTCATCAGTGATACTGGGCTGTAATTTTCTTTTTTTTGTAGTATCTTTGTCTGGTTTTGGTATCAGGGTGATGGTGGCCTCATAGAATGAGTTTGGGAGTTTTCCTTCCCCTGCAACTTTTTGGAAGAGTTTGAGAAGGATGGGTGTTAGCTCTTCTTTAAATGTTTGGTAGAATTCACCTATGAAGCCATCTGGTCCTGGACTTTTGTTTGTTGGAAGATTTTTAATCGCAGTTTCAATTTCATTACTTGTGTTTGGTCTGTTCATATTTTCTATTTCTTCCTGGTTCAGTAATCGAAGGTTATACCTTTCTAAGAATTTATCCATTTCTTCCAGGTTGTCCATTTTATTGGCATAGAGTTGCGTGTAGTAGTCTCTTAGGATGCTTTGTATTTCTGTGCTGTCTGTTATAACTTCTCCTTTTTCATTTCTAATTTTATTGATTTGAGTCCTCTCCCTCTTTTTCTTGATGAGTCTGGCTAATGGTTTATCAATTTTGTTTATCTTCTCAAAGAACCAGCTTTTAGTTGTATTGATCTGTGCTATTGTTTTCTTTGTTTCTATTTCCTTTATTTCTGGTCTGATCTTTATGATTTCTTTCCTTCTGCTAACTTTGGGTTTTGTTTGTTCTTCTTTCTCTAGTTCCTGTAGGTGTAAGGTTAGATTGTTTATTTGAGATTTTTCTTGTTTCTTGAGGTAGGCTTGTATAGCTATAAACTTCCTTCATAGAACTGCTTTTGCTGCATCCCATAGGTTTTGGATCATCGTGTTTCCATTGTCATTTGTCTCTAGGTATTCTTTGATATGCTCTTTGATTTCTTCAGTGTTCTCTTGGTTATTTAATAACATACTGTTTAGCCTCCACGTGTTTGTGTTTCTTACGTTTTTTTTCCCCTGTAATTGATTTTTACTCTCATAGCATTGTGATAAGAAAAGATGCTTGATATGATTTCAATTTTCTTAAATTGACTGAGGCTTGATTTGTGATCCAAGATGTGATGTATCCTGGAGAATATTCCATGCGCACTTGAGAAGAAAGTGTAATCTGCTGGTTTTGGATGGAATGTCCTATAAATATCAATCAAATCTATCTGGTCTGTTGTATCGTTTAAAGCTTGTGTTTCCTTATTAATTTTCTGTTTGGGTGATCTGTCCATTGGTGTAAGTGAGTTGTGAAGTCCCCCACTATTGTTGTGTTACTGTCGATTTCCTCTTTTTGATCTGTTAGCAGTTGCCTTATGTATTGAGGTGTTCCTATGTTGGTTGCATATATATTTATAATTGTTATGTCTTCTTCTTGGATTCATCCCTTTATCATTATGTAGTGTCCTTCCTTGTCTCTTGTAACATTCTTTATTTTAAAGTCTATTTTATCTGATATGAGTATTGCTACTCCAGCTTTCTTTTGATTTCCATTTGCATGGAATATCTTTTTCCATCCCTTCACTTTCAGTCTGTATGTGTCCCTAGGTGTGAAGTGGGTCTCTTGCAGACAGCATATATATGGGTCTTGTTTTTGTATCCATTCAGCAAACCTGTGTCTTTTGCTTGGAGCATTTACTCCATTCACATTTAAGGCAATTACCAATACGTATGTTCCTATTACCGTTTTCTTAATTGTTTTGGGTTTGTTGTTGTAGGTCCTTTTCTTTTCTTGTGTTTCCCACTTAGAGAAGTTACTTTAGCATTTGTTGTAGAGCTGATTTGTTGGTGTTAAATTCTCTTAGCTTTTGCTTGTCTGTAAAGCTTTTTATTTCTCTGTTGAATCTGAATGAGATCCTTGCCTGGTAGAGTAATCTTGGTTGTAGCTTCTAACCTTTCATCACTTTAAGTATATCATGCCACTCCCTTCTGGCTTGTAGAGTTTCTGCTGAGAAATCAGCTGTTAACCTTATGGGAGTTCCCTTGTATGTAATCTATCGTTTTTCCCTTGCTGCTTTCAATAATTTTTATTTGTCTTTAATTTTTGCCAATTTGATTACTATGTGTCTTGGTATGTTTCTCCTTGGGTTTATCCTGTATGAGACTCTCTGAGCTTCCTGGACTTGGGTGGCTATTTCCTTTCCCATGTTAGGGAAATTTTCGACTATAATCTCATCAACTATTTTCTCGGGTCCTTTCTCTCTCTCTTCTCCTTCTGGGTCCCCTATTATACGAATGTTGTTGAGTTTAATATTGTCCCAGAGGTCTCTTAGGCTGTCTTCATTTCTCTTCATTCATTTTTCTTTATTCTGTTCCACAGCAGTGAATTCCACCATTCTGTCTTCCAGATCACTTATGCGTTCTTCTGCCTCAGTTATTCTGCTATTGATTCCTTCTAGTGTAATTTTCATTTCAGTTATTGTATTGTTTATCTCTGTTTGTTCTTTAAATCTTCTGGATCTTTGTTAAATATTTCTTGCATCTTCTTGATCTTTGCCTCCATTCTTTTTCCAACGTCCTGGATCATCTTCACTATCATAATTCTGAATTCTTTTTCTGGAAGTTGCCTATCTCCATTTCATTTAGTTTTTTTTCTTGGGTTTTATCTTGTTCCTTCATCTGGTACATAGCCCTCTGCCTTTTCATCTTGTCTGTCTTTCTGTGAATGTGGTTTTTGTTCCACAGGCTGCAGGATTGTAGTTCTTCTTGCTTCTGCTGTCTGCCCCCTGGTGGATGAGGCTATCTAAGAGGCTTGTGGAAGTTTCCTGATGGGAAGGACTGGTGGTGTGTAGGGCTGGCTTTTGATCTGGTGGGCAGAGCTCAGCAAAACTTTAATACACTTGTCTACTGATGGGTGGGGCTGGGTTCCCTCCCTTTTGATTGTTTGGCTTGAGGTGACCCAACACAGGAGCCTACCTGGGCTCTTTGGTGGGGCTAATGGTGGCCTCTGGGAGGGCTGACGCCAAGGAGTACTTCTCAGAACTTCTGCTGCCAGTGTCCTTGTTCTCACGGTGAGGCACCGCTGCCCCCCACCTCTGCTGGAAACCCTCTAACACTAGCAGGTAGGTCTGGTTCAGTCTCCTGTGGGGTCATTGCTCCTTCCTCTGGGTCCCAATGTGCACACTACTTTGTGAGTGCCCTCCAAGAATGGAGTCTCTGTTTCCTTCAGTCCTGTCGAAGTCCTGCAATCAAATCCTGCTAGCCTTCATAGTCTGATTCTCTAGGAATTCCTCCTCCCGTTGCCAAACCCCCAGGTTGAGAAGCCTGACCTGGGGCTCAGAACCTTCACTCCAGTGGGTGAACTTCTCCAGTTTGTGTGTCACGCACCCAGCAGTTATGGGATTTGATTTTATTGTGATTGTGCCCCTCCTACCATCTCATTGCAGCTTCTCCTTTGTCTTTGCATGTGGGGTATCTTTTCTGGTGAATTCCAGTGTCTTCCTATTGATGATTGTTCAGCAGTTAGTTGTGATTCTGGTGTTCTCTAAAGAGGGAGTGAGAGCTTGTCCTTCTACTCCACCATCTTGAACCAGTCCTGAAACGTATTCTTTGATAAAGAAGTTTGATTTCCTAGGGAACAAAAGATGTGCTTTAAAATAGTGAATGATGTATGTTTTCATTTAAAAGAAGGTAGATAACCAGAAAACTGATTTTCTTAAGTAAATTACCTGCTCTTGTTCACAAATAAGAACTTTTTTTTACCCACTCCTCACTTTTGAGTGATTTTATAATTTTTAAAAAGTTTTTTTTTCTTTTTGTGTATTTCTCATCACTTTGATGTGATTAGGTGGGGCTCTGCTAAGCAGAATGGAATTACTTTGCTTTTAATTAATACATTCCCTGTACATACTGGGTCAGATTGTCATTTTTCTTATCAGCCTACCATTTTTTTTTTCTACACAGAGATAATGTTGAATCATAAACTTTGTAAGAGGAGAATATCCACAGGGACCATGAAAAATTACGTCATGACTGTTAATTAACACCAAGCTGCCTGCTACAGGTGATAAAGTTTGGTGGGAATGTACACCGAGATCATTATATTCCTTAAGAAATGGTGTAGGGTGATATTTGCTATGTTTTGGTTAATTCATAATCAAAATTATGATGCAAATACTGTTAAAATTTTGTAGAAAAATTTTTTATGTCATCTTTATTTGTCTTTCTAAAACAGTACTATGAAGTATTTATGAACTAATACAGAGACATCCAGAAAGTGAAAAAACTCATGATTTTAATGATAGAACAGTCAGTAATTCCTGTTTTTAGGAACAAATATAATGTAGGGGTGGGCACAGCTGTGGAGAGAATTGGGGAGTGTTGTTTTAGAATTAGTGTATGGTATCTTTGTTTCTCATTGGCATAAAAATATCTATCTTGCTTTCTCTTTTTTTTTTTTAACCTATTTTATTCTGATTCTAGGGTGGGGTTGGAATTGGGTAGGCAAGTACTGTGGTGACTTGATAGACAAGGATAGGAAGAACAGAAGAATTGGCAAGAGTTTGAGGTTCATCGTGTTTATAAATACTTCTGAATCCCAAATCACATGACTTTTAATCTAGTACTAGTGCCTGGATTCCTACTGCATTATGGACTCCTCAAAATTCGTCTCACATGTTGTGGTTAGTTATAGGTGTACCAATTCACAAAGGATACCAACCAGGGCAGGTAGAAGGGTGACACTCTCTGAATTAAAATGCAAGGGTGGAGAGTGTGTATGAGATCTATCTATGTTCAGATGCCTGGAGATATTTAAGCTTCTCAGGGAAGTGACCACCATGTTTATTTAACTTGATGTGGTAGCCTTTTTACCTAGCACTAAATGTAGCTTACAGTGGATGTTCTTTAAATGAATGTAATTGAAGAAGGAAACTTATTTCTGATTTTGTTTTGGTTTTTTTTTTTTGCGGTGCTCGGGCCTCTCACTGTTGTGGCCTCTCCCATTGTGGAGCAACAGGCTCCGGACGCGCAGGCTCAGCGGCCATGGCTCACAGGCCCAGCCGCTCCGCGGCATGTGGGATCTTCCCGGACCAGGGCACGAACCCGTGTCCCCTGCATCGGCAGGCAGACTCTCAACCATTGCACCACCAGAGAAGCCCAGGAAACTGTTTTTTTTGGTCATGATTCAGGGCAACACTAAGAGAGTAAAAACTTGCAGGAAAACACATAGAGGAAGAATTATCTCGTATTTAGGAATGGACTTCATCCTTATGAAGGAATTGGGTTCCCTAACACTAAGTCTGACTTCCAGTGCTGGTGTTCATCTTTCATGGATGATTTAGAATATATCTCTCTGGGGCATAGAAGAAAGTACCTTTTAAAGAACGCCTGCATTTTAATTTTACATGATTCTAACTTTCATGTCCTTAGCTTACAAAATACTGCAGTAACCACGATCTAACTGAAATAGCAAAGTAGTCAGAGTTCATTTCTGTAATTCTCTCTCTGCACTTCAGAATCCCTCTCCTTTTAAAATTGTTCTCCCATCTTCAATATCTCCAAAGCCCCACGTGTACCTGTCATGTACCAGCTCTCCTGTTCCCTCTAGTTCCACTGTTTATGCAAACAATTGAACATCTGTTCTGTCCCTCAAATCCAAACAAAAACAGCCCTTATTGCTCAGTGCTTTTGTGTTACAATCTGGTGAAAATAATTCAACAGAAGTTATGGATTTAAAATAAATGGAATGATCTCAGAGGGTGTTTAAGCATGAGTACATCCCCATCAATAAGTGTTCAGTCCTGGAAGAGGTAAGAACAGGGAACTTCTAAGCTCGACATGTCTCCTGGAGGCCCTGATGAGCCCACCCACTTTTTTCAGTGACTCCCGCCCCAAGGGGCAGTGCTGTAAAAACACACACCTTGAACTGAGAGAGCATGGTCTGGCATAACTTCTGCAAGTATCTGAACTCACGAATGATGAATATGTGAATGTGAACAGTTACTTGTATGTAGGAAAAAAAAATTTCATTAGGAACATAGTTGTCCCATGAGGTCAACTTGAATTTACTCTCAATAATCCCTCTTCTTCCTAGCATGTTTTTTGGTTTTGGTTTTGGTTGTTTTTCCTTTTACTGTCCCCAAGCCTCTGGTTCTGAGAATAGAAGTATCTACCTGAAGCAAACAGAGGTTTCCATGATATCTAAGGGGAAAGGGGATAGAAGTGAGAAACAGAGCAGATCTGGTGTCTGCTGGCTGATTTATTTTAGAACCTGTACACGTGATCTTGTGTTTGTTTTTAAGCCTGTGTACTTGGATAAAATATAAATGTGGTCTACATTCAAAATCCTAAATGAGGTCCTATATGTTAACATAAGTGAGATGTCGAAAGACTACAAGGCTGAAGTTATTTCCTTGATTTTGAATCTTTTAGTATAATAGTATATCTAACAGAAATTATATGTAATATAAAAATCCACATTTTTCTGACAGAGTGATCACAAAATGTGTGATGTTTAAAATAACCAATCTTCATTTTGTGTTTTTTCTTACACATGGTACTGGAAGCAAAACACTTAAGAGGAATCTAGACAATCCAAATGTTTGATTTTCCAAATGATTTTGCCAGAATCTTTGAGTTAAAATTTTTTTTCTCTCACTCCTGCTGAGAAAGTACATACATTTTGAAATTTAGTCTATTTGAGCAATGCTTTTATTCCCCTTTAAGATGATAATAAGCATATGGGAGTGGGATTGAATTTGAGACAAGCTGTTGATTTCTATTGAATACTCAAAAAATGTAAGGTATCAAATTTTTTTTATAACTATCCAGTGATAGGCTAAAATGTATTAAAAGTTCAGTAAAAAAATCATCCTGATGTGGAGCTTATAGGAAGAAACGTATGGTTGGAGTATATTTCATAATTGGGGTTGTGATTATTTTGCTTAGTGCTTAGAGTTATAAAGTTATGGTTTTCAAGGAAGAGAATTAAGGAACAGAGAGGGATACTGAAATTCACATAGCGGCAGCAAGAATATTATTATTATTATGCCTATCCTATCACCATTCTTTTGTTATCTCTGTTATTTTCGGAACCATGTATTTAGAAATAACATACATATATATAATATGTTCTATTATATAATTATAAAATAACATGTATGTTATATGATAGTATATATATGTCATAATATATATATAACATATATAAACATATATTATATGACAGTATAATATATTATAATATATATATAGTCCTATACTCCTAAGAAAGATTTTGAACAGATAGAGAATATACACTAGAGGCATTAACTGATTTTAAAGGATATACTTATAAATATATTTTCTTCTGTCTCTATTGAGAAAATAGACTTCTGAGAAATCAAGTGGTATATCTTAGAGGTATAGCTAAAAGGAAATGGAGACCTGGGTTTTGTTTACATCTTTATGACACTAGATTAGCACAACCATTTAACTTTGTGGGTTCTCAGTCTCTTCATTTGTAAACCAGTGGGACGGAACGGAAGACCATTTCTAGCTCTAGTTTGTTTGACTAAAGAAAGAACCAGGCTAGTCTTAGAACGTCTGTGAGAACATGAGGTCTGCCTTTGGGGCCTTCTCATCTATATTTCTTTGCCACTCTGTCCTCTTTCTGGCTCATCTGCTTTCTGCTAAAAATATTCAGGTGTCAGGGCCTACGAGGTTTCCTACTGAACTTCTTCCTTCTTGCAAAGGTTTATGATGACTATTTTTTTTTTTTTTGCGGTACGTGGGCTTCTCACTGTTGTGGCCTCTCCCGTTGCGGAGCACAGGCTCCGGACGCGCAGGCTCAGCGGCCATGGCTCACGGGCCCAGCAGCTCCGCGGCATGTGGGATCTTCCCGGACCGGGGCACGAACCCGTGTCCCCTGCATCGGCAGGCGGACTCTCAACCACTGCGCCACCAGGGAAGCCCTATGATGACTTTTATAACTTGCTGTTTAGCTTAACCTCTACCAGAATACCCAGGCCTTATCCAATTAAACTCTGCTTTCAGCTAGCAATAAAAAATAAATACTCGAATGAATCTAAGTAGCAGACTTACATGTTCATGTTCTCAGTTTTTAGTATGCATCACTTGTTGAAAGCCCATATTTGGCGCCTGGTGCCCCAGCCCCTGAATGTCCATTTTAAACAAATTCCCTAACAGATTTGGAGGCTATTTGGGAAACATAGGTCTAGGATTTTTGTATATTGCCAGAGATTTAGAAGGATTTATTTCAAATTATAGATAGAATATTTGGGGTTTGTGACATGATGCTTCAAGTCACATAATAAAATTGTGTATAATTTTTATAGGTTTTACTCCTTAGACAGTTCTCACTCTCTGGCATGGGGCCTATTTCCTGCAGAATAATTGTTTCTTTTCTCCAATGAATTTTCCCATATAGTATTTCACCTAGAGTTCATGTGTAAAAAAATGGAGTCACAATTGAGAAAAATGGAAGAAAATGAACTTTCAAAATTACAAATTAGTCATCTATTCTATATATAGTAGTAACAATTTATCCCTCCCCTCACCCACCCCCTGGCAACCACAAGCTTGCCTTCTACATCCGTAACTCTGTTTCTGTTTTGTAGATAAGTTCATTTGTCCCCTTTTGTAGGTTCCACATAGCAGCGATATCATATGATATTTGTCTTTCTGTGTCCGACTTCACTCAGCATGACAATCTCCAGGTCCATCCATGTTGCTGCAAATGGCATTATTTTGTTCTTTTTTATGGGTAATATTCCATTGTATATATGTACCACATCTTCTTTATTCATTCATCTGTTGATGGACATTTAGGTTGCTTCCATGACCTGGCTATTGTAAATAGTGCCGCAATGAACATTGGGGTGCATGTATCCTTTAGAATTATGGTTTTCTCTGGGTATATGCCCAGGAGTGGAATTGCTGGATCATATGGTAGTTCTATTTCTAGGTTTTTAAGGAACCTCCATACTGTTCTCCATAGTGGCTGTACCAATTTACATTCCCACCAACAGTGCAAAAGGGTTCCCTTTCTCCACACCCTCTCCAGCATTTATTGTTTGTAGATTTTTTGATGATGGCTATTCTGACCCGTGTGAGGTGGTACCTCACTGCAGTTTTGATTTGCATTTCATTAACAATTAGTGATGTTGAGCATCTTTTTATGTCCTTTTTAGCCATCTGTATGTCTTCTTTGGAGAAATGTCTATTTAGATCTTCTGCTCATTTGATTGGGTAAAATAATATTTTAAAAAAACTATGAAAACAGATCTTCCTTAAGTGACTTACTGTAGAAGTTCAATGCCAAGAATAGGTTTTTAGTATTTTTATTTATTAGTTACTATTGTTTTCTCTAATTCCCCTCATATACTCATTTTCATGGCATATAAAAGTTCTGCTTATTTAATGAGCAACTCCATGAAATTCCTTTAAATCTATTGCTCAGTGGATGGCCTTGGGTCTTTACTAGAAATGCTGAAAATTTGGACCCAGTCCAGACCTACTGAATTAGAACCTGCATTTTATGAGATTCCTAGTTGATTTGTATCTGTTTTAAAATTTAAGAAGTGCTGCCTTAAAATACTTTTCCTTGGGCTCTACCAGACTGGAGTTTACTTTTAATATGTTACATTATGAAATTACAAATTTTTAATAATAATGTTTTAAAAAATAGCTGTATTGTTTTTGTATAAATTATACATGTTTATTTAAGATATAAAGATAATACAGAGAAATGGAAATAAGGAAACTCACTCAACCACTCAGAAATAACATTATCATATGATAATTTTAGACATTTCTATATACAGATATAGATGTAGCTATAGGTAGAAAGATGGATGGATGGATGGATGGATGGGGAAAGGACGAGAGAGAAAATTTTACTGAAGTGAAATCATGCTATCTATAAAACATTTTAAAATGAAAGATACTAAGTTATTTTTTTCTGAAATCGGAATTATTGAGAATTTATAAATACGAAGAAATTTAAGTGAAATTGAAGGTATTGCTGAACTTGAAGCAAACCTTTCTTTACAAGAAGAGGCATTAGATTTTAAATGTCTTCTAAAATGTAATAACATTGTGTTTCAAGTTTGGACATCTGTTGTCTGTCCAATGAAAGATGAGGAAATAAATATCATTGCACTGCTTTGCACTTTCACCTCCTTATTTTGTTTCTTCAAAACAATTTTTTTTGCAATGTCAAGGTTTCTAATATTCACGTTCCATTCTACCATCATGATTTTAATAATTGTTTAAGCTTACTACTTTATTTAGGGGTACAATTATCTTATCAGTAGTACTTACAGCATCTCCCATCCTGAATTTTTATTTTGATTCATCTCTTAAATGCAAAGATTTCATTAAATATTACTATTCTCTTCCCAAGACAGTCCAACGAGTATTGTTTTCTTTAGCTTCTTGCATGCTTGAGAAGGCATGTTGTCCTTCTCCTGGAAGGCCAAAGTGCATGGATATATACTTTGTTATTCTTTGATGCTTAATACTGGTGATACTGCTGTGCTTTCAGAGATTATTTTCTGGAAGAAATCTCAGAACAGTTTAATACACCTATCTCCCCCTTCTTGTACTTAGGGAGTATATATACAACTCTTTTTCTATGAAGTTTAGTAACTTTACCAGAATATCTTAGCTTTACTATCAATATTTTCGTGGTGCACAGTGTGCCGTAAGTTGCCGTAGATTTGAGTTTCCTTTACTTCAGTACAGTTTTCTTTGATAAAGTTTAAGATTTTTTTCTCCATTTTACTTGTTCCGTTTCTTGTGAACTCTGTCTGTGTGTTCAGATTTGTTTGTTTTTCTTCTGTTTCAACATAGTAATAACCAGCTTTGTTACGAATGGGAGATTTCATCACTCACTTGACCCTGATGTGTAGAGTTTTCCTTCTGTACTATGTCATTACCCTTAGGAATTATCACCAATGTTCTATTTCAGAGACTGATGAATGTTCTGAACTGTGGCCACAGGGTACAAGCAGAGGTGACTTGGAAAACACTCAGAGTTATGGGAAGATGTCCATCTGTTGATAATATAAATGTCACATTGTTGGCTGCTATCACTGGAAGACCCATATGGCCCAGAGATGGCAAGTAGCTCATTAGGCTCCCCTCTCAGAAGATATATAGTTTCCTCTATAATAACGACACATGGTATGATATCAGGAGTACAAGCGACAAAAGAAAAAAAAATAAATTTACCTTACCAAAATTAAAAAATTGTGTGTTTCAAAGGTCATCATCAATAAAGTGAAAAGATAATCCATGGAATAGAAGAAAATATTCCCAAAACATGTATCAGATATTCTAGATATTTATAATCTACAATATATGCACAACTTTTACAACTCAATAATCAAAAGACAAATAACACAGTTTTTAAAAATGGGCAAAGGATCTGAATAGGCATTTCTGCAAAGAATGTATACAAATTGGCCAAGAAGCATAAGAAAAGATAGCATTACAGCCATCATGGGCATGGAAATCAAAACCACAGTGAGAACCTCCTTTCCACCTACATCAGTGCCCTCATATATTGCTGGTGGGCGTGTAAACTGGTGCAGCTGCGTTGGAAAGCAGTCTGGCAATTTCTGAAAAGGTGAAACACAGATTTACCATATGACCCAGGAATCCTAGGTGTACACTCAAGTGAAATGGGAACATGCGTTCATGCAAAAACTTGTACGTGGGTGTTTATAGTAGCTTTATTCATAATAGCCCCCAAATAGAAACAAGCTATGTGCCCATTAATAGATGAATGGGTAAGTGCAATGTGATATATCTACGCAAAGAATACTGTTCAGCAATATGAAGGTATTAAGTACTTGTACAAGGTACAACATGGATGAACCTTGAAAATATTATGCTAAATGAAAGGAGCCAGTCACAAAAGATTGCATATTGTGTGGCCCATTCATATGAAATATTCAGAATAGGCAAATCTATAAAAACACAAAGTATCGATAGATTAGTCTTTGCCAGGGTCTGGGGTGGGTTGGGAGTGGGATGTAGAGACGTTGCTCATGGTGGATGGGTATAGGGTTTCTTTGGGGGGCTGAAAATATTCTAAAATTAGGTTTGGTGATGGTTGCACAACTCTGCTAATATACTAGAAACCACTGAATTGTATACTTTAAATAGGTAAATTTTGTGCTACGAGAATTATATCACAATACAATCACTAAAAGAAAAAAGCCAAGTGGAGTGCAGTCTTGCTCCCAGGTTTCTCTTTGGTCCCTCATGATATTAGCAGCTTCCCAGTCAGACTGTTTCCCCAAGGTCATGGCTCTGCTTATACTCTGGTACCATTTTTCTGTCCCTCTTCCCCTCAGTCCAGGTGGTTCCTTTCATGGTCCTGGTGAAGATCAGAGCTAACACATGGAGGTGGCTTTATTCTTCCCTTGCTTTCTTTTTAATATTACAGTCACTGCATCATTATACCCTGCTTGTCTCCCAAAGCCTTCTTTTTTGCTTTCCAAAAACCTCTGGTGAAAGTAAAAATACAAACCTAGACAATTTTTTTTAATGGTTGTTTTTGGGATTAGGGTTGTGGGAAATATCTCATAATTCACAGGAATTGTAATTCCTGCTAGTAACTTTTGGCATGTTTGGAGAAAACAGAAATATATTTGAACCAAATCATGTTTTCCAAGTCTGCTAGGCTTCTTTGAGAAGTCCACTGGGCTTTTTTTTTTTTTAATCTTTTGCTAAGAATGAAATGAGGATTGATTTTTTTCTCTTCCTCTTGTCCAGGAAAACATTTCATAAATTTCAGAGTTAAACCCACTCTTCTTATTTTGTGGTCAGTTTTTATTCCAAAGTTTTTTCCTCAACTGCTCACATCCTGAGAAAAATTTCACTGTTTAATCTCACAGGAGACATTATTTGTATTACAAAACAAATTTGATCATGTATAATGAGACATAAAAGTGCCAGGCCTGCTGATGTGCTTTAACACTGCTTAGGGCATTCTTTTTCCAGTGAATTTTATGTCTGAAAACAAATTAGGAAGAAAAGACTACTCAGTGAGAATATGGAATCATATCAAAGAAAGTGTTCAAACCATCAGAGAGTTTCTGACATCCAGCAGTTCACTTCCAGACTAGAGATGTATTAGGCAAATTTATTTCCAAATAAATTTGGAAATCTAAAATTCTAAATCGAAAATTCCCCAAGATGCCCTTTTACGTTTATAATTGTAACCCCATTTATAATTAAAACACTTCTGTTAGTTTGGGAAGAGGGTTATTAGAACTTGAAATATATATGTATAAATATTTTTACATAATTAAAGTTGTATAATATATTATATGTTATAATTAAATAATATATATTATATATAATTATAAAAATTTATATAATTTTTCAAAAATAATTTTTAATATGTAATACATTCACATGGTTTAACATTTTAAAACTGTGCAAACAGGAATAGAAGAAATAGAATGAAAATTCTCCCTCCTCCCCCCCACCCCCTCCCAGTTTGCATTTCCAAAGACAAGCAGTTTAGCTGGTCCTTTGTTTCTGGTATATGGTTCAAGAAACATTCTACAAATTTGGAAGGATATATATATATACATATTTCTTTTTTTCATCTTTATACAAATGCTAGTGATTATATTTTGTACATTTCTTTTTTTCACTTTATACGAAGTCTTGGAGATGTCCATTTTTCCAACATGGAATGGTTCCTTAAAGAGTAAAAAAACAGGGCTTCCCTGATGGCAGAGTGGTTGAGAGTCTGCCTGCCGATGCAGGGGACACGGGTTCGTGCCCCGGTCCGGGAGGATCTCACATGCCATGGAGCGTCTGGGCCCGTGGGCCATGGCCGCTGGGCCTGCGCGTCCGGAGCCTGTGCTCCGCAGCGGGGGAAGCCACAACAGTGAGAGGCCCGCGTACCGCAAAAAAAAAAAGATTAAAAAAAGTAAGTTAAATGTACTTTACAGTTTTTAAAAATTAAGTTTCGTTTTTGTCTGGACTCCTTTTGTCTCGCAATATTTTCTTTTTCATTATATTCTTACTTTCACAGATTTACCTCTGAGAGTATTAAGACGGTAGTGTGATGTTTTAATTGCTATTCAATCTGACAAAATTTATCTTTCTGTGGTTATACCAGAAGAAACTTCTGATTGATAATCCCTCGTGAGATGTACACAAGACATTTTGCTGAGATTAAACTTTAGTCTTCTGATTTCAGAATCCTCACAATTGCAGTATGTTAAAATGTTAATTCTCTAAGATATTGCTGAGAGACAGATGGGATAATTATCTACATATCAAATATAATTGTTTGGAAGTTACAAATTAAATCATGAACCAAATTTCTTATGCATGAAGCTTAACTCTAGTGAATTCCCTTGAAGAATTGTAAGTCAATAGCTTTCAAGACCACTTTCACTATATTTTAAATGAATGGTTTGCTTACATGTTAGCCAAATAGTTATATTATCAATTTATAACAATACAAAATATCTCACAGTATTTATTTCTGTTTTCACTTTGTTCCTTGGTGTTCTACCAGCTTTTTTCTTTCTGACCCTTCAGATCTCTATTCCTTGGTTATTTTCTCGGCTTTGTGGAACTCTGTCATCTTTGCACAGGGACCATGCTTATCTTCTCTGCATCGTTCCAGTTCTGGTAGATCTGATGCCTAAGTGAGCATTCTGAACTCTGGACCAGGTTAAATCCTCCTTCTATATGTTTCCTTAACTCTCCTCTTATAACACATATGCCAGCATCTTCAGTATCCATCATCCTTTTTCTTTTCTTTCTTTTTTTTTTTTTTGCGGTACGCGGGCCTCTCACTGTTGTGGCCTCTCCCGTTGCGGAGCACAGGCTCCGGACGCGCCGGTCCAACGGCCATGGCTCACGGGCCCAGCCGCTCTGCGGCATGTGGGATCTTCCCGGACCAGGGCACGAACCCGTGTCCCCTGCATCGGCAGGCGGACTCTCAACCACTGCGCCACCAGGGAAGCCCAGTATCCATCATCCTTTAACAGAACCTCTTGTTCATTGTCTTCAGGAGGAGGACCATGTCTCTCTTGTTCATTGTTTTCTCTCCACTCTCAAGCTGGGTGCCTTACCCATCGTAGGCACTCAATAAATTTATGTATTTTCGTTGAATGGTTGAGGGAATGAAATAACAGACTTGAAAATACCTCCCAACTTCTAAGTTCCATGGACATGTTCATGATTCTTTCTCAACTAAGTTATTTGTTCCTAATTCCCATTTCTTTGAGGCTGAGCAGGTTGATAACTCAGAAGGAAGATTATGTAAGAAGAAGGGAGAACCCTAGAAAGTTGCCTGGAATTTAGTCTCCTCCAACCACTTCCCGATATTCCAGACTTATGTTAGACCTCTGACTCCTGTATCCAGTATTCTATATGTTAGGCAGAGTTCTATGAAAATGCCTACATGTTTACTCCAAATCAATGATCTCTGAAGTTTTACATACATAAATCAGATGTTATGAAGTTTTATATACAAAATCAAATGGAAGTTGCTCCTTTTCCTTGTCTTGAAAAGACAATATCACTTTGTGGCTATGTCTTTGGAAGGGTAATGCATATTTGGTTCAATTCATAGAAGGTAATTAAGAAATTCTAATTAGATTAAAAAGTGCACCTTAGAAACTATATTTTTTTAATAGAATACGTTAGGTAGATTTTAACTCAGTGTAAGTGAGTTAGTTATTTAAGCCTTTTAAATCTTGATTTTTAAAATTATAAATGTTATATTTCTTCCTTTTATAAAAACTATACACAATTTTTTCTTAATTTGACAGAGGAAAACATTGTGCTTAAAGGGTTTGATCATCTCCTCTCTTAAAAAATAAGCATATACTTTGAATAGGTAACATATTTACATATATTAATAATCAATGACTGTACAAGAATGTTGTGAAAAGTCTTTCTCCCGGCTTTGTCCTCTACCCAATTTTCATCCATACCTCCATTCAATGAGCATTTTTTTTTTTTTTGCGGTACGCGGGCCTCTCACTGTTGCGGCCTCTCCTGTTGCGGAGCACAGGCTCCAGACGCGCAGGCTCAGCGGCCATGGCTCACGGGCCCAGCCGCTCTGCGGCATGTGGGATCCCCCTGGACCGGGGCACGAACCTGTGTCCCCTGCATCGGCAGGCGGACTCTCAACCATAGCGCCACCAGGGAAGCCCTCAATAATCATTTTTTTTTAGTGTCCTGACATCATCTCATCTCATAGGATATGGATTAGTTAAAAGTCCAGGGTTTATTATCAGATAATTAAAACAAATCCTCTATAATCAAAAAGTGAGTCTCTTAAAGGTCTTGCTAAAATGTAACAAAATAGGTTATGGCAGAAGATAGGATATTCTGCTTGCTAGAACAGGAATCAGCAAATTTTTCCTATGGAAAGGACCAGATATTACCGTAATTAGTCTAGGCCCTGTAGGCCGTAAGGACTCTTTTACAAGTAGTCAACTCTGCTGTTGTAACTTAAAGAGCATCTGTACACAATATGTAGATGAATGAACATGTTTGAGCTGAAATAAAACTTTATTTATGGACATTGAAATTTGAGTTTCATATGCCATGAAATATTCTTCTTCTTTGAATTTATTCCAGACATTTAAAAATATAAAAAACATGCTTTGTTCACAGGTTATAAAAAAAACAGGCAGTGGGCGAGATTTGGCTTCTGAGCTATTGTTTGCTGACCCCTGAAGTACAGCAAAATATGTTGTTGGGTTCTGAACACAATTCATTTCATTTTTAACTGATGTTTTTTGCTTTAGTGTATTCAAAATACTGATTATTAAATATCTTAATTTTTTTTTGTCTTATATGTTCAATTCAACATATTACTTAGGGAAGAAGACATAACACTTTCGAGTGATGATTAGATGCTAGACACTTGGTACTTTATCTCACTTAATCCAGTTACCAACACTATGAAGTAGATATTATTTCTATTTTATAGACGAAGTAATGAAGAAGAGGATTAGCAACATTTCCCCTATGTACTAGCTAGGGGATGGACTGTAGTGTTTTGTTTTTTCTTTTGTGGCACGTGGGCCTCTCACTGTTGTGGCCTCTCCCGTCGCGGAGCACAGGCTCTGGACACGCAGGCCCAGCGGCCACGGCCCACAGGCCCAGCCGCTCCGTGGCATGTGGGATCCTCCCGGACCGGGGCACGAACCCACGTCCCCTGCGTCGGCAGGCGGACTCTCAACCACTGCACCACCAGGGAATCCCTGGACTGTAATTTTTAACAGAGGTGATCATACTCCATGGTTATAGAACTGAACAACAACAACTACTATTCAGTCACATAAATATGCTGCTTCCACTTGGCACCATTCTATGCTCATGGAACTTAGGTGTTCAAAGTTTTGTTGCTGTCTGTTGGTAGGTTGATGTTCAGTGCTGCTATTTTCACAAACATATAAACAGGAAAATTGAATTCATAGTGACTTTCATTACGTAATTTTCACCTGAGTGATTTTACTTTATCTAGCTTCCCTTTTAAGGGGAATTGGATTGGAAAATTGGCAAATGGAGTTTAAAATAGAGGGTTTTTTTTTTTTCCAAATATGGTCCCTGACTTGCAGTTATATGTATAATTTAATTTTTCTTTCTGCAATTTCAGTCTGTTTCCTCTTGCATCCTCAGATGTTCAGAACATTGGATGACACCCGATATCAGGGGATTGTTTTTCGCAGTGGTTAGAGGGAGAATGAAGTGTTTTTCTGGAGGGATTATAACATTTGTTAAAGCATGCGCTCTTTCTCTGGGACTTAAGATAATTAAGAGTGTGATCCTTTCATCCCAACAACAGCATTGAATTATAGCTATAATGTTGAGAGTAAAATTCAGCTACCCTTAAAAAGGGACTTCAACATAGGAAATGCATTTTACTTTATTACTATTTAAATTTAAACAAACCTTTGTTGAATAGATACTGATTTATTGCATAGAGATTATTTCAGAGTATTTTACGAGTTTATTAAATTATTTAAACAGGATTGTTTCAGTAAAAGCAAAAACTAGTAGCACGCCATTGTAATTAATATTATCACTTGTTTGGAAAAGGTTAAATTTTCATTTTGCGTTAGAATCTTGCACTAGTAGCTTGAAATAAGCTAACCAATTGGATGATTATGACCTTCAACAGTCATCTGCCATGCTGTTAAGACATTCTCTCTTTAGCCCTGGCAAATATACATTTTAAAATCCTTTTAGAGATTTGTGGGTTTATCTCCGGTTTACCAGAGCATTCTGTAATTAAGTAATTAAATTATTGATTCTAAATCATAGGGCTTTAGAGATCAGACAATTTCTTTAATTTTAATGATCATTTAAAGGCTAATAATTAGAAGGTTCACTTACTGACCTGTAGATGTCAGAGAAAAAATTTATTTCATATCTGCTTCCACAATTTAAAGCAGAAACTACTACTAAGATCATGCCATTGCATTTTATTCTATTGATAAGAGTTGCAGTCATTACTTAATGACTATAAAGGAGGAGGAAAATCCCCTCTTTGTAAGAAGAGTAGTTTATTTAAAATAAAAACTAAATATTGTGTGTGATGAAATTGAAAATATTTGTCAAGAATGTGGAATAATGCCGTTCTATGTAAGAGACACTAATACCCTTAAAAACATTAGCTGTTCTTATTTTTAAACTTTTTTACAGAGTGTAAGATATTAATATTTTGATATTTATTCACAGAAGTCAGAAATTTATAGTTAAAACATGATAAGCATGTTGAAAATTATTAAATATACCAATGATTATACTTTATGTATGCATAATAATGATTTCAGAAAGCCCTGTGAGGGAGGGCATAGTATTCTCAGCAGGCCATACAGTGCCCAGTACATATGGAGTACTCAAATGTTTATTGGATGAATGAATTAATGGCACTGATACTCTATCTACTTTGTTTTATCCCCCCCCCAATCTTTTTTTCTCATATCCTTTTGTCAATCCTCAGTAAATAGTCCTATTATTTTTTTTAATAACTGAAGAAGCTCAGTTAGTTTATAATGGATAATTTCTTGAAATATATTAGTTATTTAAAATTATTCTTTGTATTCATTTCTCATTTCTGTCTTCAGGAAGTTATTTAACAACACTTTGCAGGAAATACATGAAATGCCCTCACTTCAACAAAATATAAAACTGTAACATAATAAAACATGAAGAGGGAGTTAAAGCCATTTATTTATTTTTCATTCAAATAGATACATTTCATGGAAGTGCATATTTCATTTCTGAAGCTCTAATCCTCTGAATACATTTTAAAGTTAATTTTTCAGCTGGGTGGTGCTAGGATAGTAAGCAGAAGTTAGAAAATTTTGAGACTAATGAATCAAGATAGTCAAATGGTATATTGAAAACAGAGTCTTACAATTTAGTAAAATCTCATTTTAATATGGCTTGACATTATATACAGTTGTAGATACTTCAGATTAGGGTTCCCTATGAACATAATTACCTATAACTTGTGTTACATATAATATCCTTCTCCTATCAGGTCATGATGCTACAAAACCAAGGTTATAAAAATGTACGAAGAAAATGAGCATGACTCAAAAACATTTTTTGGACTGTTTTTAAAGAGCCCAATTTTACTACATTTTCTGAAATACTTATTAGAGTTGTTTTCAGTTGTCTTTTTTCATTGGAGTTGTCATTAACTGATTCAGGTGGTTTGGATTTCCCACTTCCTATATGCTACTGATACTGCCTTTATTATTTTTTTAAATTGAAGTATAGTTGATTTACAATGTTGTGTTAGTGTCAGGTGTACAGCAAAGTGAGAAATATATATACATATGTACATGTATATATATTTATACACACACACACATTCTTTTTCAGATTCTTTTCCATTATAGATTATTGCAAGATATTGAATATTGTTCCCTGTGCTATACAGTTGGTCCTTGTTGCTTATCTATTTTATATATAGTAGTGTGCATCTGTTAATCCCAAACTCCTAATTTATCCCTCCCCCCACCTTTTCCCTTTGGTAACCGTAAGTTTGTTCTCTAAATCTGTGAGTCTGTTTCCGTTTTGTAAATAAGTTCATGTGTATCATTTTTTGTTTTTAGATTACACATATTAGTATGATAATCTCTAGGTCCATTTATGTTGCTGCAAATGGCATTATTTCATTCTTTTCTATGGCTAAGATTTCTTTGTGTATATATACCACATCTTCTTTATCCATTCATCTGTCGATGGATACTTAGGTTGCTTCCATGCCTTGGCTATTGTGAATAGTGCTTCTATGAACATTGAGGTGCATGTATCTTTTCAAATTATAGTGTTCTCCAGATATATGCATAGAAGTGGGATTGCTAGACCATATGGCAACTCATTTTTAAGGAATCTCCATACTGTTCTCTGTAGTGGCTGTACCAGTTTGCATTCTCACCAACAGTGTAGGAGGGTTTCCTTTTCTCCATAAGAAGAGCTCATCAACTTGATTATTTATCAAAGCATATTAATAGAGCGGGATATTATCCTATAAACATCCCTTTTTACATGCAAAAGTTCAAATAGAAAGCAGAGGTAATTGATTTTGGCTCAGCCGCAGGGAATCGTTAAATATATTGAAAAGTGTGTTCTGATAAATTATTGGAGGTTGCAATATAGTTACAATTTTTTGACTTTTTCTTTTTATTTCATTTAATAAATATTATGCACACAGAATCCTGCTAGGTATACTGAACATTCTAGTATGAAATAAGAAACATATGGTGGTCTCAAGGATTCTGTCTGTCTTCTCGTTTGTTTATCTCCACATTTTCCTTCCTTTCTGGTTAGTAAGACTCATGTTCCAAGTTTGAGCTCAGAAATGTTAAAGGGCTCCAGCATATGAAGTTTAAAAATGAACTTAGCTGTTGAATGGCTCTGTTGATTTAGTTCTGGAAACTCAAATGATGTCCAAATACACTACATGGAAATGGTACAAATCACCTACTTTTCCCTGCTTCTTGCTTGGCTACTGTTGGTGTTGATGATACTATTCAGAGTCAGAATGAGTTGTTCCTGGCAGCGTGCACTGTTAGCCCAAACTCTGATGTTTTGAAAAGATATTTCATGGACTAAAGGTTTAAGTCAGAATATTATTTCTGTTGATCCTCATTTGCAGTCACTGTGAAATAAATGAATGTGAGCATGTGATAAGGCATTTCTTTCCTAAGAGGGAGAAAAGACTAATGAAGGCTTTGTTTACTAAGAAAACCCACTTTACTGTAGTATTGAGCAAAGGAAGCTAAATCACCAGTTTGAGGATTTTGATGGCTTATGCATGGGCAGAGCAAAAAAGTTAGTTCACAGATAAGCCTACCTAGGTACTCTCTGCCATCACTTTATAAAACTTCTAAATGCTAGGAAATACTGCTTCAGCTGTGCTTCTGCACTTCCACCAGCAGCCATATGGTCTAATTACATTAAATTGCTGGAATAAAGGCATCTCTGATTACTTCATGGAGAGAGACTGTAGTACAGCCTGACTAGAGATGCTGCTATAATCATCTCGGAACCCTTGAGTTATTTTTGTTGTTTCAATAAACTTACCACAAATCTACATTTCTTAGTGATAATACTGGGACGCCTTACTAAAATGTCTATTTGCTGTGGGGTAAAATTTTATTAGCCTTGTGTGATAATGATGGTTATCTTAAGAATACCAGGCTAATAAGGATATGAGAAAGAAAATCGAGAGGCTACTATGTCAGTTTCTATATTAGGTATTGCACACGCATTCTCATTTCGTTCTCGTTAACATTAGGAAGTAAGAATTACTACCCCCATTTCACCACTTCGAGGAAACTGTGAGTCTCAGAACAGTTAGGTAACCTTGGTTTGTTCAAAGTCCTATGGGACTAGCCAGTCTCTGCAAGTCCTGTGGCTCTGAATTTTGTCCATTTCCCTCAACATTATAATCCTCAGATGGTAACCTGTTCTCTAGGAAGTCTGCTTGGGGATTCTGCTCTGAGAACTGTGGGACTCCCTGATGGGACTGGTGGAAAAGTATGGGTCCAGCTCCGTTGAGTTGAAGAAAATGCCTCCTAAGCTCTGAACAGCAAAGCGCATACATTGTACTAGAAGGAATGACAGAAGCAACCTCCAGAGACTCTGCAGAAGGATATAAGTTATAGGATAACTTAATAAGGATATTAGGTAATAAGGATATTAATAAGGTAAATAAGGATATTAGGTAATACAGTGCTTGATCTATAGTGATAAGGTCAAGAACTTACGTTTTGTAAAATTGCTATTTACAGTAAATATTTGGTCTTTGATTTGTTCTTCTAAACTTCTTTTCTGGGCTTAGCAAATAACCCTGGGAAGCTGGTAGGGCCTGAAGTCTAATTAGCTGAACTAACTAGTAAGTAGCATTTAGGATGAGGAGCTCTCAATTCTGACTCTGGATGTCATGTGATTTCCAGCATGACGTACTTTAAAATGACCTCATGTCACCAGAGAGCAATTATTTGGATCTTTGTAAATGACATCCAGAAAGTGATTTTGAAGGGATACACATTTTAGGAAGTAAAATCGTGGTCAAACTTTGTGATAGCGATGTCACTTGGTACAACTGGTTCATTTTCTTTAGTTAGTGCTTTATTTATTTATTAATTTATTTTTTAAAAATTTTTTGCGGTACACGGGCCTTTCACTGTTGTGGCCTCTCCCGTTGCGGAGCACAGGCTCTGGACGCGCAGGCTTAGCGGCCATGGCTCACGGGCCCAGCCGCTCCGCGGCATGTGGGATCTTCTCGGACCGGGGCACGAACTCGTGTCCCCTGCATTGGCAGGCGGACTCTCAACCACTGCGCCACCAGGGAAGCCCAGTGCTTTATTTTTATTACATAAGTAGTACGTGGTCACTACGGGAAAGGTGGAAAATAATTGATTAACAACCACCACCAGAAACTTCAAAAAACCCACAAAAGCATAATTTCATCAATGCTAATAACTTGGTGTATAATAATCCAGATTTTTTTTTTCTATTTTGAAATGTATGGGCTTTATCTAAACAGAATCAAACGACAATGGTATTTGGTAACCTATTTTTGTTTGTTTATTTATTGGTTTTCCACTTAATAATATATTATGATTAGCTTTCCATCATTATTTGTGATGGCTTACTATTCCATATTATTGATGTACCAAAAATATTTTTATCTGATTTTCTATTATTGGGCAGTTACATTGCTTTGATTTTTCACAATCCAAGCAAGATTATAATGAGTGAGGCTACAAAAGAAAAAAGTTTATATACTTCTGTGCACCATTGTTATCATATAAATTGCTAATATCTTCCTAACATTATCACTGCCTTTTAATGAGACTTGTACATTTTATGTATGTCTGTATTTTTATTAATTCATACATATATATATATTTTTTTCTTTCATATACTCTGCCATTCCAGTTATGCCTAGAAGAACCTTCTCCTCATTTACTGTGTCCCTCAATATGTCAGGCATTTTAAAGGGCCATGCTAAACAATAATGTCCTCTTGGAATTTAACATTTAGTGTGTGTATATTTTTTAGTTGCAGAAAGCCCTTGCTGTTTGAAATATGATCACTCATATTGTTCTGAGTTGTAAGGCTTGTGTGTTTGGTAGCATGGTCTCAGTACCATGGACTTTTCTGAAAATTAGCATCTGAATTTGTTTTGTTTTCAGCATGAAAAGTCTGAATTTATAACAAAGACCTTTTTCTTGAGGATAGTGTGATACTTTCTTTTTTTTTTAATTATTGAAGTATAGTTGATTTACAATGTTGTGTTCATTTCAGTTGTACAGCAAAGTGATTCAGTTATACATATACGTATCTACTCCTTTTCAGATTCTTTTCTTTTACAAATCTATTTTTTTCAAATTCTTCATAATTTACCAGAGAAAAGTTTATGTATTTTCTGAAACAAGTGATATTTCTATATTTTGAATATCAAACATCCCAAGACTAAATACAGATAAATAGAAGATTCTTAGAAAGAAATAGAGAGGAATGTGTGACAACTTATTCACTATGCAGTGTTCTGTGGAATAATTATGTTAACGTACGCTGGTCTTCCTGCATCATTAACATTTCCTTAATCGTCTGTCAAGCAACGCAGAATTACAGATAGCATTAAAGAAATTAGAATTAGCTGCTGGAGCCGAAATGTTGACACCCTATCAAATCTTTCTAAAGTCATGGTAAAAACAGAAATCTTAATTCCTTTGATCTTGCAACTGGATGAAAGGAGTTTGTGGCTGTAAACACATTTCTTTCTCTTGAACAAATATCTGAGCAGAAGATCATAATGTCTCCACAGCTAGTTCCTTGTGGCTCCACTTTTGTGCCTTTTCCATGACTTCAGCCATCAATATCTGACTCATGAGAAAGGTACTGTAGGGTAAGCTACAACATCAAGGGGCTGAAAAAATGAAAACAATGTTCAAGTGCTTTTGTTGACATGGATAGAGCTATCAGTATTTGTTCTTTACTAATTTACTAATATCCCAGAGTACTTTTAATAATTTGTGATTTCAGTGAACTTATATTGCATGTTTTAATATATTTATTTTAATGATCAAAAAGAGAGATACATTTAAGAAAATTCTTTTAGCATTTAGTAATATTTAATTTAGTAATTTATTTTTGAGATACCGTAGCATAATTGAGTATATAACATATGCTCCCACTTTAAATCATTGTCAA
The DNA here is from genome assembly GCF_003676395.1 of Aethalodelphis obliquidens. NCBI lineage: Eukaryota > Metazoa > Chordata > Mammalia > Artiodactyla > Delphinidae > Aethalodelphis > Aethalodelphis obliquidens. The sequence goes on from NW_020837968.1 coordinate 1,541,137, forward strand.
ATTGCTCTGATTCAACATAATATTCTGTTTCTAACATTTTTATTTAAATGGAAGGTATTTTGAATATGTTAAGCCCAACGTTTGTTCTAAAAAAAATCATTCAATCACATTATTTATTTTAAGATACATATTCAAGAGTTAAATATTTATGTATAGCATAACTGTAAGTATGACAGGTATGGGGCAATCTAATGCATAGATACGTCTTGCCTGACTTTTCCTGCTTTTGACTGACTACAATAGCTTTCTCTCAAATGCCAACTCCTGCTTCTGCTCCTTTTATTGGCGCATTTTAGGCCAGGCTGTCAGCCTTGCAGATGGGTTGTTTCAGATACACTGATGTCACCAGTCAAGGGAATAATTCTACCTAATGGGAAAGCGAAATTCTAACCAATTTTTATTACTGACGAGCAGTCTGAGGCAGTAAAAAGGAAACTCCCATAAAAGATATATCTCTACTTCATTAATGATTATGTATTTTATGATCAACACTTAAAACTAAAATGCTGCTTCCTTAAATGGACTGTAGTCAAGTAAAAGTTTGGGCGATAACCCATAGTGAATAAAGATTTATTGCATTTATTATTGGCTCTTAGGTCAATAATACCTTCTTTGGCTTGGATATCATTAGAAAATTAGAAGTTAATATATGCCATTTCTATTTGATCCTTGCTTGAACAAAAAGAGTCACTCTGAGAGAAGTGAGGAAAGGATCACACATAATTTGTTTTTGCAATTGAAATGGCAGCTTAAGAATTTCCTGTTGCGCTCAGAGGGAAACAAAGAATAATAAAATTAGTTGTATCTGAAGATATTTTTCAGCATTTGTAAATGCTTGGGGCCACCCAGGGTTGTAATATTGGGGGTAAAATGTTTGTTCAGAGTAATTCCACATCTTATTCACTTTCCAGAAGGTATTATCTTATGCAAAATCAAAAGGACTTGTTTTCAATGATCATGTGTTTACAATGATCACAGCACTGATGTACTAAAGAAATTAAAGCATTGTTTAAAAATGAGACAGGCTATTTTGACTGACAAAGCATAACCTTTTAATTTTTTACCTGCAAGTGGTCATTTTCCCATAGAGATGATTACCGAGAGTATAAGACTAGTGACAGGATGGCTGTCAATCCATTATTGATCATTATCATATTGTTTTTTCTTTAAAAATGTTTATTAGAGGTAGTTAATCAAAATTGATTTGAAGCTGAGAAAGTGGGTAAGTTAAAAGTAGGGGAGATATGGCAGAAGAAATCTAATACATCAGCAAGAGCTGTGATCTGAGAATCAGACTTGTGTTCGGTTTTTGCTCTGACACTATGTGTGAAAGGGATGCACCTTAGTCACATTGCTTGTCTATTCTGGGCTTCAGTTTCTAACTATAAGTCTAATTCCAAGGAACTTTTGTGCAGAAGGACTTATAGCCCTTTACATGTAGTGATTTTATGAGATAAACTGTAAGAAACATGGGGGTAAGTCTTCAAGATTCATTTTATTTTCATTGCAAAGTTGCACTTCTTTTAGATTCCAGCTTCATGACTTACTAGCAGTGTGACCTTGGGTAAATACTGAACTTCCTGAGCCCCATCTGCCTCATTTGTATAATGAGAATAATAATTCTTAGTTATTTTGTAATATTAGAAAAAAAATGCCAAGTGTGTGGCTAAAATGGTGGAGCAGGAAGACCCTGAGCTCACCCCCTCCCAGAGACACACCAAAATTACAAGTATTTATAGCGCAAATATTGATGAGAAAGACCTGAAGACGAGCAGAAAACATTTTCCACAATTAAAGTTATAAAGAAGGAACCAACCATAATGAGACGTGCTATAGTTAACACCCACACCCCACAGTAGGCAACCCATGAGTGAGGGGATAATCACAATTGCAGAGGTTCAAGGAGCAAGGGATCTGAGCCTCACATTGGGCTCTCCAGCCTGGAAATCCTGCACTTAGGAGACAAGTCCCCAGAATGTCTGGCTTTGAGGCCAGCAGGGCTTACCTATGGGAGAGCCAGAGGGCTGTAGGAAACAGACTTTGCTCTTTGCATGCACAAAATCTCACATGCTCAGAGTTTCAGTGCACAGGCAGTATTTGAAAGAAGCCTGGGTCAGACCGCTTGCTCATCTTGGCAGTCCTCCCAGAGATGCAGGAAGCAACTTGAACTCCCCTTGGGGATGTAGATACTGGCAGCAGTCATTTTGTGGAGCTCATTCTACCACAAGGACACTGGGGCTGGCAAGCACCATTTTGGGAATTCTCCCTCTATCTTTTTAGTGCTGGGGGCTTACCCCCTCACCAGCAGGTCAGCACCAGCCCCAGGCTCAACCTGGGCCCTACAGCCAGTGACCAGGACCCAACCCTGCTCATCGGTGGGCCAGCACCAGCCAGGGGGTCCCTGGCCCCCATAGCCAGCTGCCCTCAGACCTGGCCACACCAAATAATGGGCCAACACAGCCCCAAGATCTCCTGGGCCCCACAGCCAGCTGCACTAGGAACTGGTCCCGCCCACCAGCTGGCCTGTGACCACAGTAAAGGGCAGAACCTGGCAGCCAACCAGGCCAGGGGCCAGCCCTGCCTACAGTGCACCCAGAGAAGTTGGACCTGCTGCAATGGGTGGGCCCACACAGTCCACATAGGGGGCACCCCTAGATCATACAGCTCTGGTGACCAGATGGGAGAGTGTTGCTGGGCCTCATAGGACATCTCCTACATAAGGCCATTTCTCCAAGATCAGGAAATGTAACCAACCTACCTAATGCATAGAAATAAATACAGATAATTTGGCAAAACAAAGAGATAGAGGAATATGTTCCAAATGAGGGGACAAAATTAAACTTCAGAAAAATAACTAAATGAGGTGGAGGAAAGCAATCTATCCAATAAAGAATTTAAAGTAATGATCATAAAGGTGCTCAATGAACTCTGCAGAAGAATAGATGAGCACAGTGAGAATTTTAACAAAGAGTTAGAGAATATAAAGAATAGCTAAACAGAGCTGAAAAATAAACAATTGAAATAAAAAATACATTAGAGGGGATCAATGGTAGATTAGATGATACAGAGGAATGGATCAGAGAATTAAAAGAGTAATGGAAATCACCTATGCTGAACAGAAAAAAGAAAATAGAATTTTTAAAAATGAGGATAATTTACGAGACCTCTGGGACCAAACATGAAGGGAGAAATTTACAGTGACACAATAATAGTAGGGAACTTTAATACCCTACTTACATCAATGGACAGATTATCCAGACAGAATTAATAAGGAAACACTGGCAGTAAATGACATGTTAGACCAGTTGGACTTAATAGGTTTTTATAGAACATTCTATCCAAAAGCAGCAGAATACACACTCTTTTCAAGTACACATGGAACATTCTCCAGGATAGATCACATACTGGGACACAAAACAAGTATTGATAAAATTATTAAGATTGAAATCATATCAAATATCTTTGGCAACCACAATAGTCTAAGACTAGAAATCAACTACTAGAAAAACTGCAAAAAATACAAACACATAGAGGGTCAGCAATATGCTACTAAACAACCTGTGGTTCACCAAAGAAATCAAAGAGGAAATTTGAAAAATACCTGGAGACAAACAGAAACAGAAATACACTGGTTCAAAATCTATGGCATGAAGCAAAAGCAGTTCTAAGAGGGAAGTTTATTATAGTGATACAAGCCTACCTCAGGAAACAAGAAAAATCTCAAATAAATAATCCAACCTTAAACAAACTGGAAATAGAAGAACAAACTAAACCCAGAGTTAGTATAAAGGCAGAATAAAGATCAGAGCAGAAGTAAATGAAATAGAGAGTTAAAAAAAAAAAGTAGAAAACTTAGTCTTTGAAGAGATAAACTTGATAAACGTTTAGCCAGACTCATCAAGAAAAAAGGAGACATGGTCCAAATCTATAAAATCATAAATGAAAGAAGACAAGTTATGACTGACACCACAGAAATACAGAGGATCCTAAGAAATTACTATGAACAATTATATACTAATAAAATGGACAATTTAGAAGAAATGGATAAATTCCTAGAAACATACAATCTTCCAAAACTGAGTCATGAACAGATAGAAAATTTGAACAGATATTACCAGGAATGGAATTGAGTCAGTAATTTAAAAACTCCCAACAAACGTAAGTCCAGGACCAGATGGCTTCACAGGTGAATTCTACCAAACATTTAAACAAGAGTTAACACCTATCCTTCTCAAACTGTTCCAAAAAACTGAAGTGGAAAGAGGGCTTCCAAGCTCATTGTACAAGGTCAGCTCCACCCTGATACCAAAACCAGAAAAGACACCACAAAAAGAGAAAATTATAGCCCAATGTCTCTGATAGACATAGATGCAAAAATCCTCAACCATTATTAGCAAACCAAATTCAACAATACATTAAAAGGATAATAAACTCTCACCACGTGAGATTTCCTCTCATGATGTAAGAATGTTTCAATATCTGCAAGTCAATCAACCTAATACACTACACTAACAAACTGAAGTATAAAAATTATATGATCATCTTTATAGATGAAGGAAAGCTTTTGATAACATTCAATGTCTATTTATGATAAAAATTCTCAACAAAGTATAGAGGGTACAGAGAGAATAGGCTTCAACATAATAAGGGCCATATATGACAAACCCACAGCTAACATCATACTTAATGGTGAAAAGCTGAAAGCATTTTCTCTAAGGTCAGGAACAAGACATGGATGCCCACTCTCACCACTTTTACTCAATATAGTTTTAGAAGTCCTAACCACAGCAATCAGTCAAGAAAAAAAGAAATAAAAGGAATCCAAATTGGAATGGAAGAAGTAAAACTGTCTTTGCAGATGACTTGATTCTATATGTAGAAATTCCTAAAGAGCTAAAGACTCCACACAAAATTATTAGAGCTCATTGATGAATTCAGTAAATTTGCAGGATACAAAGTTAGTATACAGAAATCTGTTGAATTTCTATATGCTAATGACAAACTATCAGAAAAAAATTAAGAAAATCCCATCTACAATTGCACCAGAAAGAATAAAATGCCTAGAACTAAATCTAACCAAGGAGGTAAAACATCTGTACTTGGAAAACTGTGAGATGCTGTTGAAAGACATTGAAGACAATACAAACGGATATACATACTCATGGATTGGAAGAATTAGTATTGTTAATATGACTATACTACCCAAGACATATTCAGTGCATTCCCTATCAAAATACCAACGGTGTTTTTCACAGAACTTGAACAAATAATTCTAAAGTTTGTATAGAAACACACAAGACCCTGAATATCCAAAACGATCTTGAGAGAAAAGAACAAAGCTGGAGGTATCACACTCCCTGATTTTAAACTGTACTACAAAGCTACAGTAATCAAAGTACTGTGGTGCTGTCACAAAAACAGACACATAAATCTGTGGAACAGAGTGGAGAGCCCAGAAATAAAACCACACTTATGTGTTCAATTGACCCATAACAAAGGAGGCAAGAATATACAATGAGAAAAAGAGAGCCTCTTCAGTAAATGGTGTTGAGAAAACTAGACAGCTACAGTGAAGAATCAAGCTGAACTATTGGGTTGGCCAAAAAGTTTGTTTGGGTTTTCCATAAGATGTTACAGAAAACCCGAACAAACTTTTTGGCCAACACAATACTTTCTCACACTATATAAAAAATTAATTCAAAACCGATTAAATACTTAAATGTAAGACTTGAAATCATAAAGCTTCTAGAAGAAAACACAGGCAGTGCACTCTGACCTCAGTCTTAGGAATATTTTTTGGATCTGTCTCCTCAGGCAAAGGAAACAAAAATAAACAAATGAGACTACATCAAACTGAAAAGCTTTGGGACAGGGAAGGAAACTATCAACAAGACAGAAAGGCTGCCTGCTGAATAGAAGATATTTGCAAACCATATATCCAGTAAAGGGGTTAATATCTAAAATATACAAAGAACTCATACAAAAATGCAAATAACCTGATTAAAAAGTGGGCAGAAGACCTAAATAGACATTTTTTCAAAGAAGACTTACAAATGGCCAACAGGTAACTGAAAAGATGCTCAACATCACTAAATGGGGAAATACAAATCAAAACCACAATGAGATACCACCTCACATCTGACAGAATGGCTATCGTCAAAAAGACTACCAATAACAAATGTTGATGAAAATGTGGAGAAAAGGGAACACTAGTGTACTATTGGTGAGCATGTGAATTTGTGAAGCCACTATGGAACGAAGTACGGAGAGTCCTCAAAAAATTAAAAATAGAAATGCCCTATGATCCAGCACTTTCAATTCTGGGTATTTACCTGAAGAAAATAAAAAACTAATTCAAAAAGATGTATACACTCTAATGTTCATTGCAGCATTATTCACAATGGGCAAGATATGGAAGCAACCTAAGTGTCCATTGATAGATGAATGGATAAAGAAGAGGTGATATATAGTATACACACACACACACAATAAAATGTAACTCAGCCATAAAAAAGGAGAAATCTTTTTGTGACTAGGGTATTATGCTGAGTGAGATAAGTCAGACAGTGAAAGACAACACACAAACTCGCTTATATGTGGAATCTAAAAACCAAAAGAAATAAGCAAAACAAAGTGAAAACAGACTCATAGATGCAGAGAAGAAACCAGTGGGTGCCAGAATGGAGAGTGGTGGGCAAAATAGGTGAAGGGGTTAGAAGGTACAAACCTCCAGTTTTATAATAAGTAAGTCACAGGGATATAATATATAGCATAAGGAATATGGTCATATATTGTAATAACATTGTGCGGTGAAAGATGGTTCCTATACCTATCCTGGTGATCATTTCTTAATGTATGCAAATGTCAAATCATTATGTAGTACACCTGAACTAGCTTAATGTTGTACATTAGTTGTATACAACAATAAAAATAATAAAAAATACATTCTTAGCATATAGCAGACATATATTAAGATGGTATTTATGACTAATCTAATACAAGTACATTTTGGAGATGAAAATTTTTATTGGTGATGAAAATTTTTTCCTCTTATTAGTCATTTGGGATTGTTTTTTCCTTCTGTTTCCTTTTACCCATATTTGTCAACTTGCCTTGCACATACTTAGGACAAAGTGCTTGAGCTATGTAATTGTTGAAGATGCATAAGTGTAAAAACAGGTTTCTTGAATAGTTTCTTGACCTACAGATTGGATCTTTTCATGGCAACTGCTGAACTAAACAAATTAAAAAATCATTTGAACATCTGCAGATTACAGTGAGAAATGAATTCAACTTGAAGCTTCATGTATTTCTTTATATGAATTATGTTCCTTCATGTGCATCAGGAACTTTGTTTCACATTCAATTATTTAAAGTAATGGAAACTTTTCAAATTGCAACTTTATTTTTTTATTTAAATGAAAGATTCTGCGTTATTAAGAATATATCCTTCATATGCTAGAAATATATGCTGCTTTCAAAGGACACATGCTGATTTATAAGCGGAATAATGGTTTCCTATTAATATTCTTCCCTGTGAAAGAAATTCAAGCAGCTTTTAAAGTACTTGAAACTGTAAAGATAACGGCCTCATTTTGGGGAAATTTGTTAGATTATTAATACCATTGATTTTAGGTCACCCTCTTTTGCTAGTAAAGTGTCATTATGTGTGAATAATTCGGAACACATTTCAGTTAATTTTAACCAACTTTATTTTCGTGTGATAGATTTCTATGTGTGTACTTTCAGCCTTTGTGGTAGTAAAACCTTATACTTTGATAACAAAAGACAAATTACTGAAGCTAATAAATGGCTCATAAATGCTCTGAGGTCTACCTTTTCCATTCCCATTAAAATGAATAAAAGATAATTTGCCATTTCAAAAAACCCTTTGTTTCTTCAACAGGAAATTTTGAGGGGTATACTGTAGAACCAACACACTGTGGGGAATGTAAAAATGTATAAGGCTGTTAGTGCCTTTGTGTTGGTAACATTTAAAGAACAGACAAGAATACATTATACTATCCAAGTATAACTACAAGATAGGTCCTGATCAAGGATTAGTACAAGTGATAACTTCATATTATAACTATGTTTATATAATATATATACAGTTGACCCTTGAACAACACAGGATTGAACTGCGTGGGTCCACTTGTATGTGGATTTTTTTAAATGGTAAAAATTACAGTAGTACGTGGTCTGTGGTTGGTTAAGTTCAAGGATACAGAGGGCCGACTGTAAAGTTACCAGTGAATTTTTGACCGATCTCTAACCCCTGCATTGTTTAAGGGTTAACTGTATATATAATTTGTATACAGGTATGCATGTGTGAACATCTCGTTGTTCACATCTCATGAATCCACACATTTAGCCAGTTTTCCAACTTTTCCATAGCTTCATCATACACTATAGATCTCAATTAGACATTTTCCAGAGCAGGCTCACATACAGATCAGTGAACTTCCTTTTTCTGAAGGAACATTGAACTCACAGCCAATAACACTAATTTATTCCTGAATGAAGCTTATCTAACAAGCATATTTTCTCCATAAAGTACATCCCAGCCTGGCATCTAGGAACCCAGACAGTACTTCAGCATTGTGGCTTGAGGGTTATTTTGAACAGCGAAATCACCAACAAAAAGCACACAAAATGCAAAAAACATGACACTAAATAGACCATAGAAAAGGCACTTGTTCAAAGTATGAGAAGTTTTATATATATATATATATATATATATATATATATAAAATATATTAAAATATATATATATAAAAGAAGTTAGAGCATCTTGTTCAACCTCAGCTGAAAACTCGCCCTAAAGACTCATATTTTTTTGCTGCTTTGTGAAAATCCACAAATGACCGTGAAACTACTGAGAATGTTGATTTTGTCATTTTCTATCTCTTCACTAGCTATTCAACAACTAAAAATCACTGAAATATCACTTTTCTGATATTTGATTTCCTGTTAAATGACACCCACATCTAATCAGATGCTTGAGCTAGAAATCTGGGAGTCAAATTTGACTTCTTTTCTCCACAGGGACCTTGATATACAACAAATCACCAAATTGTCTTATTTGTAGCCCTAAATAAGTGTTCGTTTTTAAATTTACTTAACATCACCTTTTTCCTGGACTACTGGAGTTTCCTCATATTTAACCTTGACCCTTTAAATGCAATGTCTATACTGATTAGAACTATCAAAAACCACAGACATAACAAATAATTCTCTATCTAAATGGCTCCCCGTTACCTTTAAAGTCCAATTTCAAACTCCTTAATGTGGCTTATGAAACCCTGACACCTTTCCATGATCACCTTCCTTTGCTTTCTCTACTCCAGTCATAACAATATAAAATAGATGTAAAAACTGAAGATTATATAACAAAACACCCCCTGTATTTATAAAAGTTGAAACCTGGCATTTTATTTAACTTAATTTTCTCTAAGCTAGGGGACAGTTTAACACAAAATTATATCTAATTTGATTTTCCTATTTGTAGCTAGAGATGTATGCAAAATGAAATTTTGATAGCTAGGAACTGCCGTAATAAGCTGACACCCCAAATATTAAATCAAGATAGAAATGTCCTAATGCACTTCTAATGTCATTTTTCAATATTATTTATGATAACGATATTTAAGATATAGGAACATGAAGATCTTGCTTAGCACTGAAAATAAATCTGATTATGTGTGATTTTAATGTGAACTGTATTGTTTTACATCGTATAATTTGCATCATATCATACATCGTATTGCCACTGGCATCCAGTTGCTCTTTTTTTTTTCTTTTTTGTGGTACGCGGGCCTCTCACTGTTGTGGCCTCTCCAGTTGCAGAGCACAGGCTCCGGACGCGCAGGCTTAGCGGCCATGGCCCACGGGCCCAGCCGCTCCGCGGCGTGTGGGATCCTCCCGGACCGGGGCACGAAGCTGTGTCCCCTGCATCGGCAGGCGGACTCTCAACCACTGCGCCATCAGGGAAGCCCCAGTTGCTCATTTTTTATCTTGATTCTTGATTTCTCTCTGGAAAACCACCTATTCCTCCATCTCAGTCCATGGGCTTTAGTGCCTTCCTCCCTCCACCCCACCCCTAATTAAGCTCCAGATTTGAGACCGAAGAATATGGCCAAGGCTAAGCCAATCAGAGAACTTCATCCCCTGAACTCAGTGTTTATTTTAGGGATGGATATATGGCACAATCAGATCCATTGACACCCTGTGGTCAATGAGATTCTGGTAAAGACTTGCTTCTTCTTCTCTGCACTTCACATGAACAGATGAAATTTCTGAAGCAGTTGTAGAGATCTAATTACCATAAAGGAAAATCCGTTTCAGGATAAAGTAAGGGAAATGAAGCCTGGGAGATGGAGAAAAATAAAGTCAGTGAAATTGATGAGCTCCTGCTTCAAGCCATTCCGTCAGTCAGTCCCAGGCTGGCACTTTTCAATTATGAATGAGTTTAAATTCCTTTTTAATTTAAGATAGTTTGAATAGGTTTGTTTCCTCAATTGCAAGCTGAAGTCTTAAGTGATATAACACATATCAAATAATATAGTCAATTCAGGCATCTGCAAGTTTTTTGAGTCAAAGCATAAATATGTAAGATTTAGTAACTTCATTACTGCAGATTTTACTGACTCTTTGTATAAATTATAACATTCTTTTGGTATATGTAAATCTGTTCTTCATCAGAAACTGCTGGCATCTCTATTAATAATACTTTTTGCATATGTAGTATCTTTCAGCATTTGTATATAAGAGACCTATAACATTTATGGACAACAAAATTAATTTTTTCACTTTAATTTTAACTTTTGTTAACATGAATTAATACCAAGTACATTTACAAACAAGTTTAATAAGAAAAAAAGGGTAGAATTGTCGGATATGCATGGAGAAAGTGAAAGCTGGTTTGAAATGGAATTGCCAAGTAGAGATTCTTTCTGCATAAACATATTGTTAAATATAATTATAGAGATCTTTATATTCTTTGGTTGTTAGATAAAACTACACATATTCTTGGCATTTCCATTTTTTCTTTAAATGAGGGAAAATATGATTTCATCATTAAGAAGAAAAATTCCATTACAATTGAATCTCAGTTATTTTCACAAGATGTATCTATAATCAGGCTTTAATTACACTTCAACTTTTTTCTAATTCTAAGGAACACCTTCCTTGCTAATGGCGAGCCAGTGCTTGCTCAACTGTTATAAATATAAAAATGAAATATTCATATTTTCATAAATACTAGAGTGGTAAGCAAGTTTGCATGGTATTAGTATTCTTGAGCTTATCATCTATTTTATAGTGTAGAATGACTATCTTTTAACAGAAAACTAAAAGCCTTGTATTGATATTTAGAGTTGGAAGCCTTCTTAATAGGGATTAGAATGTGAGGTGGCAGCTTTCTGAGTTCTGGTGACAAACCTCAGGATCCTTGAAAGGGTCATGCTGTAGTTATACCCATAGCTGTGGTTGCTAGTAAAATTGCTTTCATCTAAAAAATGCTACAAATGCTTTACAACCATCCTCATAGTTCCTTTCCATGAATATTGTCAATGATCGTGAGCCAGGACCCAGAATTTTCCCCAATTTTTTTTTTTTTTAGTACTTTAAAACATATTTTTCAATTTCCCTGGACCAGAGACTTGGGTTCTGACAAGAGGTTCAATCCATCCATCTGGGATGGATTCTGTCATCCATTGTGGCTTTGTTTCATTTGTTCTTTGAGATGAGCTCTATTCATTTTTGTTTCCCTCTTAAAAACTGATGATTGTAATTCAGACTTATTTGATCTGAGAGATATCTTACATGTTTCATTTCAGGGGCAAATAGTTTCACGATTCTAAAAGCCATGTTTTGGCAGAATTACCAAAGTGATACTTTTGGAATTTAATGATTTATTAATATGTAAAAGAAAAATATCCAACAGAAATGAATAAATGGAAATCGACTATCTTATATTTTTATATAAATATAGAGATGCCACTGATTAGTTAAATATGTAAATTACTATTCAAATACTGTACATGTACTTATTTAAATATTTAAGTAAATATATAAGTCAATATTCACATGGTACACATTTTTAGCCACATTTTATCAGTAATTTTTGTGAAGTGCAATAGTTATTCTGAAAGTATCAGAAAGAAAAATATATGTATTTTCAATAGTACTTCTCCCACAGAGAAGAAAATATTGAGGAGTGAAGGTTGAAGGAAATACTGGGTGGAAATTTCAAATATGCCTCCACATCAGAATGTGTAAAGGAAGGATGATGGAAAATTAGAAACATCTTCAGAAGAGATTTTAAATTGACAATATGATTTGGCAGATAAGAATGTAAATAATAACGAGCAAAAAGCAAACTTTTATAGCAAAATTCATTCAACACTCAGCAAATATATTGAGTACCTGTTATGTGTACCTGGCACTGTGTTAGCTTCTGAGAACACAATCAAAATGAGCAAAATAGACATAGTTCCTGCGCTCACAATTTTAGAGCCAAGCAAAGCCATTACTAGCAGCTTTGGAGGGACACACAGCAAGAAACATGCCCTCAAATCAACTCTTGATGAGGCTTATAGTTCGATGTTATTAATGATGCATTCCATCTGGTACTTGGTAGCTTCCTGTCTATTTCAGTCTATTTTTGCTCTTTATTCTTGCAAAGCACTAAGCTAAGCGGTTTCTGCTTTGCTCAAGGAGGGTATACATTTTCAAAATGTAAATGGACCCAATTTCTAATTATGTAAATATTGTTTAAAAGTTAACTTTTTCCTTCTTTTACATTTCTGTGTTCTATGCCATAGAACTAGGTTTGTGCTCTGTAAGGTTTATTTGATGGATAGACACCTTTCAAAAGATCATTCTGATACATTATAATAAGCACTATGGTCAAAGGAATCGAGTGCGCTAAGCAAAAATACATGTGTGTCACTTAAAGACTTTGGTGAGGAAGGAGGTTGGGGTGGCATCTGAAATGAGAACTGAAGGAAGCAGAGCAAGGTGGAGAAGGAAGGCAAAAGAAAGCTTAATTAGTTTGAGCTGTTCATTTTTCTTAAGATCCAGCTGAATATTTTTTATTGAAAAGTAGTGGACCCACAAATTTAAAAGCCCAGTAACTCGTATGATAATTAAGTCTGGTTGAGAAAGTAAAGAGGGACTATGGCATGCTAGAGTATCCGTATTATCCACAGCAAATCAGAAGCATGCATTTGCAAACTGACAAATGTGTTCTTCCTTTTGGAGCAAGGTAACTTGGGAGTTCTTGTTGCCCAGCATAGATGCCAGATGGCAGTAGCCACAGATTGCCAGCCACTGCATGCTGATAGTTGTCAACTTTGGATGCTAACGTGGTGTCAGCAGCAACTACTGCCAAATAATTTTTCACTCCATATATATTAGTGAACATCCACTCTATTCTAGGCCCTGGGCAAACAGTTATAAGCAAAAGCTGATAAGTATCGCTCTAGTGGAGCTTGCGATTTAGTGAGGCTTTAAGTAACTGTGCGATGACAAATTTTATCCTCAAACCAATCCTGAATTTTTATAGAACTCTGGATGATAGAATTGGAATTAATTGGGGGGAGCGAGGGGATAGCATAGGGAAAATTAGCAGGTAGATCAGAGTATCTCCTTTCTCAGACACAATAAGGTGATGGGAAGAAGAAAGTGGGTGGTTATTTCCTTTCCAATACTTCCCTCCGTCTCACTATACATCCCTAGGTATCTAATCTGGCAGTATTTGCAGTGGTATCTAATTAAAGGTCATGGCTCAGGATAGAAGACTTTGCACATCACAGTTCTTTCAGTGATGTGAAATATTTTGCACCTATTTTTCTAGATTGATACATGGATGAAGTTTCCAGTTGGGTTCGATATTTATATTTATCACTTGAAGTTTTGTTTCACTTTGTTTTTCCATACCTTGCCTTGAAAATCAATTTTAACCTGCAGGCAGGTTTAAATATCTTTAGGTCATTCTTGCAAGCTGGTGTTGACCAAACATGTTGATTATAAGCATTTTTTTAAAAAAGTTTCTTCTTTCTTATTCTGCTAAAAGATTTGTACTGCTCGAAGAACTCTGGAGAATAATATTAATATATGCTCAAGTGAAAAGAGGATTCGGGTATAACTACATGACTTTTGTGTGTACCACCAGAAGCATGGATTTAACATCAGCTCAGATTGGGAGAAGATTCCAGGGGAAAAAATCAGAAATTTAGGTCTTGGTTATGCCAAGTTGGAGACATCCACTAGAGATCCCGGTAGAAAAGTTGAGTAGGCAGTTGAATTTGAATGTATGAGTTTAGGAGAGAGGAGTGGGTGGGATATATAAATTTGGCAAACTTGGGCATAGAGATTCATTACTCTTTGAGTATAGCTGCAAAAGGATGGATTTTAAGGACAGAAGGGAATGAATGAGCCAAGGATACCCAGGAGGAGTAAACTGTAAGGTGGAAGAAAACCAAGAGAATAGAGTGAAGAAAGGGATTCAAGGATGAGGAAGTGATCGACTCTGCCCAATGCTGATAGAATAGGTTAGATGACCTGATTTCTGCATCGTGCCACGTAGAGGTCACTGGTGACCTTGATGATTGCAGATTTGGTGGAGAAGTGGAATAGGCTTAAGAAAGAAGAAGAGGTGAGGAATTGAAGCCAATGATTTTAGGTTTATTGTTTGTAAGTGTTATGGGCTGAATTGTGCCCTACAACATTCGTTATGTTGAAGCCCTAATCCTCAGTACTTCAGAACGTGACTGTATTTGGAGACAGGGCCTTTAAAGGGGTAATTAAGTTAAAATGAGGCCATCAGGATGGGCCCTAATCCAGTCTGACTGGTGTCCTTGTAAAAAGGGGAAATTTGCTCACACAGAGGCAGCACGGATGCTTGAACTCAGAGGGAAGATCCCATGAGGACACAGTCAGAAGGTGCCCTCTGCCAGCCAAGGAGAAAGGCCTCAGGAGAAATCAACCTGCTGGCACCTTGATCTTAGACTTCCAGCCTCCAGAATTATGAGAAAATAAATTTCTGTTGTTTAAGTCACCCAAGTATTTTGTAATGGCAGCTCTAGAAAATGAATACAGCAAGTCTCAGTGTCTCTTTATTTCTTTCAGTACGGATCAATGCATGGCCAAGACGGCTAAGTGCATTCACATCCTCTTCTGCTATAAGAGATTTTCCTTAGTTCATGCACTGATGATGTACATTGCCTTTTCAATAACCCTGGTTCTTTCTAGGGGATTTCTGTGGGAGATTTCTTTGCCAGGTCTCCTGTCTATCAAAATAGAAACTCCATATCATCAAAAATTGGCAGAAAGCACCAGGGTGAACAGCAGATTTAATGCTAACTTATATCTCTGGTTTCTTAATTTCTTGTCTTTTCTGGCTTCTAAGGATTTCCCTTACTTTCCTACTAACTAAGATATACACATTAAAAAAGTGGTGTGGTGTGTGTGTGCGTGTGCGTTTAATAATTTATTTAGCTTCTCAAGGTATTTCATTTGGGAAGAGTTTATGGAATATGTTTTACCATATTGTCAGAAGCAAAATCCTGAGTTACTTTGAAGTCTTTTTTTGTGATAAAGCAGTTTGCTGTTATCTATACGTTGCCAATGTAATCACAATCAGTTGCTTGCTTTTTGATCAAGTTGAGTTACCGTTAAACTCATAGACAATCTATCTAAAGTAATTTCCAGTGTCTCTTATCGGATTCTCTGGAAGCAGAGAAGATAAGAGTTTGGTAAGAGTTTGATAAGAACAAACTCTTGATAAGAGTTTGGGTTGTGAAAGGTGTGATCTCAGGTAGGCTGGCTCATTGCAACCGAGGCAGAGCCTGTAGCAGCTTAGAGCTAGCAATTATCCAGCTATCATTGAAGGAGAGCGGTCTGGGTGCCAAAATTCCATGTCTACCAAATTCAGTTATATGGTACTTAATCATGGTACAGTCTTAGGAATAATATTTATTTACTAAACTAAAATAGTTGAAGGTGAAATTGTTAGGCAGTATTTCTTGTGTAAATAAAATTTAATCCAATAAATTCCAAAAATGTCTATCAGCTATGGTTGTATATTTTATAATCCGTTTTACTATATTTTGTAATCAGAAAAAAAATACAATAACTTAAAAAATAAAAAGTAAATTTGGGGTGGAGATGGTCAAAGTACAGACCTCCAGCTGTAAAATAAATGTCCTGGGCATGTAATATACAACATGGTGACTGTAGTTTAAAATACTGTATAGCATATTTGAAAGTTGCTAAGATAGTAGATCTTAAAAAAAGTTGCTAAGATAGTAGATGTTAAAATTTCTCATCACAGTTTACTCCTCCTGGGTATCCTTAGCTCATTCATTCCCTTCTGTCCTTAAAATCCATCCTTTATCTCAGTAAAAAATAGCAAAAAGAAAAGTAAATTTGATTTATATACCACGATGTTTCTTTCTTGGTTAAAGCTCATATATCATCAGGCTTAGGCGTATGGGAGTTAGACTGCCTGGTTGTGAATGCTAGGTCCACCATGTAGGATTTGTGTGATTTTGGGCAAATGCCTCTGTCTCCTAATCTGTAAAATGGAAATAGTAATAGTACCATTAAGGGTATGTCTTGAGAATTAAATGAGGTAATACATCTGTATGTTCAGTGGAGTGCTTGGGTATTTTCAATAAGTAGCTCCTCCATGGTACTGTCACTGTTTATTAACACATTTCTTGGCTTCTATTCAAGTTCTTTTAATTATCTGGCTTCTTCTCTACCTCCCTGCTTTCCCATATTGCTATTACCTGATACACTTCCTGTGCTCTAGCCATTTTAACTTCTTTTAATTCCATAAGTGTACTATACTTTTTCTCACATTTTTTTTCCCTTTGTACCTGCCATTTCTTCTACTTTTTTTTTTTTTTGCGGTACACGGGCCTCTCACTGTTGTGGCCTCTCCCATTGCGGAGCACAGGCTCCGGACGCGCAGGCTCAGCGGCCATGGCTCACGGGTGCAGCCGCTCCGCGGCATGTGGGATCTTCCCAGATGGGGGCACGAACCCGTGTCCCCTGCATCGGCAGACGGACTCTCAACCACTGCACCACCAGGGGAGCCCTCACCATTATTTTTTAATAAGAGTTTAAAAGTTTCCTTAATCTATGTAAAGGTGATTTAATCCATATGGTGTGAGATAGGGGTCCAATTTCACTTTTTTTTCCTATTTGGATAACTGTTTAAAAAATCAATTTATTGAAAGTTCCTCTTTTTACTATTGACCTGTCATACTCTTTTTGTTACATAATAATATTCAATATATGCATGAGTCAATTTCTTGACTGTTTTATTCCACGAATCAATTTTTCTTTCTCGGTGCTATACTTATAATCTTTTAATTACTGTAGGATCATAAGTCTTGATATCAGGTAGGGAAAATATCTACTCTTTATTCTTCTTCACAAATGTCTTATTTAGTTTAATCTTTCACCCTCTATAGAATCAGCTTATCAAGTTCCACAACATTGCCCATGTGATTTTGATTGGAATTTTATAGAACCTTTGGTTTATTTTATAATATAAATACCAAATTGTTTTCCAAAGCATTTGGGACAACTTAAATTATGCTGGTAATTAATAAGAAGCCCTTATTAGAGGAGGAACTGTTAGAGTACAATTTTCAAAAGGTTAAAAGATCATGTCCCTCATCCAAATACGAAATGAAAACTTGTCAAAACTTACATTCAACTCATTGATTAAGGAGGGAAACAGTACTAATTTAAAACTGGTAGAGTATTGAAGAAGCTAGGTATTTCCAGGCAATGTCATAATAAGGTGGTTGGGTTAGCAGCCCCACCTCCAGAAGTCCTACGGGTCCATGTGCATTAACCTTTGGAGCTTTCTCTTTTGTTGGGTGGAGATTCTTTGCATGTCTACTTGACACAACTTTGCTTACTAAGGTCTGTTCCTCCATGGTGGTAAAAATGCACAGAAAATACAAAGTCAGCATTTTATTAAAAGAACATCTAGTAATCTCTTTTGCTTACTTCCAACTTTTGGATAATTTTCCTGACAAAACTGACAGCAAATGTTTCTGTAGTGTAACAGTTTCATGTTTTAACTGTATCATTTTCTACCTTCTTGGACAGTTTGGGAAAAAAGTATTGGGAAAGTACTCTGAGAGAAACTTATTTGACTGTTAAAATAAGATGATAACCAGATTTTTAGATTACTGCTATGTTGTTTGTCATATACATAGGTTTAAATTGATTTGACATTTAGATTTTATGTTATTTAGTAAAAATATAGACAATATATTTATTACTTATTAGAAAAGTGCATGATTTTTTTCTTATTTTTTCATAATAAACCAACAAAACCTAAAAATCCATTTATGTATGTAAGAGAATTGTGAGAAAATGGTGCACTGTTAACATAGAGGAATATATAGAAGAATACCATGCAGTGTTAAAAATGACAATCTAGGCCTGCATCTTCTATGATTGAGTAAAAATAATTACGTTATAAATCAGCAGATGTAGGATAATTTCCTTTATACTGTTGTTTAAATAATTGACATGTCACCAGATGCTTGTAAATGAAGCAAAACTAAGTTTATTTAAACTCCCTGAAGTTAGTGAGTAAGCATTAGCAATGCTTCAGAAGATGATGTTAGAAGTGAGATATTTATTAGGCTTTGGAATAAGGGCTCAAGTGGTGTAAGAGGGATCTTTCATGGTGAAAAAGGATGTCACTTAGCATTGGCGGACACAGCAAAGTGAGGGTTTTGAACTCTTAATGAGTAATAAGTAAAAAGACAATGCAAGTCTTAATGTCTTATAAATAAGTGATGTGTTTGCCTAGGTAAATGGGCTGTTGTCCCCAATAAATTGATCTGTAGGAGTTTTCTGGGGTAAACAGTGAAGTTATTTATTGCCTTATATCCTCATTTTTCCTAAGCAAATATCTTGGAGGAATCAACTACATCAAATTGGCATCAGTGATCCACAGTTTTTGTTTTTCCCTTTATAAGTGTTTATTCTAGGAATATTTTTAAGCTACCAACATACCAGAAAAAAGTTATTTGCCATTGTCCAGTTGTTTGTCTCACGTAGAAAGTATCTTCTTTAATTTTCATAACCTGTTAATGGAAATAATATCCACATTTTACAGAGAATAAATGTTAGGAAATCTGATAATCAGATGCATATCATCTGATTCCAAAGTCTGTGCTCTTATCCCTCTTAGCTGTTATACTTCACTACAAAATAAACAAATAAATGAACATACCAACAAACTATTGTGGAAAAAAATTCAGTTTCTCTAGAAAACCCATTAGATTTATTGTAATATTTATTGAGTGAAATTCTATTTGTGACTGTTTCCCCCTCTTTCTCCAAATTGTGGGACCATGTCTTTAACTGTATTCAACCCAGTATGATTTATCTATTAAAATCATATATGTTACTTAAGTAAGAATATTAAGTAATAAAATAAATCCTAAAGAAATGTGTGTCCCCAGTGAGCTGTGCCTATTACTGATCTATGACTTTTGAGGTGCAGAATGGGAGAGGGCTTGCAGAACTGATTTAAAATCTTATGACATTGGTGCAAAGAATTCAATAAAACTAAAAGGTGCTTCTTTCATTGCATATGGAAGTCTTTGTGTAATTTCCAGTTTCATACTAACAACTGGCATCTGTTGATCATGCCCTGACTATTTGACACCCAATAGCTTCCTCCCCCAAAACACACACATTTCTTCCCAAACTGGGCTTTGCTATTTAATCATGCCGCCCATTCCTAGCAATCCTGGGCTGTGGGAGCATTGTTATATTTTTCCTTCAAGGCTTTAAAATGACTGGTGCAAGAGTCCAATCTGAGTTAGAAATTACATGGTGTCTTCTATCCTCTTCTTATCTTATATGCATACAGAAAAAGCAAAGAGGGTTTACATGTTGTAGTTGTTATGAGTTTTGATTGGGAGGCCGTTAGGCTTGTGGTGAGGCCATGCTACCTGTAGTCGTTATTATGTAAGTTTATCCGCCTTCCTGTGGCTAACAGCTTTATACTTTACGAACGTATGTTTACATTTATGCATGTTCATATATTTGTGTATATATATATCTTTATACCCTGTATGAGTATGTATATATACCTACTTGATCCAGACCTGCCCGCCACCATGCAGTTGGGCCAAGGTATGAAGAAGCAAAATCTTTTTGCAATTTAAGGGTGAAAAAAGTGTATCTTTATACCTAAATAAAGCTAAATACTTATTCTAGCTTTCTTTATGTTTTGCTTCCTGTGCATAGGCTTAAGTTAAATTGGGATTGCTTAAATTTAATTATTTTTAGAAAAATGGGGAAGTACAGAGAGTAGGTCCTGAAAATGAACATTGACATGAGGACATGAGTTTTCAAACTGAAGAGAGACTTGAATAAAAAAGTACTCCTGGGTGGACTTGTAAATTGTTTTCCCATGGAAACCACAAATCTGTTATTTCCAGCTACCAGCAAGCTGTGATTACCAAGGAGTGACAAAAGCATAAATGCTATTATTGAGGGGTATCAGCATTATCCAGAATGAAAGAAAATTGATGAGTGATTAGCACCCCAGGTTCTTTCCTCATTACCATTACATCTGTCTATCTATCTATCTATCGTCACTATATAAAAATATATATCTATTTAAACATATATATATATATGTACATGTACTATATATAAACATATATCTATTTAAACACATATATATGTGTATATATATATATATGTGTATATATATATATACATATGCATATAATAATAGCTGGTTTCCCTTTCTGAAAATGACATTATTTAAAATTTTATTTTTAAGATGCAGAGAATGCTATTGAAAGTCTCCAGAATTAATCTCTGCCTCCTTATAAGATGTTACCAACTAAAAGAGGTGAGAAAGTTAGGCTTGCATAATTATGAAAAGAATAAGATGGGCAAAAAGATGTTGGGAAATGCTTTAGGAAGGACTCCAAAGTATTTAAAGTGAGGTTATTTTTTGTGTATGTAGTAAAGATTGGAAGCCAGGTAGAAGGCCTTTGGAAGCACTTGAGCATGAACTGGTGAAACTAATTTTTTTAAATGAGAAATTAATGGTAGGCTTATTTTTTAATTTATTGTTTTACAAGGTTCCACTTGAATGGTAGCTCTGTTAAATAATTTAGTTACCTGAAGTTAAGAGTGAATATTTGGAAATGGACAGGAACCTGGTTTAGAGTCAAGAATCAAAGGGCAGTATTAAACAAACACTTCTCAGTGCCCCTGTGTGGGTTTGGTGTTTGCAGTCCTCTTTTGTAAGACTTTGCAGGTGACCTAGAACTCTCCTAATAATGAAGAACTAACTTGATGAGGAGGCAGGAAGCAAGAAGTAGTAACAGAAGGACCAGTGTCCCAATTCTGTCTCAGTACTAGCTATAAATTTGGGCAAGTCGCTAAAATTATTTGAATTGAAGTTTTTTCTCTATAAAATAAAGTTGATGGTGGCCTTACCCAAGTCATAGCAACACTGTAAAAATTAAATCAATCAACAGTACTGGATTTTTTTCTAAATGTTCATTAAATCATGGGGAGATGGTGCAAATAAACAAACACATCCAAATTAATAAAACTGAAAAAAAAAAAAAAAAAAAAACCGCTGCAGGGAATGATCATTAATCACAAGGTAGACCAAGTTGGAATAAGAGCTTACGAGGATTCAGCTCACCACAAACCCAAGTTTTGCATCCTCAAAATAGTTATAACCTAAGGAAAGGAAGATGACTTTATCTATTCCACTACACTATCGACTCAGAGTCCTTAAGGTTTGTACCAAAGAAAGAACTGGGGACCTTCATTCAGGCATTGAACAGGAATAGGTCCCTAATAGGTCTCAAGTAACTTAAGAGATACTTAAGACATAAACATGAACAATATGGTCCCCACCCTCATGGAACTTACAATCTAATGGACTTACTTCATATGACTAAGAAGCGCTACCGTCACCATCACAGAGAATGATTGGAAGGGAAGAACAACAGTTAGACCAGAAAGTCCAGGTAGATATTGCCTTGTTTGAATGAGTGTAGTAATAGAAAAACTGGTACCTGGACTCCATGACCAATATCACAGCATCAGAGGAAAGCAGGAAGGGAAAAGCACCAAGTGGACACAGAGGAAGAATTTTCCTTTGGTAATGATCTGTATGTAGCATAATTTCCAAAAGAGAATATCTGCAAAACTTTGGCATCCTAAACAGAGTCCAAGGCATTATTAGAGCAAAAAAAAAAAAAGTGTTTCTGAAAGAATGGTGCACTGACAACCTGGGTCAGAATTATTTTTGGTATTTTAAAGAAAGTAAACAAGAATTTTAAGACTGAAACAAGGAAATTGCCTTTTAACAAGATCCTGCATAATTTTTATGCTAAATTCAAGTAACCAGAGCAATGGAAAATGGGAAAAAAATAAAACATTTAAATCAGTATTAAGGCAGTTGATATTGTTAAGACAAATTGATGATGGTTATACAAAAAAATCTCTATATACTTAAAATTGTTCCAGAGAATAAAATATCTGGAGAGTTTTTCAGTCTGTATTTGAAGATATTAGAATAATCTAAAGGTAATAGCACATCAATCTTAGTTATGAGCATAGAAGAAAATCTCCTAAAATATAGGAAAATGAATCCAGCAGTAAATTACATGAATAGTTCACTATTACAAAAACAACTTATTCCACAACTGAAAAAAATAATTGCCTAATAGAAAAACTATTAAAATAGTTTACCAAATCAATAAATCAAGAGAAAAACAAAAATGTACCATCAACTAATAGATTCAAGACAGGTTTTTTTTAACATCAACATTCATTCATTCCTGTTATGAGTTTTAGTAAAACATAAGTATTTATTGCAATCTCATAGTCAACAATATAATTACTGCTATAGCACTAGAAGCCTTCTAAGAATGCACACCATGGTTATTTGATTATTTTTTTTTCATCAAAAGGTTCTAGTCAACGTAATAAGACAAGAACAATAAAATGGGAATACAAATATTGGAGATTTCCAGATGACATGATTGCCTAGAAAACTCAGAAAATAAACCTGAAAAATATCACTACCTATGAGAGAGTTCAACATGGTAGTCAGTTACAGTATCAAAAACAAAAGTTAAAGGTTGGAACAAAACACTTTTAGAATAGCAAACAATATAATAGGATCTGCCCAAATAAAACATTGTTGACCAACATAAAAATAATGTTATTAACCAATGGTAACATATGTCAGTAAGAACAGATATGGCCTAATAAGGATTGCAACTTCACTTTATTTTTTATTAAATACACCCATTTCCACTATTATATTAGGATAAATGTGACAAAATGATCTTAATTTTATTTTGAGTATAAACATGTGGAAAAATCACATTTTAAGGATTGATGAGGGCAGATTTGCCCTGTTGTATTGTTCAAAACCATATAGTTTGAGTCCACTAAAATGACCTCCTGGATGGAGGTAAGTTCAGATAAAGTTAGATGGGAGGAGGCAGGCCATAAAAGAGGAAGGAAGGAAGGAAGAGAAGAAGGAAAGAGGGAGAGCAGAAGAGAGGAAGGAAGGAAGGAGGGAAGAAAAGGAGGAAGGAAGGAAGGAAGGAAAAGCACATTTAAATCTGGAAAGGGAAATACTAGGAGGATGTTGAAAATCAACTAAAATCATGAAAAAAATGGGGAAAGATAAAAAGTAAACTCTGTCCTAAATCTCTGAGTACTAGAGAACTTTATGGTGCTGGAGAGTTCCTGAAAGTGTACAGTACACTAAGTGGCGTTGATTCCCAAAGAGTTGCCGTTGGATCAAATAAAAGAAAAATCCACTCCATATTATAAATAGTAAACCCAAAGGACATTTTTTTGTACCTGTTAGAAGACATGGGTCAAAAAGCATTTTGTTTGTTTTTTGTTTGTTTTTTTTCATTTTAGCTTTGAAAAGCATTTGTATAAATTTATGCTTTAATATCATCCATGGTCCTCAGTGATATTGACTTGGAGAGATCGCTAGATTAATTAAGAGTTTTGGGCTTCCCTGGTGGCCCAGTGGTTAAGAATCCGCCTGCCAATACAGGGGACAAGGGTTCGAGCCCTAGTCCGGGAAGATCCCACATGCAGTGGGGCAACTAAGCCCGTGCACCACAACTACCGAACCTGTGCTCTAGAGACCGTAAGTCACAACTGCTGAGCCCATGTGCCACAACTACTGAGCCCACGTGCCTAGAGCCCGTGCTCCGCAAAAAGAGAAGCCGCCACAATGAGAAGCCCATGCACCACAATGAAGATTAGCCCCTGCTCGCCTCAAGTAGAGAAAGCCAGCATGCAGCAACAAAGATCCAACACAGCCAAAAATATAAAATAAAATAACATAAATTAATTAAAAAAAGAAAGAATTTTACTTCACACGATATTATACTTAAAATGGAATTTCGAAGTCATTTAATGAGAGACCTCACACCATGCAAAATTGTTTTTACCTCAGGAAAAAAATCCAGTCACTTGCAAGCTCTTATCTAGTCTTTGGCACATTTATATGGATTGGCGAGCTCTCCACTTTATAATGATGGCCATTTCAAAATCGGGTAATATCATTCATAATCTCATATTTTTCTATAATTAATCCTATACAATAGAGCATCATATTATGAATCATCTCATTTTAGTAGTGATGGTCACTTCAGTTTTTAAAGACAGCCATTTTGTTAGTGCATATTCTTCATATTTAGGTTAAACACTTCCAGTTCCTTAAACTTGTCATCCAATGAAATACTTTCCAGATCTCTCATTTTTTGCTTCAGGCTTTAGATGATCTCATTTTAGTTGAAAAATGCACCTCTATTATATACCCAGTACTGCACTCCTGATATTAACTGAAGAATGGACTCATATTTTTATAAATTGGATAATTCTAGGAAGCAAATCTACATGGCCTTTGCTTTATTACTTGTGTATTAGCCATATGTCCTCTCAAATTTGCTTTTGTATCCATAGCAAATATGAACTAATTTAGATTGATATCAGTGTTACAGTTGCTTTATTTAAAATAAAGTCCTTTTCATTTGATAAACAAGGGAAATAGAGCCAATCATGGCTTTCCAAGATACTAGTGGAGTTGTGGGACTGCATGTGTGTACATGTACTTTTATAGCATGTGAGTGTGAAGGTTTGCATATATGTGAAGTGGTATGTGCGTGCACACAGGCATGCATATAGAGGTGTTCTGCTAGAAGATATTGTTTTTTCATGGCTTCTTGCTAAAGAAATTAACAAGTAAAGAGAATCATGATTTATGTGTTGATTTTTGTGATTTTACATATAAAGTAAAAAAGAGGACAGTAAATGACAAAATGATGCAAAGAAGAGAAAAAATGTTTATGGGTGAGGATATTTTCTTTAGGAATAAGAGAAAAAGAGCAATTCAAGTCTTCTGGAAGGTGTAACAGATAAAACTTGTTTTGCAATTGATAACAAAAGCCCTTTTGTTTTTATGGCCTAAGAGATATTGCTTTTAAAACATTCATAGATCTTCTTGAACATGCAGCTTAGAATTTAGGAGTGAAATATTTCTGTAGTACATGTCAATTATTTTTTCTCCAGTTTTATCTCTTTTGTGTACTCCTGCAAAACAAAAAACAAACAAAAAACTATCTCATTTATATAGATTACCTTATCAAAATTCTGTCACATAAGGAAAAATGAAATTATGTCTTTGTTGTTTGTGTAAGCATTAAAATATTTTCTTAATTTTTTTAGAATCCTAGCCTATAATAAATATGTTTGAGACTATTTAACTAAGAAAATTTCAGATGATGATTATTCACAAGTTACCATGCACTGAACACAATGTTTCTTTTCACTCAGTATTTTGAAAATATTATTTAAGCCCTATCACATAAGAGAAGTTTGCTAGAATTTAGGGAGAAAGCAAATGCATTTATTAGAACGCTATTATGTTTTAGAGTGTTGGTATCAGTTTATAGTAGATTAAATGTAGAATATTCAGTCCCTTAACTGATTTGTCTGGTTTGTAACTTCTCTATGGTGACTTTAACATGCCACTTGCACTACCACTCCTTTGTTGATCCATATATATTTTAATATGAGCTAGATAAATAAAAAGGTAAAGTGTTCCATACGTGGTGTCCCAAATAGTCTCAAATAGTCTCAAGATAAAGTGAAGACTTGCTAGAAATAGATTTTCAGGCCCAGTCCCTTAAGTTTCAGATACAGTAGATCTGGAGTGATTAGTTCAACCTGAATTTCTTAAGCATGCAGTTGATTCTGATGACAGGGAAAAGAATTAGGAAAACGCTCATGAAAAATTATTCCAAAAACACATATGAAAGACTTTTGCATTATTGCTGTTTGGAATCACCCATACCACTCATCATATCCACTGATACAAATAATCAAATCAACTACATATGATATTTGAACTGACTATATCTTTAAAATTGGAAAGTAACTGCTTCTCTCAAAAATAAAAAATTAGCATTTTACTCAATTCTCCTTTTCTGTGGTGGGGATTCACTCAAAGTATACAATGTATCACATCAAATAATTTATTTTTATTTTCTTATATATTAGTCTTTAGATTAATTATGTTTTTATTTTTTGTTTGCAGGGTGCAAGTTGAATTTTATATGAATGAAAACACATTTAAAGAGAGACTAAAGTTATTTTTTATCAAAAACCAGAGATCAAGTAAGTCTTTAATTTTATTCCCCTGTTTATATATTTGTATATATGTTTACCTTAAAAAATTCCAGCTTTGCAATCCTTTTGCAAAATATCTTTTATAGAGAGAAGTAAAATTGATAGTCTTATCTGCTGGGCATTAAAGTTTAGAAAACAATAGATGTTACATCTGGTGGTGTCAAGTCAAGGTTTCTTGACTATTTTACTTCTTGAAATCCCACATCAGTAAGTAGACTTCTGAGTGGACCATTTGGATTGCTAGGAACATTGAGGAAAATCATTTAAGTGAGGGTTCCCCATATTTTAACTGTGAGGGATACCAAAACTTGTTTTGAGAAGACTCTGGTGATTCCAAGTGACCATAATGGGGAATAATTTTCTGGTTTAGTGATTTAGTAGGGAAGAGTTTCCCCATCACACCTAATAACAAGAAACATGTAGGCTGTTCCGAAAGGTACAGATTACTAGCATCCTCCCCTGGAGATTTAAAATCAGAAAGTATAGAGCTAAGCTCAGCATATAATATCTCAGTGATCCTTATCATCAAAAAACCTTGGGAAACATTGGAACTTCAAGGAGGCATGAAATCAGCATAGTCACTGACCTCCTAAGCCTGTTCAGGCTTGAAGTGCCAGTCATACTTGCCTCCCCCTAGTACCATGTACTTTGAAAAAGCCGTAAATAATGAACCAATATGCAGTTTTTTCATGTGATTGTTGCTTAAGATGTCAAGAAGCGTTGAGAGGTCTACATTAGACTGGTGTAGACTTTGCTCTTTTTGAATTTTGACCTCCTGGGGTGGTCTAAAGTAAGTTGTGCTTCTTTAGAGTTCATAGAGAGAAACTTGAGTTGTGAGCAGTTACCCAAATACTGACTACAGGGAATATTTCAGTCTGTAAGGCACACAGGTTAGAGAATCTTAATGGCTGGTTAGTTTTAGGATTAGGCTAATAATAACTAATGCTTCTCTAATCCAGTTGTTTTGAATTCCCAAGGTGGAATCCCACCAATAGATGTTACCTGGAGAGGCCACATCATTTGCATAGAAGGTTTCCTTTATTTTAAAAATTTTACTAAAAACTTTCTTTCTCCAGGCCAGAAGGAATAGATGTATTATTTGAATACTTTAACAACAGCCAGCTTTGACTAAGCTGTCATTTGAAGAGATCCGTTCTATAAAACCAGGGCAATTTCATTAACAGTTTAGAAGACTTTATAAAGAAGCTAAACCATAAGTACCTAGCATTTTAGTAGGAAAACCCAGGAAAAATTGCACAATTAATAAGCATTAACCTTTTACTGTTAAGATATATTACCTCAGGTACACTCACTTATAGCAGAGTAAAAACAAAATGGCATTTCATTTCCAGATTTTATTGAGAATTAATTATAGGAAGACCTCAAAATTTTATTCACAATCTGTGAATCAGTTACCACCTGATAATTGCAGGAAAGGTAGTGCTTCTATTAATTAGACTTTAAACACGTTTTGCTTAATATTAATTACTCTTCTTCATCATCAAGTATTATAGGCTGCATAACTGTGAACGACACAGTTTCAAAGATACATACATGGCAGTCTTAATTCCCACAAATTTTTTTTTTAAGATTTCATTGGTATTTAAACCTAAAGTAAAAAGTTGGTGGAGTCTCAAAAATGTGTCTGCGTGTGTGTGTGTGTTTCTCCATGTGTGTGTGTGTGCTTGTGTATTTCCCAACATATGCTATTAGGATTTCTCTATAATTATATAATTACTAATTAAATGTATAATACATAATTATTTACATGATTATAATTTCTCTACAATCAAACCTACAAGGTGCTCAGAAGATACAAGATTTATAACTTATCCTGTGAATTTGTAAGCAGCTAGATTTTCTGGCTAGTTAAAATTTATTCCAAAATTCATGGATCTATAAAATGCTTAAACTTCTAAGCATACTTGAACCAATCTTGATCGGACATGATTTTTGTGGCTTCTGAATGCTCAAATGTAGATTTACTCTTAGTGTATAATATTCACTGTCATTTGCGGTTCATACATTCTGTCATTCTCATTTTTTGTTTCAATATTTAGCCACCTAGAACTTCAGAGTGGGTAAGCAATTATGGTATTGTAGATTCTAAACACAATTTGAGTGCTGTACTTAAAGCTGATATTTTTGACAATTCTTTTTAAGCTTTTGTGGACTGAGTTCAAATGAAAATCCAATTTTTGTTGTTTGTTTAAAGGTCTAAGAATACGTCTGTTCAATTTTTCTCTCAAATTATTAAGCTGCTTTTTGTACATAATCCGAGTGCTACTAGAAAACCCTTCACAAGGAAATGAATGGTAAGGTATCTTTGTCTGATTTTCTACAATATTCTTTTGATTAGTTTAAATTGTATTATAAGTTTTGAGGTAAAACTGGTAAAAATAACATTATATTAGTTTCAGGTGTACAACGTAATAATTTGATCTTTGTATACATGAGAAAGTGATCACCACCATAAGTCTAGTTACCATACAATCCATCCCCTTTACCCATTTTACCCCATTCTCTTCCTTTTCCTCTGATAACCAGCAATCAATGAGTTTTGTTTTGTTTTTTTTATGTTCTACATATAAGTGAAATCATATGGTATTTGTCTTTCTCTGTCTGACTTATTTTATTTAACATAATGCCCTCTAGGTCCAACCATGTTGTCACAAATGTCAAGATTTCCTTCTTTTTATGGCTGAATAACACATTTCATTGTGGGTGTGTATATATACATACATACCACATCTTCTTTATTCATATATCCATCAATAAACACTTAGGTTGTTTCCATATCTTAGCTATTGTAAACACTACTGCAATGAACATAGGGGTGTGTGTGTATCTTTTTGAATTAGAGTTTGGGGGGATTTTTAGGGGATAAATACCCAGAAGTAGAATAGTTGGATTATATGGTAGTTTTATTTTTAATTTTTTGAGGAACCACCATACTGTTTTCCATAGTGGTTGCACCAACTTACATTCTCACCAATAGTGTAAGAGGATTTCCTTTTCTCTGAAACCTCTTCAACATTTTTTATTTCTTTTCTTTTTAATAATGGCCATTCTAACAGGTGGGAGGTGATATCTCATTGTGATTTTGATTTGCATTTTCCTAATAATTAGTAATGTTGAGAACATTTTCATGTACCAGTTGGACATCTGTATGTCTTCTTTGGAAAAATGTCTTTCTGGATCCTATGACCATTTTTATTCCAATTTTTTTTTTTTTTTTTTTTTTTGTTTAGTTGAATGAGTTCTTTAATATTTGGGGTATTAACTCCTTATCAGCTATATGATTTGCAAATATTTTTCCCATTTTAGGTTGCCTTTTCATTTTATTGATGGTATCCTTTCCTGTGCAGAAGCTTTTTAGTTTGAAATAGTCCCACTTTTTTATTTTTGCTTTTGTTGCCTTTGCTTTTGGTGTCAGATTCAAAAAATCATCACCAAGGCCTAGGTCAAGGGACTTACCACCTATGTTTTCTGCTAGGAGTCTTAAGGTTTCAGGTCTTACATTCAAGTCTTTAATCCATTTTGGATTAAGTTTTATGTATTGTGTAAGAGAGTGGTCTACTTTCATTTTTCATGTGTGTCCTGTTTCCTGAACACAGTTTATTGAAGAGATTGTCTTTTACCCATTGTATATTCATGGCTCCTTTGTCATTAATTAATTGACCATATATGTGTGCATTTATTTCTGGGCTCTATATTCTGTTTCATTGATCTGTGTATCTTTTTTAATGCCAATACCATGCTATTTTGGTTACTATAGCTTTGTAGTATAGTTTGAAACCAAGGAGCATGATTCCTCCAGGTTTGTTCTTCTTTCTCAAGATGCTCGGCTATTCAGAGTCTTTTGTATTTCCATAGAAATGTGTAAATTGGTTGTTTTAGTACTGTGAAAAATGTCATTGGAATTTTGATAGAGATTGAATTGAATCTGTAGATCACTTTGGGTAGTATGGACATTTAAACAATATTAATTCTTCCACTCCATGAGTACAGAATAGCTTTCCATTTCTTTGTGTCATATTCAATACCTTTTATCAATGTCTTAGAGCTTTCAGTGTACAGGTCTTTCACCTCCTTGGCTAAATTTACTTCTAGGTATTTTACTCTTTCTGATGCAATTGTAAATGGGGTTGTTTTCTTAATTTCTCTTTTTGATATTTCATTATAATTTATAGAAATGCACAGATTTCTGTACAGTCATTCTAGGTATCCAAAGGGAGTTGCTGCCAGGACCCCTGCACAGATACCAAAATCCATGGATGCTCAAGTCCCTTTTAGGAAATGGCATAGTATTTGCGTATAACCCATGAACATCCTTCCATATACTTTATATCATCTCTAAATTGCTTACAATACTGAATATAGTATAAATGCTATGTAAATAGCTGCCAGCATGTGGCAAATTCAAGTTTTGATTTTTGGAAATTTCTGGAATTTTTTTCAAATACTTTTTATTTATTTATTTTTTTGCGGTATGCGGGCCTCTCCCTGTTGTGGCCTCTCCCGTTGCGGAGCACAGGCTCCGGACGCGCAGGCTCAGCGGCCATGGCTCACGGGCCCAGCCGCTCCACGGCATGTGGGATCTTCCCAGACCGGGGCATGAATCCGCGTCCCCTGCATCGGCAGGCGGACTCTCAACCACTGCACCACCAGGGAAGCCCCTCAAATACTTTTGATCCATGGTTGATTGAATCAACAGATGTAAAACCCATGGATAAGGAGGGTTGACTGTACATTGATTTTCTATCCTGCAACTTTGCTGAATTCATTTATTAGTTCTAATATTTTTTTTGTGTAGTTTTTAGGGTTTGCTATGTGTAGTCTTATGTCATCTGCAAATAATTCCAGTTTTACTTCTTTCTTTCCAATTTGGATGATTTTGTTTCTTTTCCTTGCTTAACTGCTGTGCCTAGGACTTCCAATACTATGTTTATAAAAGAGGCAAGAGTAGGCATCCTTGTCTTGTTCCTGATCTTAGAGGGAAAGCTTTCAAATTTTCATTGAGTATGTTGTTAGCTGTAGGTTGGTGTATATGACCTTCATGATGTTGAGGTACATTCCTTCTATACCTACTTAGTTGAGAGTTTTTAATCATAAGTGGATGTTGAATCAAAATTAAACAATGCCTTTTTTGCGTCTATTGAGATGATTATATAATTTTCATCTATTTTGTTAATGCGGTTAATGTTTTTTTTTAAACATCTTTATTGAAGTATAATTGCTTTACAATGGTGTGTTAGTTTCTGCTATATAACAAAGTGAATCAGCTATACGTATACATATATCTCCAAGTCCCCTCAACTTTCATCTCCCTCCCACCCTTCCTATCCCACCCCTCGAGGTGGATACAAAGCACCGAGCTGATCTCCCTCTGCGATGCAGCTGCTTCCCACTAGCTATCTATTTTACATTTAGTAGTGTATATATGTCCATGCCACTCTCTCACTTCGTCCCAGCTTACCCTTCCCCCTCCCCGTGTCCTCAAGTCCATTCTCTACATCTGCATCTTTATTCCTGTCCTGCCCCTAGGTTCTTCATAACCTTTTTTTTTTTTTTTTTAGATTCCATATATATGTGTTAGCTTAAGGTATTTGTTTATTCTCTTTCTGACTTACTTCACTCGTATGACAGACTCTAGGTTCATGCACCTCACTACAAATAACTCAATTTTGTTTCCTTTTATGGCTGAGTAATATTCCATTGTATATATGTGCCACATCTTCTTTATCCATTCATCTGTCGATGGATACTTAGGTTGCTTCCATGTCCAGGCTGTTGTAAATAGAGCTGCAATGAACATTGAGGTACATGAGTCTTTTTGAATTATAGTTTTCTCAGGGTATATGCCCAGTAGTGGGATTACTGGGTCGTATGGTAGTTCTATTTTTAGTTTTTTGAGGAACCTTCATACTGTTCTCCATAGTGGCTGTATCAGTTTACGTTCCCACGAACAGTGCAAGAGCGTTCTCTTTTCTTCACACCCTCTCCA
This sequence comes from Aethalodelphis obliquidens, assembly GCF_003676395.1. Taxonomy (NCBI): domain Eukaryota; kingdom Metazoa; phylum Chordata; class Mammalia; order Artiodactyla; family Delphinidae; genus Aethalodelphis; species Aethalodelphis obliquidens. The sequence goes on from NW_020837968.1 coordinate 1,573,907, forward strand.
ACATTTACTGTTTGTAGATTTTTTGATGATGGCCATTCTGACTGCTGTGAGGTGATACCTCATGGTAGTTTTGATTTGCATTTCTCTAATGTTCAGTGATGTTGAGCATTCTTTCATGTTTTTGTTGGCAATCTGTATATCTTCTTTGGAGAAATATCTATTTAGGTCTTCTGCCCATTTTTGGATTGGGTTGTTTGTTTTATTGACATTGAGATGCATGAGCTGCCGGTATAGTTTGGAGATTAATCCTTTGTCAGTTTTTTCATCTGCAAATATTATCTCCCATCCTGAGGGTTGTCTTTTCGTCTTCTTTATGGTTTCCTTTGCTGTGCAAAAGCTTTTAAGTTTCATTAGGTCCCATTTGTTTGTTTTTATTTCCAGTTATTTAGGAGGTGGGTCAAAAAGGAGCTTGCTGTGATTTATGTCATACAGTGTTCTTCCTATGTTTACCTCTAAGAGTTTTATAGTGTCTGGCCTTACAATTAGGTCGTTAATCCAGTTTCAGTTTATTTTTGTGTATGGTGTTAGGGAGTGTTCTAATTTCATTCTTTACATGTAGCTGTCCAGTTTTCCCAGCACCACTTATTGAAGTGGCTGTCTTTTCTCCATTGTATATTATTGCCTCCTTTATCAAAAATAAGGTGACCATATGTGTGTGGGTTTATCTCTGGGCTTTGTATCCTGTTCCATTGATCTATATTTCTGTTTTTGTGCCAGTACCATACTGTCTTGATTGTTGTTGCTTTGTAGTATAGTCTGAAGTCAAGGAGCCTGATTCTCCCAGCTCCGTTTTTCTTTCTCAAGATTGCTTTGGTTATTCAGGGTCTTTTGTGTTTCCATACAAATTGTGATATTTTCTGTTCTCGTTCTGTGAAAAATGCCATTGGTAGTTTGATATGGATTGCATTGAATCTATAGATTACTTTGGGTAGTGTAGTCATTTACAAAATGTTGATTCTTCCAATCCAAGAACATGGTATATCTCTCCATCTGTTTGTATCATCTTTAATTTCTTTCATCAGTGTCCTATAGTTTTCTGCATACAGGTCTTTTGTCGCCTTAGGTAGTTTTATTCCTGGGTATTTTATTGTTTTTGTTGCAATGGTAAATGCAAGTGTTTCCTTTATTTCTCTTTCAGATTTTTCATCATTAGTGTATAGGAATGCAAGAGATTTTGTGCATTAATTTTCTATCCTGCTACTTTACCAAATTCATTGATTAGTTCTAGTAGTTTTCTGGTAGCATCTTTAGGATTCTCTCTATATAGTATCATATTATCTGCAAACAGTGACTGCTTTCCTTTTTATTTTCCAATTTCGATTCCTTTTATTTCTTTTTCTGCTCTGATTGCTGTGGCTAAAACTTCCAAATCTATGTTGAACAATAGTGGTGAGAGTGGACAACCTTGTCTTGTTCCTGATCTTAGAGGAAATGCTTTCAGTTTTTCACCATGGAGAATGATATTGGCTATGGGTTTGTCATATATGGCCTTTATTTTGTTGAGGTAAGTTCCCTCTATGCCTACTTTCTTTAGGGTTTTTTTTTTTATCATAAATAGGTGTTGAATTTTGTCAAAAGCTTTTTCTACATCTATTGAGATGATCTTATGGCTTTTCTCCTTCAATTTGTTGCTATGGTTTATCACATTGATTGATTTGCATATATTGAAGAATCCTTGCATTTCTGGGATAAACCCCACTTGATCATGGTGTATGATCCTTTTAATGTGCTGTTGGATTCTGTTTGTTAGTATTTTGTTGAGGATTTTTGCATCTATGTTCATCAGTGATATCGGCCTGTAGTTTTCTTTCTTTGTGACCTCTTTGTCTGGTTTTGGTATTAGGGTGATGGTGGCCTCGTAGAATTAATTTTGGAGTGTTCCTCCTGTGCTATATTTTGGAAGAGTTTGAGAAGGATAGGCGTTAGGTATTCTCTAAATATTTGATAGAAATTACCTGTGAAGCCATCTGGTCCTGGGCTTTTGTTTGTTGGAAGAGTTTTAATTATAGTTTCAAATTCAGTGCTTGTGATTGGTCTGATTATATTTTCTATTTCTTCCTGATTCAGTCTTGGAAGGTTGTACTCTTCTAAGAATTTTTCCATTTCTTCCAGGTTGTCCATTTTTTTGGCATGTAGTTGCTTGTATTAATCGCTCATGAGCCTTTGTATTTCTGCAGGGTCAGTTGTTACTTCTACTTTTTCATTTCTTATTATGTGGATTTGAGTCTTGTCCCTTTTTTTCTTGATGAGTCTGGGTAATGCTTTATCAATTTAGTTTATCTTCTCATAGAACCAGCTTTTAGTTTTATTGATCTTTGCTATCATTTCCTTCATTTCTTTTTCGTTTATTTCTGATCTGATCTTTATGATTTCTTTCCTTCTGCTAACTTTATGGTTTTTTTGTTCTTTCTCTAATTGCTTTAGGTGTAAGGTTAGGTTGTTTATTTGAGGTATTTCTTGTTTCTTAAGGTAGGATTGTATTGCTATAAACTTCCCTATTAGAACTGCTTTTGCTGCATCCCATAGGTTTTGGGTCATTGTGTTTTTATTGTCATTTGTTTCTAGGTACTTTTTGATTTCCTCTTTGATTTCTTCAGTGATATCTTGGTTATTAAGTAGTGTATTGTTTAGCCTCCATGTGCTTGTATTTTTTACATATTTTTTCCTGTAATTTATATCCAGTCTCACAGCGTTGTGGTCAGAAAAGATACTTGATATGATTTCAGTTTTCTTAAATTTACCAAGGCTTGATTTGTGACCCAAGATACGATCTATCCTGGAGAATGTTCCATGAGCACTTGAGAAGAATGTGTATTCTGTTGTTTTTGGATGGAATGTCCTATAAATGTCAATTAAGTCCTCTTGTTTAATATATCATTTAAAGCTTGTTTTTCCTTATTTATTTTCATTTTGGATGATCTGTCCATTGGTGAAAGTGGGGTGTTAAAGTCCCCTACTGTGACTGTGTTGCTGTCGATTTCCCCTTTTATGGCTGTTAGTATTTGCCTTATGTGTTGAGGTGCTGCTATGTTGGGTGCCTAAATATTTAAAATTGTTATATCTTCTTGGAATGATCCCTTGATCATTATGTAGTGTCCTTATTTGTCTCTTGCAATAGCCTTTATTTTAAAGTCTATTTTGTCTAATATGACAATTGCTACTCCAGCTTACTTTTGATTTCCATTTGCATTGAATATCATTTTCCATCCCCTCACACTCAGTCTGTATGGGTCCGTAGGTCTGAAGTGGGTCTCTTGTAGACAGCATATATACGGGTCTTGTTTTTGTATCCATTCAGACAGTGTGTGTCTTTTGGTGGGAGCATTTAATCCTTTTACATGTAAGGTAATTATCGATATGTATGTTCTTATTCCCATTTTCTTAATTGTTTTGGGTTCGTTATTGTAGGTCTTTTCCTTCTCTTGTGTTTCTTGCCTAGAGAAGTTCCTTTAGCATTTGTTGTAAAGCTGGTTTGGTGGTGCTGAACTCTCTCAGCTTTTGATTGTCTGTGAAGGTTTTATTTTCTCCATCAAATCTGAATGAGATCCTTGTTGGGTAGAGTAATCTTGGTTGTAGGTTTTTCTCCTTCATCACTTTAAATATGTCCTGCCAGTCCCTTCTGGCTTGCAGAGTTTCTGCTGAAAGATCAGCTGTTAACCTTATGGGGATTCTCTTGTATGTTATTTGTTGTTTTCACCTTGCTGCTTTTAATATGTTTTCTTTGTGTTTAATATTTGATAGTTGGATTAATATGTGTCTTGGCGTGTTTCTCCTTGGATATTTCCTGTATGGGAGTCTGTGGTTCGTGGACTTGATTGACTATTTCCTTTCTCATATTAGGGAAGTTTTCAACTATAATCCCTTCATATATTTTCTCAGTTCCTGTCTTTTTCTCTTCTTCTGTGATGCCTATAATTCGAATGTTGGTACATTTAATGTTGTCCCAGAGGTCTTTGAGATTGTCCTCAATTCTTTTCATTCTTTTTTCTTTATTCTGCTCTGCAGTAGTTATTTCCACTATTTTATCTTTCAGGTCCCTTATCCATTCTTCTGCTGTTGACTTCTTCTAGAGAATTTTTAATTTCATTTATTGTGTTGTTCATCATTGTTTGTTTGCTCTTTAGTTCTTCTAGGTCCTTGTTAAACGTTTCTTGTATTTTCTCCATTCTATTTCCAAGACTTTGGATCATCTTTATTATCATAACTCTGAATTCTTTTTGAGGTAGACTGCCTATTTCCTCTTCATTTATTAGGTCTGGTGGGTTTTTAACCTTGCTCCTTCGTCTGCTGTGTGTTTCTGTTTTTTCTCATTTTGCTTAACTTACTGTGTTTGGGGTCTCCTTTTCGCAGGCTGCAGGTTCGTAGTTCCCCTTGTTTTTGGTGTGTGCCCCCAGTGGCTAAAGTTGGTTCATTGTGTTGTGTAGGCTTTCTGGTGGAGGGGACTGGTGCCTGTGTTCTGGTGGATGAGGCTGGATCTTGTCTTTCCTGTGGGCAGGACCACTTCCGCTAGAGTGTTTTGAGGTTTCTGTGACCTTATTATGAATTTAGGCAGCCTCTCTGCTAATGGGTGAGGTTGTGTTCCTTTACTGCTAATTTTTTGGCCTAGGGTGTCCAACACTGTAGATTTCTGGTGGTTGAGTGTTTCTTGGTCTTAGTGTTGAGATGGAGTTCTGTGGGAGAGCTTTTGCTGTTTGAGATTATGTGGAGGTCTCTGGTGGATCAATGTCCTGAACTCTGCTCTCCCACCTTTGAGGCACAGGCCTGACACCTGGCCGGAGCATCAGACCCTGTCAGCCACATGCCTCAGAAGAAAAGTGAGAAAATAATAAAGAAAGTAAAAAATAAAATAGAATAAAATAAAATAATGTTATTAAAATAAAAAAGCAAAAAAATATTAAAAATAAAAAAATTAAAAAGTATTAAAAAAGGAAAAGAAAGAAAACTAAAAAACAAATTCACCAATGATAAGAACACTAAAAACCATAGTAAAACCAACCAACAATCAAAAAAATGGACAGATAGCACCCTAGGATAAATGGTAAAACAAAGCTATACAGGCACAATCACACAAAGAAGCATACACATACGCCCTCACCAAAAGAGAAAAAGGAAAAATATATATATACATATATATATAAACAAAAAAAGGAAGAGAACAACCAAATTATTAAGCAAATCTACCAATGATAATAAACTCTAAAAACTAAACTAAGATAAACATAAAACCAGAAAGAAATTAGATGCAGAAAGCAAACCCCAAGTCTACAGTTGCTCCCAAATTCCACCGTCTCAATTTTGGAATGATTTGTTGTCTATTCAGGTATTCCAGAGATGCAGGTACATCAAGTTGATTGTGGTAATTTAATCCACTGTTCCTGAGGCTGCTGGGAGAGATTTCCCTTTCTCTTCTTTGTTCGCACAGCTCGTGGGGTTCAGCTTTGGATTTGGCCCCGCCTCTGCATGTAGGTCGCCAGAGGGTGTCTCTTCTTCGCTCAGACAGGATGGGGTTAAAGGAGCGTGTGATTCGGGGGCTCTGGCTCACTCAGGCTTGGGGAGGGAGGGGTACGGAATGCGGGGCAGGCCTGTGGCGACAGAGGCTGGCGTGACGTTGCAACAGCCTGAGGCACACCGTGTGTTCTCCGGGAGAATTTGTCCCTGGATCACGGGATCCTGGCAATGGTGGGCTGCACAGGCTCCGGGGAGGGGAGGTGTGGATAATGACCCGTGCTTGCACACAGGCTTCTTGGTGGCTGCAGCAGCAGCCTTAGCATCTCATGCCCATCTCTGGTGTCTGAGCTGATAGCCGCAGCTTGTGACTGTCTCTGGAACTCCTTTAGGCAGTGCTCTGAATCTCCTCTCCTCGCACAACCTGGAACAATGGTCTCTTGCCTCTTAGGCAGTTTCAGAATTTTTCCCGGACTCCCTCCCAGCTAGCTGTGGCACACTAGCCCCCTTCAGGCTGTGTTCACACCGCCAACCCCAGTCCTCTCCCTGGGATCCGACCTCCAAAGCCCGAGCCTCAGCTCCCAGCCCCTGCCCATCCCGGCGGGTGAGCAGACAAGCCTCTCAGGCTGGTGAGTGCTGGTCGGCACAGATCCTCTGTGTGGAAATCTCTCCCCCTTGCCCTTTGCACCCCTGTAGCTGTGCTCTCCTCCGTGGCTCCGAAGCTTCCCCTCTGCCACCCCTCGTCTCCGCCAGTGAAGGGGCTTCCTAGTGTGTGGAAACTTTTCCTCCTTCACATCTCCCTACCAGAAGTGCAGGTCCTGTCCCTATTCTTTTGTCTGTGTTTTTTCTTTTTTCTTATGCCCTACCCAGGTACGTGGGGAGTTTCCTGCATTTTGGGAAGTCTGAGGTCTTCTGCCAGCGTTCAATAGGTATTCTGTAGGAGTTGTTCCACGTGTAGATATATTTCTGATGTATTTGTGGGGAGGAAGGTGATCTCCACATCTTACTCCTCCGCCATGTTGAAGGTCTCTCCTGATGTGGTTAATGTTAATGAGATGTTGATCCACTCTGCATCTCTGGAATAAATCCCACTTGATCATGATGTGTGATCCTTTTTAATGTATTGTCGAATTTCGTTTTCTAATATTTTGTTGAGGATTTTTGCATCAATATTTATCAGGGTTATTGACCTGCAATTTTCTTTTTGTGTGGTTTTCTTGTCTGGTTTCATTTTCAGGGTTTCAGGCCTCTAAAATTGAGTTTGGAAACATTCCCTCCTCTTCAATTTTTGGAAGAATTTTAGGCAGCTAGGTTTCAAACCTTCTTTGAATATTTGGAAGAATTCATCAGTATAGCCAGCTGGTGGTAGACTTTTGTTTGTTAGGAATTTTTAAATTACTAATTAGATCTCCTTACTAGTAGTCAGTCTATTCAGATTTTTTATTTCTATATGATTCAATCTTAGAAGCTTGCATATTTCAAAGAATTTTTTCATTTCTTCTAAGTTGTCCAGTTTGGCACATAATTGTTCATAATAATCTCTTACGATCTTTTGTATTTCTGTGGTATCATTTGTAATACCTCTCTCATTTTAGGTTTTATTTATTTGAGCCTGCTCCCTTTTTTTCTTGGTAAGTCTAGTGAAAGGTTTGTCATTTTTTTTTATCTTTTCAAAGCACCAGCTGTTGGTTTTATTCATCTTTCCTAATGTTTTCTAAGTCTTTATTTCATTTATTTCTTCTCTGATCTTTATCATTTCCCTTTTTTTTTTTTACTGTTTTCCTTCATTTGTTCTTTTTTTCTGGTTCTTTTAGGTATAAAGTTAGATTGTGTATTTGGATTTTTTCTTGTTCCTTGAGGTAGCCCTGTATCTGTATGAACTTCCCTCTTAGAACAGCTTTTGCTGCACTCCATAGGTTTTGGAATGCTATGTTGACATTTTCGTCTCACAATAATTTTTTATTTCCTCTTTGATTTCTTTTTTGACCCATTCGTTATTTGGTAGCATGTTTTTTTATTTTGATGTATTCGTGATTTATCCAGTTTTCTTCCTAAAATTGATTTTTAGTTTCATACCATGTGGTCAGAAAAGGTACTTGGTATAGTTTCAGTCTTCTGATATGTTTTGTGATCTAACATGTGTCCTATCTTGGAGAATGTTCATGAGCACTTGAACATGTATGTTCTGCTGAATTTGGATGGAATGTCCTGTATGTGTGTATTAAATACATCTGATCTAATGTGTCATTTAAGACTAATGTTTCTTTATTTTCTCTCTGAATGATCAATCCATTGATGGAAGTATGGTGTTGCAGTCAATTTCTCCCTTTAGGTGTCTTGATATTTGCTTTATATATTTAGATGCTCCTAAGTTGGGTGTATATATATTTACAAATGTTATATCATCCTGCTGGATTGACCTTTTTATCATTATCTAATGCCCTTCTTTGTCTTCTACTACAGTCTTTGTTTTAAAGTCTATTTTGTTTGATATAAATATAGCTACACCAGCTTCCTTTTTATTTTAATTTTCATAGAATATCTTTTTCCACTCCTTTACTTTGTCTGTATGTGTCCTTACATCTGAAGTAAGTCTCTTGAGGCAACATATAGATGAGTTTTTTTTTAATCCATTCAACCACTGTATGTATTTTGATTAGAGAAGTTATTCTATTTACATTTAAAGTAATTATTGATAGGTATGTACTTATTACCATTTCATTACTTATTTTCTGGCTATTTTTGTAGTTTGTCTCTGTTCCTTTCTTCTTCTCTTGCTCCTTTCCCTTGTGCTTTGATGACTTTCTTTTTTGTTATGTTTAGATTTCTTCTTTATTGTTTTTGTATACCTACTGAAGCTTTTTGCTTTGTGATTAACATGATGTTCACATATAACAGCATATACATATAGCAGTCTCTTTTAAATTGAGAGCAAGTTAGGTTTGAACATATTCTAAAAACTCTACATTTTTATCACTGCCATCCACGTTTTATGTTTTTGATAGCATATTTTTCATTTAAAAAATTTTATGTATGTCATAACTAATTATTGTAGTTACAGTTACTTTTACTACTTTTTTCTTTTAACCTTAATAATAGCTTAATAAATGGTCAGTCCACTAGTTTTATTGTGTATTTACCTTTACCAGTGAAATTTTTACTTTCTTTTGTTTTCTTGTTACTTGTTAGTGCCTTTTCTTTTCAGCTTAAAGAAGTCCCTTTATTTTTCTTTTAAGGGTGGTTTAGGGATGATAAAATCCTTTAGCTTTTGCTTGTCTGGAAAATTCTTTATCTCCCCTTGGATTCTGAATGATAACCTTGCCAAGCAGAGTATTGGTTGGAAGATTTTTCTTTTCAGCAATTTGAATCTATCATGCCACTCTCTTCTGCTCTGCAAAGCTTCCTCTTGAAAATAAGCTGGTAGTCTTATGGAGGTTCCCTTGTACATAAAAAGTTGTTTTCCTCTTGCTGCTTTTAATATTCTCTCTTTAACTTTTGACATTTTTATTGTAATGTGTCTCTCTCTGGGTTTGTCTTATTTGTAACTCTCTTGTCTTCCTGGACCTAGATGTCTGTTTCCTTCCCTAGGTTAGGAAAAATTTCAGCCATTATTTCTTGGCATAAACTTTCTGCCCCTTTTCTCTCTCCCTTCCTTTTTTGTCATCCCTATCATGTGTATATTAGTCTGTTTGATGGTGTACTATAAATCCCTTAAGCTGGCTTCACTCTTAGTCATTCTTTTTCTTTTTGCTGCTCTTACTGAATGAATTCCATTATCCTGTCTTTGAGTTTGTTTTTTTTTTTTCTTCTGCTTGATCTAGTGAACCCCTTTACTGCATTTTTTTCAGTTCAGTTATTGTATTCTTCAGCTCTGTGACTTTTGTTTTGGTACTTTCTTATATTTTCTATCTCTTTGTTGAAGTCCTCACTGTATTCATCTGTTCTTCTCTCAAGTTTGGTGAGCATTTTCATGACTATTATTTTGAACTCTATATCAGGTAAATTACTTATCTCCATTTCATTAAGGATCTTTTTTTTAATCTTGCTCTTTCTTTTGAAACATATTCCTTGGTTTCCTCATTTTGCTTGCCTCTCTGTGTTTCTATGTATTAGGCAAAAGAGGATACCTCACCCAGTCTCGAAGGAGTTCTATTGTGTAAGCAGTGAACATTATTGTTTGACCTTGCCCTAGCTCTTGGTGGTCTCTCAAATCTTTGTGATTGTTTAAGCAGTGTGGTTTATTCTTGATAAGTTCCAGATTTTGAGGTTGTGCTAAGCCCTATCAGTGTTCAAAGGTAGGGATCTCAGTCAGCCCCTAGTTTCAGACTGATTTGAAGCCAGACTCTCAGGCAGCAGCTTTAAAATATGCAAATATATATAGTTTGGTGGGACCACTGTTGTTATCTTTACTGACCTCCAAACCAGGTAATTTGGAGGTGACAGTTGCAGAAGTCAGGGCTGTAGACGAGTGTATATGCTCTTTTCTGGGAGGTACTGGTGAGCTGTAGCAAGGCCTGGGAGGGTGCAAAGATGGCATTCCCCTAGCCTAGGTTCCCTGAGAGCTCCTCTCTAACCCCTAGATGTGTGGAAAGCCTGAAGCTACTCCTTGCACTGAGGCTCTAGGACAAGAAAATGGGCCTTTTTTAGTGGAAAACTGGGGGTGTGTTTCAGTCTGCTATGTCTTTGGGGTGGTAGCTGTGATGCCTAATTATTTCAATCTCCTGAGGCCCAGAAATGCAGGCCTCCCTGGCCACCAGGGCCAGGTACTCAAGGGGCATCACCTGTATTGACGCTCTGCACCCGTGGGCTTCATTGGGGCCACAAGATAGTGTGGGTGATGCTAGCAAGGAGAGGAAACACAAAAATGGCACCACCAGTGCCTCTGTTTCCTGATGATGTCCAAAGAGAGCCCTGTGCCCTTGGCAGTTGCTTTAAGATTGGCTAATGAATCTCCTACATATGTGGTCTAGGTGCTTTTTAAACTGCTGCCTTTTCTCTGAGTCTTAGGGTGAGTTCGTCTGCATGTGAGCCCTTTAAGAGCAGACTTCTAGTACCCCACAGCCTTTTGGGTCTCCTGAACCTAAGTCCTACTGGTGTTCAAAGCTGGTGGTTTTCTGGGCTCATTTCTCCAGGTCCCAAGGGTTGGGTGTCTGTGTGGGGCACAGACTCCCCGTTTCTCAGGGAGAAGCGCCGTATTGTGAGATTCCTCCCATCCGTGGGTCACTGCGTCAGAGGTGGGGTTTTTGATGAGACTGCATCTCTGCCTCTCCTACGTGTCTCATTGTGGCCCTTTTATCCCTTGTTGTGGAGGAACACTTCTGCTAGTTTTCAGGTCTTTTTCAGAGGGAATTGATCCATATGTAGCAATAGATTTGGTGTGTCCGTGGGAGGAGATGTGTTCAGGATCTTTCTACACTGCCATTTTGAATCACCTCCTGAATTGTAGTATAATTTTAATGAATGTTGTATAGAATTTATTTCTTCAAGGACATTTTAGGTGTTTGTCACAATTAAATTGATCTGGTTTTCAGTTAATACATCAATGTAGTATTTGTAGTTTCTTTGAAAACATCTCTTATTTCGTTTATCTATTTGTCTAATGCTAATACTTGACACCTACCCATACAATTTTTATTGCTAGTCAAAGTACTCTATTTAATTGTTTGAAATGAATCAGTCTCTTTAAAGACCCAAATACTTTTCTGTTCTTGATTCACATATACTCCAAAAAGGTTTACTCTACTGTATACCAGTTTTGTAAGTATTTTCAGTTATAGTCTAGACATTACTTTTTTTTAAGGTTCCTTGAGGGCATTATTCTAAGTGAAATTAGTCAGACAGAAAAAGATAAATACTGTATGATCTCACATGTGGAATCTTAAAACAAAACGAAACAAAACAAAAACAAAACTGGTTATTTATTCTTGAATAGAAACATATCAGCATTTATTGGGATGCCTGATTCAGGTCGCAGATTTAGCTTGTGTAGTTCTTTATCTAATTTGAGTTAAATGACATTGATTTATTTTAACTTACTTTTCCGTTCGTTATCATGTTGCTTTTATTAAATTGCATTTCTATTCATTTATGGGTTTTCCTTTTAGTTTCTGTCTTTTGCTAGAAGCAGTAGGGAAGGGGACTGGGTGTGTAATGGCCTAAATAATTATTATCTCAAAGCTACTGTGGGTCTCTGTCCAGCCTACAAAATTGAAAATAATTTTCAAAGCAGAAAACGAATTTGATGACTAACTTCTGTACAATTATTTTTTCATGTGGAGGCTCGCCCTAAGAAAAGTAAAGAAAAAAAAAGATCAACATTAAGTGGAAAATGAAGTCATAATATGCATTTAAATGAATTGGTTACTCTTCAGCTTGTTTAGATAGTGAAAATGACTTCATATGTGTTAAAGGGTTTGGAGATAAAGATTAAAAAGTGAAATTTCATTGTGTAATAATTTACATGGTAATCCTTTATGATATAATTTATTCAATGAATATAATTATGGATATTTCACTATATCTGTTTTGAATACTTAGTATGTATTCATATTGCTGTAAATGAAGACATAGGTACGAAAAGGAACTTTAACTACCCTCAGGAAATTTTCAGCCCTTTAAAAGGTTTTATATTTTAGAGTTCTTATATTTTCTGGCTCTGGGCTAGTTGTTTTATATATGTTATTTCCTTCAATACACACTTAATGTTATTATTCCTACCTTACATATAAAGAAGCAGAAGTTCTCTCCTATTTGACCTCCACTTTGAGAACCTCAGCAGTAATTTTTTTTATCCCTGATTAACTTGTTGTCTGCAGGAAGCCAGCACCTCCCTGCCACTCCCCAAATTCTAACTACACGTTCACCTTCTCTACTTGGAGGTCAAATAGGCATTGCAAACTTGCCATGTTCCAGTCGACTTTTGTGCTTTTCTACATCTCAGTGAATGGCAACCCCATCCTTCCCCAAACCCTGCTCAACCCACAGCCTCCTACATTTCGGTTGATAGCAACTTCATCCAAACAGTTGTTCAGGCCAAATGTTTTGGAGTCAGTAAGTCTTCACTTCTCTTTTTTCCTCACATTCTGCAGCATGTGCAAAATGCGCAGAAAGTTCCATCATTTCTACCTTCAAGATAGTTCAGCATACGATCACTTCTCAATGCTACCATCCTGGCCAAGCCATCTTCTCTCCTCTGGATCACTGCAGGACCCTTCCTAATTAGTCCTGCTAATTCTGCCTTTTCTCCCTTTTGGTTTATTCTTAGTGAAGCAGCCAGTATTCCTTTAAAGTATAAGTCAGATCTTGGCACAGCTGTGCTCTGAATGCCAAAGTACCTGCCATGGCTATAAGAACCCCCATTTTCCCTGCATCTCCCTCCTTGTTACTCAACCCCCCACCCACCCACTTTGCTTCAGTCACGTTGGCCTCTTCTCTGGTCCTGGGTCACACCAAACACCCTGCCAGCTCAGGGCCTTCATACCTGCTGTTCCCTCTGTCTGGAGTTCCATCAGGTAACTCTGGCACATTTCCTCAGATATTTACTCAAAATCAAATTTTTAGTGAAGCCTTACCCAAACATCCTTTTTAAAATTGTATTCACCTCACAAGACTCTCTTGAATACTCTTTTTTCCTTTCTTTTTACATTTTTCTCCATTGCCTTTATCTCTTTCGCATAGGGTATGTCTGTTACTTGTTTATTTTGTTTTCTGTATGTTCCATGTAGATTGCAATAGAAATTTCACAAGGGCACAGATTGTCTGAATCCAAAGAGCCTGGCACCATATGGCACTAGTAGTTATTAAACAAGTGAGTATTGATTGAGTAATGGGTGAGCATGAGTAAATGAAGATCCTTTGTTTACTTCACCTCACCAGCCTCTTAGTCTGGCCATGCTGACCTACTTGAAGCTATTTACCTATACTCTGCTCTCCACTGTCTCTGGGCCTTTGAACATTTGCTCCCAGTTCTTGGGCCCATGATTTCCACTCCTGTCCCTCCTCATTCACTCTTTTTCAACGTACCTCAGGACCTTTGGACCTTCAGGACCACAATTTATTGGATAAAACTTAATCTGACACTCTCACTTGACATCATGACCTATAACCCAGTGCCACTCTGGGTTAGGAGTGGTTTCTGGGGATTCTGCGAGTGTCCCCCACATATTTCTGTCACCACAGTTAACATGTTGCCCTTGATTTCACTGTTTACTTCTCTTCTCTCTATACATTCACCGAGGTCAAGGGCCACGTTGTATTTGCCTTTGTAGCTTTCATACTTAGCATAGGACTTGGTGGGTCAGTGAATGTTGCTGAATTAATGGAATTATGCTCAATGGTTTTACTGATAATGTTGCACAATCCAGATGATTGAAGATCACTGCCTAGAGATGTCAATTAGTATTACATTTATTACATTTTCTGTCTATGTGTTATTAAAAATGGATCACATTTCAAACCCTTCCAGAAACCCTCCAGCATTGTTTTTAAAACTTGGTGATTTATAAATAAAATGTACTTTAGAGAGACCTGGGAATCATAAAATGAGGCATGATAGAATCCTTCTAAGAGTAAAAGGGCATTGGCAGGTGATAAAAAGTGAGATAATATTATTTGAAAACATTAAGAGGAACAAAGTTTCCCATAATTAACTTCTATGCCATATTAGTAAGAATATTCAACTGTAATTACAGAGGATATACACTTGAAAAATCAGATTACCGCAATGAAAAAATATAACAAAAAAACTCAGGGCTCTATTTTGAATACAATGTTGTGTTTGGTTCCCATTGTCAATGTAATATTGGTTAATGAAAAACAGCAGTGGCCCTTATGAGCACAGGCTCTATTTTAAAATAATCAGGCTAATTCAGCAAAGAGATTTATTTAATTAGAGCTTCTGACATAATAAAGCTGAAGATATTTTGTGCCGCTTTGCTTTATTTTTAAGTCCCAGGAGTCAAAACTGATATGAAAATGTTGCAGGTGTGGACAAACTGAAGGATATGAAAAGAATTTTACTCTTAATGTATGAAATTGTGTAAATGACAAGCTCTCATGTACACCCAGTTTGTAGTAAATGATTTAAAGGCATTAGCAAAGGAAACACATCCAGCATGTAGTTCATGAATTTCCTTGAGAGCTGAATCATCTGCATTGACTCATTGCCTGCTGGTGCTTATGGTGGCTCTTCAATGGGTCAAAACTCACGCATCCTTTCCCACTTTAAAAGTTGTTGAAGTGATTATTAATTTTCAACATCAAATGATAAAGACAAAAGTAAGAAGCATGTAAATGTCTTATATTTTATGGTACTTGGATTTACATTTAAAATCAGTGCCTAATAGAGCAACAAGTGTGTTGAGATGACATTCCAATTTTAAAGGGTATTTCTTCTTTAGGGTAACAACTATTCAAAGAAGGAATATAATTTTCACAGTATTTTTAAATATCTGATGACCAATAAGATTGAATATCATAATGTAGACCTTTTCTTCTCTCATATACATTCGTTATAGTATAGATTAAAGCATCTCCAAGTATTGTAACATGTAAACCCCAAAATTCAAAAGAATTTCTTTGTTTACTAGAGTCTAATGCTGGTGCTCTTAGTCAGTATACTTCTCCATATGGTGACACACACACTCACACACACACACACACACACACACACTATAACATGGTAAGTTCAATATTATATATGCAAGCCACTTTCATTCTGTGGCTATGTGCTGTCCTAAGACCCTAGAATCCTTCGCAGTCAGCTTTCAGAAAGATGAAGAGAGCATCGGAGAAGGCACATACAGTTGTTAAAATTATTGGCCGACAAATGAGGAGCGTCACTCTTACTTGTATTTCATACTCAGATCTCATTTGAGAATCGGTCACATGTCATACCTTGACACAAAGCCTGAGAAATGTGGCCTTTTGATGAAGAGTCGCTTTTTGCATCCAGCTCTGTACCATGGAAGGGGAGAACGAATGTTGATAGACGGAAAGCCGCTTCTGCCTCAGCCCGTGTGTGTCAGATGGAAAGGCTCTTAACTTCCATTCTCTCAAAGGCTCAACATTTAGTTCTCTCGTCCACACCCCGACAGTTAGTGTAAAGTATACCTGAGTTTTGAAAGGATTTGGCTATTGGAAAATGTTCCTAATATATTGTCAAGACTCTCCTATGCTTCAGTATCCTGGTCACATGCTAAATTTTGTCTGTCTTTCAAAACGTGGACCCAGAACCACAGGTAGTACTCATTGCTTAGTGTTTGTTATGGTTAGGCGAGTGTCATAATTTTCCTCCCTGGTTTAGGATCTTACACTTTCGTTAATACAATACTAGCTTGCCTTCTGTGTTTGGAGCTCTGGCAACCCGAGTTCACCTTGAGCTGTGACCCACAAGTCTTTCATATGAATTCTGCCCCGTGTGGTGACCCTGTTACTTTCGCATGTTTACCAGGTGCTTGATTCTTCCGGTTAACATATTCACCGCCTGACCTCCACCTCTGTGGCCAAAGCAGTTCTGACATTTTCAGCAGCTCTTTTCTTACCTTTAGGAGAGGTATTTATTCACCATAAATAAGCGCGCTGTGAAGAGTGGCTGGGGCTGCATATTATTAATTTTCCATATTTAACTTCATTATTTCCATTGTTTGATATGGTTCTTCCAGTTTTCATAATGATGCTTCAACATGATTTTATCTATAGGTCTACTTTATTTTTTATTTATTTATTTATTTATTTATTTATTTATAGGCCTACTTTAATTTAGAATAACTGAGTGATATAAATTTCATTTTTATGATTGCTTTTGTTATTTTATTGTTATAATTTTAAAAAGTGAAATTTATTTTTATGACTTTATAAATGGTTCATGATTATTGCAATATAAATACATAGGGCAAGGAAAAGGAAGTAAAAGTTACCTAAAATCTCAATACCTAGAAATAAGTATTTTTAGTATTTTGACCACCAATCTTTTGTAAATTCTATCTATACACGTATATGCGTAACACACTCACACGGATACAATTATGACAATATTATCTACATCATTTTTTTCAGTGAGTTTTTTCTCAGGGATGGTATTTTTGCTGTTGTTAATGATGAGGAGCCTACTTACTACTATTCTCTTTTTGTTGGTCGGGTAGACTCCAGTTACTTTCCTGCTCTAAATAATATTGCAATAAATATTTCTGTACAGGATTTCTTTCCTCCAAGTGCTTTTTTGTCAATGGGATTGAAGCCTCGTTTGGAATTAGTCTGTCTGCTAGTTTCAGTTTCAACTCTTGTTTGTTTTGATTGTTCTCTAGGACTGTGCAGGTCAGATCCCACATTCTTTTTTCTTGATAAATTTATTTTATGCAGGAGAGTTTGGGCACCAGCTTTTTATTAGAATGTGTACATTTTCCTTCTATGCATTTATTCAGTTTAGTCCCTGGTAAATGGATGTAAAGGATGACTTTCCATTGGAGAGCTTACTTTTTATCAAACTTTACATATTACAGTCTTGTAGAAACTTTTTTTAAGGATCATGAAACTTATTCCACATGGCACAGTCTTGTCCAAAAAAATCTTTTTTTCAAAGTCTTATTTAAATTTAAGTATCTGATCTTTCAAGACCTATTAAAACAATGTCAGATCAAAGAAAAGGCCATTAGTTTGATAACTAGCTTTTAGTAAATCTATGCTAATTACCAATCTCTTTTTGAAAATGTTCTCAAACATCTTATTTGCAATTTATTTTATGATTTTACAGAGATTGCTATCTCCTTAATTATTTCATAGTTTTTGTAGCATACCATTTCTATCTGCAAAAAAACATATGTATTATCCCTCTTTGCTCCTGCATACTGTATTTTGGCCTGATTTCTCAAATGTTACTGAGAACATATGTGAGATGTGTTCTGGAAATGACAGTGTTGCTGAGTTCATCACTCACAATTTGCTTTTACTGGCACCATCCATTTGTTTGTATTGAATGCCTAGCCTACTATAGGCACGTACTTGGGAAGACATTAGGACCATAATGGTGGGTGAAATAGACATACTACTTCATCCTGTGGAACTTGCAGTTTAGTGAGGCGCCAACTATTCAAGAAATACATTTACAAACAAATACAAGGTTACAACCTAGATGAGTGGCAGGGGAGGTATGGTGAGTGACATGGCTACACATGGAGATTCATTGGCTACATTGATCAAGGGGAAGCCTTCAGGAAGGTTTCCCTGAGAGAGGGTTGAGCTGAGAGCTCTCGGATAAGGGAAGAACATGTGAAAAGGGCTGTGATAGGAAGGACCATGTCACAGTTGACAAAGTCTCAGAATGCCAGGTCAAGGGTTTTGGTCCTTATCTTGACAAAAGTGAAGTGTCAGTACACAGTGGAGGGACTTCCCTGGTGGTCCAGTGGTTAAGAATCTGCCTTCCAATGCAGGGGATGTGGGTTCAATCCCGCATGCTGCAACTAAGACCCAAAGCAGCCAAAAACAAATACATAACTATTTTTTTAAAAAAGGAAATGCTTTAAAAAAATACACAGTGGAGTGATGTGATGATGTGCATTTAGAAAGAATCTCTGTAGTTGTAATTTGGAGAAAAACTGTAGAAGGCAAAAGGAGGTTTAGGGGTCCAGTTGCAGGCTTTTGCAAGAGTCCAGTTGCAAAAAATGATTAATTTAGGTTAAGGTGGCTGTGGTAGTGGAGATGAAGAGAGGTAGATACAGTCTACAGATATTTGGTGGGAAGAATTGAAAAGGTTTGGTGACTCATGTATTAAGTATTTACAAATAGAGGAGAGGAAAGCATCTAAGACGATGCCTAAGTCTTCGGCTAACCAAACACAATGGAATTTGGTTCCATTTACTGAGATGCGAAAACCTGAGAGGACCTGTTTTGGTGAGAAAGGTCACGGGTTTGTTTTGGAGCAACTGAAGATGTTAATCACCCAGGTAGATGTTACATTCTAGAATCACAAAGAGTACTTTAGTCTAATATGCTTGGTAATTTCTTTGAATAGTTTTCTAAAGTTTGCAATTCTCTTTAAAACAAGAATTTTAAAGAGTTTCTTGCCCTTTATTTTTGTTTAACATATTATGAAAAAGAAAATGATTCAAAGATTTAAAAATACACAGTCTTTTATGGGATTCCTCGAATACTTCCTAAGTCTAGTGAGTAGGCTTTGTTCTGCTTTGTATGTTTTTTATTTGCATATTTTGGGCAGCGTAATACAGCTATTTTCATCTTTTCCTAAGTAGAGTGTATTGCTGTGAATGACTAGTATTTGAATCAACTGTACACCAAATGATGTAGGTAAGGGTGAGGTATAAACAGTGAGAAATTATAACTAGTAGGACATTAGAATGTATGGTGTTCTTTGCAGACTATAAACAATTGTTAACGTCAGAGATAATAGGATTTTTAAGAGACATTTAAGGACAATTACTCCTTGTCCTGCATAATGTTTTTTTGTTTTGTTTTGTTTTGTTTTTGCGGTACGCGGGCCTCTCACTGTTGTGGCCTCTCTCATTGCGGAGCACAGGCTCCGGACGCGCAGGCTCAGCGGCCATGGCTCACAGGCCCAGCCGCTCCGCGGCATGTGGGATCTTCCCGGATCGGGGCACGAACCCGTGTCCCCTGCATCGGCAGGCGGACCCTCAACCACTGTGCCACCAGGGAAGCCCCTGCATAATGTTTTATGCTAACCTCAGTCACAGGTTTTTGGGTGATATATTAAATATTTTATAAAGATTCAAATCTGAATATAAATGTGCTCTGCAATCTGAGTCACTGACTTTCTTCTGATTATTTCAACTGTTGAATGTGTGTTGCCGATATATTGTGTTAAAAATAACAAAGTCCTAGAGTTTATGGAAGAGCCTTAAGTGGCTTTTCAATGGAGAGTTGATTAGCAGGTGGTTTGAGTTTTTCTACCCTGGCTATCCTCACTCCTTAAATAAGGGCCCATTGTCTTTTCTTACATGATTAACATGAGACCGAAAACAAAATTAAAAAGGTTTTTTTTTTTCCTGGAACAGAGATGAGTATTACCAAAAAGAAAATTGAAGCAATGTAAGATTTTTTTTCTAATTTTAGTTATGGTATTTTATTGTTTTTTTATGGTAACAACATTTAAATATTTCCAACTTTAGTGAAAATGTGAAAATGAATGCTTTTTTCATTAAAAAAAAACTAATGTCTTATTATTCTTTTCATAGGTCTCATATCTTTTGGGTGAACAGAAGTCTACCTTTATGGGGCTTACAGGTTATGTACAATTTTGTTGTATTCCTGTATTTCTGGATTTATTTATATTTTACTGAGCAATACTACTGGGGAGAAAAGTTTTGACATTAAAAATGAGTTTTCGTTTATTGTTTAATTAATCTTGATGCACATCTTAAAATTATTATTCCTTTCTTCATGTCTACGTGAGCCCTCCATTCTACCTTTTGAGAATTTCCTCACGATCAGGTTTAGACTTCAGAAAGCTTTTGAGGATCTGAAGGAAACTAAAGTAAACCCAACCTTGTTTGAAGGCACAACAAGTTCCCCAAACTACTTTAGGCATTCCTAAAGTCTTAGGTTATATCATCTTTGAAAAATTAATCAAAAGCCCATAACCATGTTTGCATTTTTTACCTTTTGTGCTCAATGTTGGGAACATGGTAGAATCTCAATAAATAATTGTTAAATGAATAAAGAAATGAACAAACAGTTCATATTACCAATAGGAAGAGCTTGGTCCCTAAGCAGATAATTTTGTAAATAAAACAAAAAGTGTGCCCTGGAATAAAAGGAGTCTTGAAGAAGGAGTAAGGGAACCTGTGGAGCACAGTGTGTCTGAACTACATTGTTGGGGTGTTCCCTGGAGTCCTCTGGATCTATCTTTGTTCCTTTTTTTGTTGAATTTCATGCCAGGCAAACTTTTTACAACTTCCCATCTCCTCTACTCGTGTCTCTTTCCTGCAGATACTTTTTAGTTTCTATTGTTTTTCAAAAGCAAAAATCATTCAAAGAGGAGAGTCTCTAAGATTAAAAACAGTTGAGTCTGGAAGAAATGGAAGGACTCAAGTCTCACTGTGTATAAACAACCTTTAAAATACTTTAAAATCAAATGTTTGGGTTGTCTTTTAAAGTCAGGTTGATTGTGAGGTCTGTACATTTTATATGTGACAATGAATTATTTTAATTATGTATGCATTGTGATTATAACTATGAATCAAGTCTTTACTATGTCTGCATATTTTGTATTTTATTGAAGTCAAGTTGTGTTTTATGTTTTTTTTTACTGACTTTCATTTCAGTGCCGTACACACTTGTAAAGTAAGTTAATATTTTTATGAATAGTTATATATGACCTTGAAATATATTTTGATCTGTTCAAATTACTTTTTATCTGATAGTGATATTCTAAAATAATAAAAACACTCATTTTCACATAGGATTTTGGGCAATTCATGCTAAAAGTGGTCTCAAGATCATCTAACAATGTGTACCTCTAGAAAAAGTAAGAGATTATGATTTAGAGAATTTGTGGAGAAAATTGAAAAAGTGAAAAATTTCTATTTTACTATCTGTCTACTGTATGTACTTCTGGACTTATTTTACTTAGATTGTCATGCATTCATATGTTTTAAAGTTCTCCTTATATTTTACCTAAATCAAAGTTTTCATTCCAACAGGAGTCAGAATCTAAAACTCTATGGTATCTGCCTTTCTCATGCAGATTGACTGTACTCTCACAAATCTATGAACAAATATATTTGTTACCTCAGTTATTTCATGTTGATGCTTGCTTATTTTGATTATATTCCTGTCTCCTGAAGTGCTTAGGGTCTTTAACACAAAATAATTTGGATGTCTTTACTGGTTACTTTTTCTGTTGCAATCATAGCTCTTTGGTAGCTGAGCAGAGGAAACTGTATAAAGAGTAGAGAATAGAGAGAAAAGTGGAAGCTTGTCTAGGGGACTGCAGGATGCCCATGTCCAGCGGCAGAAGGGGAATTGGCTGCGAAGTCCATTCAAATAAAATCTGAAAGTATCTTGAAGTGCTGACATGGACTATTTTGTTTAGTGTTTGAGGATGTTTCATTTTGTTTGAAGTGGGTGATAGGATGGAAAGTATCCTTTAACTCCAAGCTTGTATTCTTTTATTTTCTGAAGGGAACTGCCATTTTTGGTGGGTGTACTGAGATGGTGGTGGTGTGGCTGGGGGAGAGCATTATTTGTGATGGGACAGTTGTGTGTGATTGTGTGTATTAAGAATACACACACAAACAAAACCTATTCTTTACATATGGTGAAGATTCCAGCCATCTGACTGTTCCAATCCCACATTTACATTTGTGGTAATAAACTTAAAAAGATTTATTGAGGAGTATTAGAAATTATAAAAACTAAGCTGTAGTGCCTGGGACAGCCTGCTGCCTACCACCTGTATATAGAAATTAAAGTGCCACATAGCACCTCCTATATCATATATATATATATATATATATATATATATATACACACATATCATATATGATATATATATAAGTATATATGCATATACACACATATATGCACATATTTATAAAGTTAAAAGTATTGTAATCAGAATATATATTTTGATTTTGTTGGATTTTCTCATTAAGGTATAATTTATATTTTAGGTTTCAGTGGCATTGATAAGTCTCTTTGAAACAATACTACTTGGTTATCTCAGTTATAAGGTAAGTTATTTTAATTAGAAGTTTTCTGCTGGTAGAACACATTACTAGCATTGACCCAGTATTCCTCTATTTATAATTCATACTCTGGGGATAAAGCAAGCTCTTCTTAAACCCCTTTAACTATTTTGAACCTCTCCAGTATGTGATGAAAAGCTGTGGTAACATAGTAATGTTTTCCTTGGTGGCTTAAACATACTTCGCTAATTCCCATGGGCTAATTTACCCATTACGTGCATGCTCATATGAGACAAGCAGATGGAATGGTTTGGCTTTTCATTGTTCTCCATCTCTTCTCCTGATCTGTACAGGAAACACTGAGGGAGAAAAACATGTCTGTTAGGAATTATTTTAATGAATTCCCTTCATTTTTGGCGAAGGTTTGCTTGGCTAACCCAATTTAACAAATGTTTATTAAGTTCTTATTTGATGAAGAGCACCACACTGTGCATTGTTTTTTTCTCAGTGAATTTACAATCTAGAAAGGGGGGTGGGCAGGAGAAAATTATATAGACAATAATAATACAAGGCCGAATAATAGGTACTTCCTATGAGGTGCAAATAAAGTCCTGTGGGGCTTCATAGAGAGAGGTGAAAAGACTGATTTAAGCAGAGTCCTTGAATCAGTAACTTTACTAAAGAAAGATGAAAAGGCAGAACATCAGGGATTTATAGAATCAGCAAAGGCATAAAAGAAGGAATGTGCGTATAAAATTGGAAGAATGAATAAGTACTTAGGTTTGGGCAGAGTATGGCATATGTAGGAAAATATTGGTGGAAAAAGATGGGACGATATAGTGAGGGCCTCGTACGGCAACTTACAGTGGGAAGTTGATGCAGGATGTTGAACATGAGAGTTCTATAATTGTAACTAAGTTTTAGGAGTATTAGTTCAGAACATCTGTGCAGCTCAGGTCAAAGAGACATGACACTGAAAACTACATGCTCAGTTAAGATGCATTTGCAGTATGAAAGGAAAACTTCGAGTGAAGCTTTGGCTGGGTGAAAGGAATACATTCAATGCAAGATAAGTCATGAAGGTAGAAACTAAAGAAATCATCAACTGATTAGTTGAAATAGATGAGGAGAAGAAAATGTCAAAAATCATTTTAAGATTTCCTAAATCCAAATGACTGGGAACAAGGCAGTAAAACCAAGAAAAGTTACATCAAGAAAAAAATCAGACTGGGGTCGAGATAGGTGGAATAATGGAAATGGTTTTGGAAATGATGAATCTGAGGTATTTTTGGACAAATAGCTGTGACATGCAGGCAATTGAAAAGGAGGATCTGGGACTTGCAGGAGAGATTTATTAAGAATTGACAGTCATTTCCATAGAGATGATGAAGGAAGCATGCAAGTCCATTAAGGATGGGATAGTAGCCAATGGAGAAGAGAAGGCCCACGTTAATGAAGATGCTTATAGTGTGTCCATAGGAAGAACCGAGCAATGAGAACAGACAGAGGAATAGGTGAGAAGTGTGGAAAGTCATCAGAATGGTTGTCATAGTCAGCACGGATTTCCAGTTCGCAGTTTCTGCATGTACGACGTCAACAAGTGCACTCAAGGTTCTGTTTTGGGGGAATTCTTATCTACCATATAAATTTCTTTCTCACTTCATAACGTAAGGTTTTGAAGATAACATTCCCTAGACTACTTTTTAATCCAAAATTTAGGGCAAGAAGTCTTTACAAACTCTTTCACCTTTTCCGCTGGCTTCCTTTTTAAAACTCTCATTAACTCCGCCTAAAGAACATAAGGCCAGTGTCTAATAAGGTGAGATTGATGAATTAGGAAGTGTAGAAAGAAAAGAGTGAGTGCCTTCCAAAAATAATACAGATGGATTGATTTAATATTTATGAGAAAAATAGGATGTTAGAAATGTCTAGGGAAGAAAAGTGTTAAATGAAAGCATGGGAACCTTGGAAAGTTTACTAAGAAGCTTGAGAAAGGCTTTTGGGTTTACAATTTGGGAGATCATTTGTTATTCACCCTTAAGAGTCCAATTTCAATGGAATACAGTTGAGAGTAAAATTGTCAAATGAAGAATGTTGATTGACTGGTACAGGAGCTCCCTAGAGGCAATATAATGAGGTGGAAGATTGCCTCACGATGATAAAAATATGCATCTTTTAAAGAGAGCAAGTAGAGGGGACAGGAAAAAACGATGGATGAAGCAAGGTTTATAAAAAGTAAGAATGAGCTAGAACAGGAAGTTGAGGACTACTAAGTAGCTTTGGATACATTCTGTTCTTTTCTGAGAGCACAGGAGATGGAAAATGGTGCCTGAAAGAATATTTTGAAGTTAGAGGAGGAAGCTGAAAGATCTTGCACATAGCTGGTCACTTAATCCTAAATTACTTAGAAAATACTAGCGTAGTGATGGACACTATAGAATAAGATGTTGAGGAGGGATCTTTTAATGGCTTATTAGTATATCTTCTTGTCAGAATAGGTGCTCTATAAATAGGTACTGATTGACAAATCTGGATTTTGGATACCTAGAAGAATAAAATAAAAATCAAGTAAATTAACATCCAAGATGTTATCTTCTAAGGTCTTTAGTATTCAAGTATGTGATAAATGTTGAATATGATACGCAAAAAGTGACATACTAAAAAATTAGGCATGTGGGTGTTTTTTTGTAATTTAATGAAATCTCTTCCGCTAGTACAAGAGTATGTACAAATGCATAAACTAGCCAAAATATTAATCTGCATTGGTGAATGTATGTGCTCCAAATTCAGACTAAAAAGTAATATGAAATTAACTTTGGTGCTTTGCTGATAGTAGTCATTTAAAAAGCACGAAGAGATTCAAGGTGGAATTATAATTTTCCATTGTAATTATGTGGTGCTGATATTTGTAATCAATTAATTCCTGCCATTTATAAAATGAGAGCAAAGACCTAGCAGGTAGAGCTAGATGACATATAATATTTTCATTCTGACCTTCATAAACATTAATGTCTAGATGGAGGAGAGGTTCATGGTGAGAGTCCTGTGTGTTACAACACAAAAGATAAAAAGGAGTTATGTGACATTGGAAGGACAGGTTGCTGTTAATTACCTTCTTTCCTTTCATATATTCAGTCAAATTCATGAACTCTTCTGACCCTTTCAATAAACTGTTGGATACATTTTTTGGAATGAAAAAATTAAATAATTGATAACTATTTATGGCATATATATAATGCAAATCCATACAGCAGAACTTCAAATGAGGTCCTTCTCTCAAATTAGACTTTTAAGAAAAATTATAGATAGGTATGCAGAAATGGATATTGTATTAGTAATGAAATCCATTTCTAATATTGCTCTTTGATATTTCTAGTTCTGAAATATCCATAGCAAATCAACATACAATTTTCTCATGTTTGTTTACATCTGCATATATATATACAGATAATGTATATATTTACATATACAACATATATGTATATATGTGATATTTTAAAATAAATTTAATACTTTATTTGTAAGTACTTTATAGTTCTTAAAATTAGACTTTCTAAAATAAGCATGACTTAATCCTTAACAATTAAAAAAGTTTTAACTATCATGGAGACTATAGTTTTTTTTAAATCAAAAGACTAATGAGTAAAAGCAAAATGAGCAAAAACTCTTAAAAGTGTATGTTGAGGTTAGCAGATAATAACTTACAAATCCCTGACATCCACTTATTTTGTCCTCTGTCATACAGAATTGCAGGTCTGAAGTTAAATCATCATTCAATTCATGTTTATTTATCGCTGTTTGTCAAAATAGTCACAGGGATTGCCCAACAGGGAAGTTCTTATTCTTCTGTCAGATAGATACCCTCTATGTCTTTATCAGCTGCTTTCAAAATAGAACTCTATTTATACACATACATTCATTAACTCAAAAGGAAACAAAAACACACCCTGGCATAATTTCCAAATCTCTGAAAACAAAAGTTCAGCACACCTAGAAGGCTTTGGTTAAATCTACAATTCTTTTTCCTATACAGTAATCGCTTTATGAAAAAGCAACAGTTTTGAAATGTTAACATCATGATGGGCTTATTTCTGGAAAGAACAAAGGATTTGGACTAGGACGCCTAGATCCTGGTGATTCTGCTTACCATGCCATGGAAATGGTAAATCTAAATGTTGTTGAGTTTACATTCAGAAATACAAAAGACTGCCACAGGGTTACTCCATAATTTAAACTCACTGAAGGAAAGTAAGTTATTAGTCTTTTTGGTTAAATATTTTAAATATAGGTATTCTTAATATTATAGAAGAAAATGCTTTTTAAAAGTCCCATGTTCCATCCTGGGCTAACAACTAAATTACCATAAATCTTATAATTTTTAAAGTGCTTTTTAGAGTTACCTAGATAATAGTTCCAAACTTGCACTTTCTTTTATGATAAAAATAAAAGCCTGGTACATCTTAGAAAATCACCTGTTGTCCTGCATTTTTATTGGTTAAGGAAGGTTACATCCATACCAAATGTTGTAGAATGGTTAGATTAGGTTTTATTTATATTTTACTGAATTCTGTCAATAAGGAGAGGAACACAGAGAGCTCTACACGCTTAGAACAGAAAAACCTACTTTTTAGAAACTTTTTTTCTTTAGGTTACCATTTGGAAGGAGACTAATGCCTTTCATCTCGTTCAGGAAAATAAGATTAAGTGAAACAGGTATTTAACTTAATTTTGAAAGGCATGTGCCTGCCTTTTGGATCTTATTTCATGCTTCTCTATGTAGCCGCATTCTCCAGATTTAGGCTTTCTTTTTCCACCATAATTACTTTTATCATGTGGATTTATATGATGCAGGCCGATGGGGACTCTCTAATAGCCAATGCAACTTTTGGATAATTTTTCTATTTTTCGTCAGCTTATCTTAGGGGAGATAATTTATGAATGTTCAGAAGACAACCTGAGATCTTAGAATTAAACCTAATGAATATAATCGAAAAGTTATTCGCTTATTTTTAGCAATGAGTACATTGCCTCCCTGTATAATTTTATATTGTGAAAATTAGTCCTCAGGAGGAAATTCCTTTTTTGCTACAACACACAAATACACACACATTAGCTATGAATCCACAGGAGCGTGTTTGACATAATGCAGTTCTAGTTTTTATTGAGGAGCTTCAGGCTGTCAAGGACTGTGCTAGGAACAGAGCAAAGAATCCCGAACTAAACAGATGCTCTCACCTGGACCTCATGACATTAAAATCAAGTGTTGATTAGATATATAAAAACAAACAAAAAAAGGAATGAGAAGGATGTTGATGAAGATAGAAAAACCTAGTGTGGGAATCTGATCTTGTCTGGTGTGTGTGCAATGAGGGGGCAAGGAAAGCCTCAAAACACTCAAAAGATTTTGAGTTAAGAGCTGAAAGATGTGTGTGAATTAACTAGACAAAGGGAAATTGGAAAGGAAGGTGGAGACTTTCCAAGTCTCTTAAAAAGCACGTGCCAAGGCCCTGGCATATATAAGGAGTGGAACGTCTTAGGAAAGAATGATCTTTAAAATTCGCGGGGAGAGGACAAGGAGAGCTAAACGATTTGTTGCCTTTTGTAGGTTGTAATAGAATCTGTGTTTCGCTGTGCAAGTGTCTGAATTGTTCAAGAGTTACAAAGTGAGTGGGGGTGGCGTGGGGTGAGGGGTAGGGATTGGCACATGAGATGTGCCTTAGAAACATATTCCTGGTAACATTGTGGGAGTTGGATGGGAATGGGGCAAGAAGGAAGGGGAGGAGACCGGTTAGGAGGCTGGAGTGGGATTAGCATTAGAATGAGAACCAGAGGACTCAAGGTCCATATATGAATCAGGAAGTCTTACTGTCAAATTATTCTTGTTTAGCATGTGAAAAGAAGGTGTAAAGAGTTTCTCCAGAACTTTTGGTTTCTGTTACTGGAGAACCAGTCAGGGCAAACATCATAAATTTTACTTTTAGGTAGTCTATTTTATTGGCATAGAGTTGCTTGTTAGTCTCTTATGATCCTTTGTATTTCTGTGGTGTCTGTTGTAACTTCTCTTTTTTCATTTCTAATTTTATTGATTTGAATCCTCTCCCTTTTTTTCTTGATGAGTCTGAGTCATCAAGATGAGTCGTCTCTATTTCATTTATTTCGATCTTTATGATTTCTTTCCTTCTACTATCTTTGGGTTTTGTTTGTTCTTCTTTCTCTGGTTGCTTTAGGTATAAGGATAGGTTGTTTTTTGAGATTTTTCTTGTTTCTTGAGGTAGGATTGTATTGCTATAAACTTCCCTCTTAGAAGTGCTTTTTCTGCATCCCATAGGTTTCGGATTGTCTTGTTTTCATTGTCGTTTAAATTTTACTTTTAGACATATT
Source organism: Aethalodelphis obliquidens (assembly GCF_003676395.1). Taxonomy (NCBI): domain Eukaryota; kingdom Metazoa; phylum Chordata; class Mammalia; order Artiodactyla; family Delphinidae; genus Aethalodelphis; species Aethalodelphis obliquidens. Next base: position 1,602,391 of record NW_020837968.1, read on the forward strand.
ACCCACAGGGTGCCTTTGAGGCATCTGTGTGAAGCAGTGGATTAGGCAGTGGAGATCTGAAAGAGATTCTCAGATAGAATATTGATCTCAGCTAGAGATACAACATTGGAAGTCATTGGTTTATTATTGACGATATGTTGAAGTTGACACATAGATGAGATTACCTAAGATGGGTATATAGCCAAGTACTCTTGAAATGCTTTCTTCCAGAAAACCTGTTGAGCTTTGTGGCCATAAGTTTAACAACTTATTTATAATTGCACCAGGAAGGCTTTAAACAATAATATTCTTTCAGGGGTTTCCATTTGGATCCAATAGAAAGAAATATAAATGTTTAAGGTCAAAAATTAATTATACCAAGAAGGGAAGAATATGTATAAGATATTTGAAAGTTTCATCTATTCATTCACATGCTTATTGAGTCCAAATGTCATATAAACAAATAAGTTTTATAAAATGTTACAAAGATATATCCAGGTAGTTAGTGGTGAAGGTATGGGGACTGAGACATTCCAAGCAGAGGGAGAAGTATGTGAGCAAAGTTGTAAAAGTATGAAATAGCGTAGTGTGTTCAGAGAACTGCCTCAAAATCAGTTTTACATGTGATGTATCTGTAGCTGAATTCAAGGTGGGCTAGGAATGTAGTAGGTACAAACCAAACCAGTAGCCAGAGTCCAAGTTATGAAGCTTCATATGATGTAATGAGGAGTTTGGATGTTAATATGATGGCAATGGAAATTTGGCATTTTAGAAAGAATTCTCTGGCTTTAATATGGAAGGTAAATCGGAAGGGAACCCAACCAAGTCACATACCAGTCATGAGACTCTTTTACTGGTTTGAGAAAAAATCATAAAAATCAAATTGGTGTGTTATAAATGGAAATGAAGAGGGACATTAGAGATAGAAAGACTTTTGGTTTACTACGAGCTAAACTTTCCAGTGTGCCACAGCTAAGAAAACCAACTAATCTTGCTGTGTATTCGTAGAAAGATCCTGCCGTATGACCAGTGGTGACTGTACTCATACCCCTCCCCACTCCACCCTGCCGTCTTCTTCTGGTCACATCGGTCTCTTTTCCTGTGCAGAATCATTGACATCAAGGAACGATGTACATGACAAGTAAAAACACAGTAGAGAAAGAGTAAGCCAAGTGTTAAACATTCTGGAAACTGAGTCATATAAAAAACTGATGAAAGAAATGGTAATGTTAACCTGCACAATAAAAAATAGGAGCTTCACATAATTAAAATCAATTATAAATGGTTTGTTGAATAGGTAGGCCTGACTCAGTGCAAGTAGGAAAAGGCTTTAGTCTTCCTGCATTTCTCCTTCAAATCCAGTCATTTTCCTTATGAGCCATGCTCATCAGATGAAGTCTTGGGCAGGTATCTTAGCTTTTTTAGACTTTTCAATCGCAATGCAAATCTCAGTTTAGTACTTAAGAAATTATGATCAGTATGTAAAAATTTAAAATTCTTATCCAGTTTTAACTTTTTCTTGGCCTGGAACCACATGGGGCAGGGGATCATCTTGGGGGCCATCTCCTCTTTTCCCCTCCTCCCTTATTTGACACCAGCTGATTTTGGTCCCTCAGGGCTGAGGAGGCATGGGGAGGAGTGAGGTCAGCTTCTGGGACAAAGTTGCCTTACTGGCACAAGAACAGTCTGCGGTTGGGTTGCTCTGATGGCAGGTCCAAACGGGGCTTTTGTAGTTCTCCTGAGGCCTTTGGCCAAAGCTCCTTGATGCCTCAAGCCTCAGGCTGGCCATTAGGGCTCTGACCCAGGCCCTGGGGTCCTGAGGGCCACCGTCTGTCACGGTTCCATGTCCCCTTAGGAACACAGCCCTCCTGAGTGTGAACTTAGAATGGCCATAAGTTTCATTCTTTAGGGTCTATATCTCATCTGCAGAAAATAAGTACCTCTTAGGATTGGCATAAGTATGGCCTGTTCTCATCTCAACTCTCTTTGTCTTTGCTCTGCTGTTTTTTGATGATGTTTTAAGCATTGGCCAAATGCAGCCCCCATGTCTGAGCACAGCTGTCTGGGTCGTTCACCCGAGCTCTCCTCACTGAGCTGGATGTGGTGAGGGAAGTAACACAGCACCCTTGTATCTCTACACAGAGGAGGTCTCATTGCTTCTGTTTCTTCCACCTGCTCCCTCCTCCACTCTTTATACAGCTTGCAGACGGGTGATGAACTAATGATAACAAAACCTCTTTAGCACACAGATGATTGCTGATCTAGACCTTGCCTTGTGAAGTGGAGGTGTTTTATATCATTGTAATGTTTTAAGGCTTTGGGACCTCAAGAAAAATAAAGAATCCCAATATTATAGCCAGTGTCACAAAATAATTAGACATTACAGGGAGTCAGATTTCAAATTGCCTTACTAATGGGTAGTTCTTGTTTTCATAGACGAATAAACTGCTTTAGGAAGTTCTGAGTTCTTTTTTGCTAGACACCGTTCAAGAAAGTTTCAGGAATGACCTGTTAGCCAGTGCAGTTGCCCAGAGCTGCACAATTAGAAGGGCCTGTGCTTGTTTTAATGCTCTGATGTCACCTTCTTGAAATTCTTCATAATTTGTTAATAAGAGGCCCTGCTAAGAGGCCCTGCATTTTCATTTTGCCCTTAGCCCCACAAATTAGGTAGCCAGGCCTGATTAATATTGTTGCACTATGTGGGTTGGAAAATTAGAATCCAGAAGATTGAGAAAATCCTCCCTTTAAATTTTATTAATCTAAAAACAATGTTAATTCCAAGGAACATTGTTATATGTTTGTGTTTGCGAACTATTTGATATGCTTTAAAGTTTGTGAATGTAATTATTATAGTAAAAAAATTAAGATTGAGTCGCTTTTTCATTGATTCTGTAAGGTTTTTTAATGTGTTTTATTTTTACTAGTAACTTTTCTTCCATGAAATATGTTATGATTAAAATGTGTTATATGCAATATTCAAGGATTACTACAAACATTTGTTTTACTTCTTACACTGACTACAAAATTGAGAGGGCACAATTACATTCAGCAAAATAATCTCTAAAAGTCATTGCTACATTTCTAAATAATAATTTGGTATTCTATTAATATAAACATACTTATTGCTAGAGAAATTCTGATGCTGTCTTTTTCCCCCTTTAATGGGATTCAGTTATAATTGACTTTCATTTTTACTCATTCTTTCTTGGAAGGGAAACATCTGGGAACAGATTTTACGAATACCCTTCATCTTGGAAGTAATTAATGCGGTTCCCTTCATTATCTCAGTAAGTCCTAAAAGAATCTTTAAAAGAAATGTTTTTAATTAGACATAAAGTCTTTAAATCTAAATAGTAATAGATAACATATTAGCTCAGATGGATGAATTTAGACTTTGTTATTGTTTTAAATCATGGTATTAAAAAATAAATAGTAAAATCAGTTGGGTAACTGGATTGTGAAATTAAGTGAAAATTAATGAGATTTAGTACAATTGCAAAATGAAATGCTTTTAGAAATATATGCTCTAGAGGTGCCATTTTAACAAGTGTCAATATTGTCTAAACAGACCAGAAATTAATCATTCCATTTCTTGTGTATATTGTGGAATTAAAAAAAAATAGAAACCAAGTAAAACCAAGTATTTATAAAGGTTTCTCATGCTAAGAATATGTTTATCTCGAGCTTAACCATAGGATTTCCTAAGTCCAGTTCTCTTTTTACTAAGAAAGTTGCCATCAGCCAGACAACTAGTAATTTGCTTCTTTATCAAAGTCTGTGGAGGACCAATTCCACAGTGATCCTGTTTTAACTACAAAGTATGTAACTAGCACGTTCCCATTGCAAAATTAGGTCTTAATCTCTATTTGATAAAGTTACAGTAATATCTGTTGGTAATATGCTTTCTAAACCTTATTTGTTTGAATTTTATTTGGAAAATTATGAAAAGAAGTCAATATGATCTGAGGCTGTTGCTCAGTTCTGACAATTATTTTAATTTGAGTGATTTATCTAGAGGAACAACTGGCCCCAGATTGAATGGCTAATTCAACATAATTCCAGTGGAGTACAGTTCCCCAAAGTCAGTAAGAATGTTTGCATCTGCAGAGACTAAGTGGTGATGCTATGAAAAACTAAAGCTCTGTCTCCTTACATCTACTTTTTACTTCCAGCTGCAGGAAAGAAAGAGGTGATGTCTATTATAAACTGTCACACTAAAAGATTTAGTGATCTAATTAGCACATTATAGCTGACATCCAGTGAGGGCTGATTATTTTCATTCTGCTTCTACAATAATTTTCCGAAGAATTTTTCCTTAAGTAAGACTTAGAGAATGAATGGAAAGATCCTGTCTGCTCCTTGCATTTCAATAGTCATATGAGTTTAAAGTATTTGCCACATGTTTTAGATCATTCTATTGTTTTTAATAACTTATTTCTGTTTCACATTTCTTCTCAATCATATCGATTTCTTGCTTTGAGATAAAAGTTTAGTTTTGATTTGTTTTCCAGATATTCTGGCCTTCCTTAAGAAATCTATTTGTCCCAGTCTTTCTAAACTGTTGGCTTGCCAAACATGCCTTGGAAAATATGATTGTAAGTATAAAAGACAAGTGTAAAGACAAAAATATTTTTCAACACTCCATTATTTCTTACCTCATTAAAGTGATGTGTTGCATAACTGTCTAAGCTAATAGATCCCAAGTCTGCTTATACCCTAATGAGAATGAAAAGTCATAAAATGCCCATATTGCCAAGTCCCTTCCTTCATAAGGCCCTATGAGCTGGTAAACAAAAATAGTTCAGATATTCCAAATATCACCAAACCAAAGCTAACTGCTGTTCGGACTGGTCCAACTAGTTAGCCAATTTCCTGAAGACAAACAGCCTTCCCTTCTAAGGCAATCTCTTGATGTATAACGGGACCCCTGGTTTTAAGGCTTCAGGAGGTAACATTGTTAAACTGTTCTTAACTGTAGGTAGTCTCACAGTCCATAAAAATCTATAGGCTTTTGTAAGACCCTGTATTGCAGCCAGAAGGCCCTCATGTAAAGTCACCTTTTTAGGCTGGGTTGGGTTGGGAGTAGGATATTAGGAGGGAGAAGGGGAAGCAGGAAAGAAGAGATGTGCCACAGTTGCATTTTGCCCAAGGCTGACCCTGTTCAGAAGGACTGATTTATAACTATGACCAAAATCTCTTTGCTCTAATGGACTTGGACACTTATGAGTGAGCTTGCTGCTTGGTCATTTATTCTACAGGTGTTAATAGGAGTCCACTCTGTGTTAAAGATAAGCAAATGATTCAACTTCTTTGCTAATGTCTTCATCTTCACAAGAGAATAAAAGTACCTACATACAGGCTTGCTGTGAGAATTAAATGAAATTATATATACATGCATATATATGTATGTGTAAAATCTTGTATCTGGCATAAACATAGTAAGGGCTCAATATTATTAATTTTATCACACAGAAATTAAATTTGTTTGGAGGCAAACTTGCTTTTCTCTTAAATAGCTTTTTTTTTTTTAACATCTTTATTGGAGTATAATTGCTTTACAATGTAAATAGCTTTTTAACAGAAATTATGACACAAGTTGTGGCCAAAAGGAATATCTGGATAACATTTGAATATTCACAACCAGATGAATATTTCTAAACATCTGTGTTAAGTAACCACTGGAGCCTCATGAAAGTTCATGACTAAGAAGGGGAGACTGTAGCCTGTGGATGGTTTGTGGAAACATCAGTCTGTCTTAACTGTCCAAAAAAATACTATTTCACTAAATATAGATTGCCTAAATTCCTAATGAAAAAAAAAATACTCCAGGGAAAAAAAAATAAACGTCTTTGCTAATTTGCATTTATTAGCTGTTGGAAAAAGTAACCTAACCAAGAGAAGAATTATTAGTCAATCGTTGAGAGTAGAAGTAGTGCTTGCATTGTTAATTTAGGATTCATTTTCCATCATAGCTCTATATTTTACTTCTCCTCTTCCTGGTTGCTAAATTTTAATTTATTTTTCTGTTCATTAACACCTCTGTTAGAAGAAAGTAAGAGATGCGAGGTGAAATTCTAGTCAACTTAGTTTGTTTTTGTTACAGTTTTGGTTAAATGTGTGGTAGAGAAAGATAAACTATGACTCATTGAGACTTTGCTTGTATTGATGAAGTTATCTATCTCACGCAGTCCTGATATGCAGACTGTTAAAATGTTACTATAAAAAATTTATACAACAGGAAACCATAAAATAAAACATTATGCAAAACTACAAACCTTCCACACAGACTAAGCACTAGTAATAACTTATATTCTTCTAATATTTTCTATGAAAACACACACACACAAAATAGTATGTTTAATTTTATAATTTAAATTTTTTTTCATATAATAGTATGTGGTGGACAGGTTCCTATGTCATTAAATATTCCTGTTCAAACCATTTTTAATGGATGCATTAAATCTGCTATCTAGTTTTGATCAATTTATTTAACCATTTTTCTATTGCATTTTTAGTTACTTTAATAGTAATGGACATTCATTATTTCACGTAAAAATCTTATAATTTTGTAATAAAGATGAACATACATAAGTATTTGATTTCCATCTCATAATTTTCATGTGGTTAGCTTTTAGAAATTATGTTATGGGGTAAATACTAATTAAATGAATGAAACCATGAAGTAGAAAGGGCATACCTTTGTGAATTTTGACTTGTATTACCAAATTACTTTCAAGAAATTTATAACAAATTACATGAGCAGTATTATATATGAGTGCTTGTTTTTTGCATATTAAATAACAGTGGGTATTATTATCTTCAATGTTTTTCAATTGGAAAATAAAATTATATCTTGAATTCACATTTCTCTTAATATGAATGAAATTAATCTAAAAATGTTCATTGGCTATATAATTTTTTATTTTTATGATAAATCACCTGGCATAATTCATGTTATTTTTCCTGATTCAGAGAATGAGATATGGTTGTAGTTTGATCCAGCTATTACTTTCCCCTTAATTGAACATATTATTTTCTGATCTTTTAAAATTAGAATTTTCCACAAGAGAGCATACTCACCGTGGAGGGCTTTTGGGGAGTCAGTGTAACAACTCTACAGATGTTTGTAAGGCGAGTAAACTAAAATTTGGTGCTTTGGTGGTCTCCCATAGTATTATCTTGGTAATATGAATGTTACAGTAAGGTTATATAGACCAAGGCAAAAACGAAAATATGCTGCTATATCCATTTAAAGTATGTGTGTTGAGTATGCACAAGATAGTTGAAATGTAATACATAGTAATAAATGTAACAAAACTCATGAATATGTAGTATCTATCAAAATTTAAAATATGCTTGTTCTGTATTATTTCAGAATGATCTACACAGAGCCATTCAGCGTACACAGTCTGCAATGTTTAATCAAGTTTTGATTTTAATATCTACATTACTATGCCTTATCTTCACCTGGTAAGATCATACATATCAGCATTTTTATTATGTTTTGTTTTAATTATAGTTCTACAAAAACATATAATAAACCACTTTCATTAAGATTTGGCTACAGTAAATGAATAGATAAATATTCACTATAAAAAGTAACGGTCACCTATAGAAATAGAAGTAAAATCCTTACTTCAGTCTTAAGGAAAAAAACAAGAAAGCACGTCAACCATTTGGTATTGATATTTACTGCAGCTCTGAGGTTTTCCTAAATGCTGTAAACAACCAGATCACAAGAATTTGTACTGCAGGCCACAGTTGTCAAACAATAATTTTTCCTTCAAACTGCTGGCATGGGGGTGCCCTCATCTTTCCATAATCTTCAAAGCAGAACTGCTGTTGAGAACACTGTCCCTGCCCATCCCTGTCTGCCTACCCCTCCTCCCCCGATGTTCTCTCAGGCATCCAGGCAGAAAGCGAGGGCAGACAGGACAGTGGGAGGCAACTGGTACATTGCTTTATTATAGAAAACAGTTTTTTTTTTTTTCATGAACTAGTTTTTTATTTTTTTAAACATCTTTATTGGAGTATAATTGCTTTACAATGGTGTGTTAGTTTCTGCTGTATAACAAAGTGAATCAGCTATACATATACATATGTTCCCATATCTCCTCCCTCTCCCATCTCCCTCCCACCCTCCCTATCCTATCATTGTAGGTGGTCACAAAGCACCGAGCTGATCTCCCTGTGCCATGTAGCTGCTTCCCACTAGCTAGCTATTTTACATTTGGTAGTGTATATATGTCCATGCCACTCTCTCACTTTGTCACAGCTTACCCTTCCCCCTCCCCGTGTCCTCAAGTCCATTCTCTACATCTGCGTCTTTATTCCTGTCCTGCCCCTAGGTTCTTCATAACCATTTTTTTTTTTTAGATACCATATATATGTATTAGCATACGGTATTTGTTTTTCTATTTCTGACTTACTTCACTATGTATGACAGACTCTAGGTCCATCCATCTCACTACAAGTAACTCAATTTCGTTTCTTTTTATGGCTGAGTAATATTCCATTGTATATATTGCCACATCTTCTTTTTTTTTGTTTTGTTTTTTTTTTTTGTTTTTTAACATCTTTATTGGAGTATAATTGCTTTACAATGGTATGTTAGTTTCAGCTTCACAACAAAATGAATCAGTTATATATATACATATATTCCCATATCTCTTCCCGCTTGCGTCTCCCTCCCTCCCACCCTCCCTATCCCACCCCTCCAGGCGGTCACAAAGCACCGAGCTGATCTCCCTGTGCTATGCGGCTGCTTCCCACTAGCTATCTACCTTACGTTTGGTAGTGTATATATGTCCATGCCTCTTTATCGCTTTGTCACCGTTTACACTTCCCCCTCCCCATAGCCTCAAGTCCATTCTCTAGTAAGTCTGTGTCTTTATTCCTGTTTCACCCCTAGGTTTTTCATGACATTTTTTTTTTTAAATTCCATATATATGTGTTAGCATACGGTATTTGTCTCTCTCTTTCTGACTTACTTCACTCTGTATGACAGACTCTAGGTCTATCCACCTCATTACAAATAGCTCAATTTCGTCTCTTTTTATGGCTGAGTAATATTCCATTGTATATATGTGCCACGTCTTCTTTATCCATTCCTCTGTCAATGAACACTTAGGTTGCTTCCATGTCCTGACTATTTTGTAAATAGAGTTGCAATGAACATTGTGGTACATGACTCTTTTGGAATTATGGTTTTCTCAGGGTATATGCCCAGTAGTGGGATTGCTGGGTCGTATGGTAGTTCTATTTTTAGTTTTTTAAGGAACCTCCATACTGTTCTCCATAGTGGCTGTATCAATTTACATTCCCACCAAGAGTGCAAGAGGGTTCCCTTTTCTCCACACCCTCTCCAGCGTTTATTGTTTGTAGATTTTTTGATGGTGGCCATTCTGACTGGTGTGAGGTGATACCTCATTGTAGTTATGATTTGCATTTGTCTAATGCTTAGTGATGTTGAGCAGTATTTCTTCTTTTGGAATGAGAAATGATGCACTGCCCATATGGATTCATGCAGAGCCTTACTAGAGAAAAAAAAATGTGAAAATCAAAAAATGAGGTAGAATGATATGTCTGTTTTTCAACTTAATTATGTGTATTTGTGCTCTGACCTGGATTCGACCTACTGAGAAAGAGAAAAAGCTAATTAGGAAGTACTACAATAGGAAGAATGCCTTCATCACTAGTACAATACTATTTTTAGATTAAGGTATAGCTATAGATATATGTATGTAAATATAGTTGTAGGTACAGCAATATAACAACTATTACACCTAAGTAGTATGCAATTAATACCTCTTTTAAATGGATTTGAATATGTTTTATTCCATACTTTTATATTTAAAAAGCAAACATTTTAGGATATTCCATGCCTTTAAACATAAAATACCCCTTTAAAATGGACACAATGCCATCTTATCATTTAATTTTTTTTTACTCTTCACAAATTGTTTTTATTATTTACCTAGTAAATATCTAACTGCATAAATTTGAAATACTAACAGTAATGCCTTCTCTTCTAATGTCACAAAAAGTTCTTAATTTTAAGATACATAATTTAGATAATTTAGGAATTTTCTCATTTTAAGGAAAAGTATTATTTAAAATTAAAATTTTTATATACCTATGCACATGCTACTTTCTCAATTACTGGAAAATTACAAAAAGTAAAATGAATGAGTCTAAATAATAAGGGGGTCTGTTAAAGTAAATTTGCTAAAGAGGTAATTGAAATTTTAATGCAAAAGTAAGGACAGATTATATTTGTATGATAACACTTAGTCCAGTACTTTGGTTCTGGAGGCATCCTCATCACAGTGAACTACCCACAATGGGCTCTCTATTTGCTGTTACTTTCTGCCTATACATCTATTTCTTGAGTAATTTTTATTTTCAAAGGAAACAACTACACAAATTTTGCCACTTTCTTATGCCACAGTGCTCTGCTAGATAAAGGGTTTTCATGATCTATATGTAATTTCTGTTATGCAGTTTATTTGTCACTTTAATCATTTGTGTTTCACTTTTTGTTTTATTTGCAATTATAGTTACTTTGTTATTGTTGTGTGTATGTATGTTTAAACTTTAGACATTTGAGTGGTAGTTTTGACAGATACTATCTAATGTTAAAGCTGTCACCAATACGTGGATATGAGTCTACCTTTTAACGTGCATTTATAATATAGAGTTAGTTTAGGTACATAAAATGTTATTGTTTTTAATCACACGTACTCAATACATTTACATTAATATGTTTTAAAATTATAATATCAAGGATGGAAAAACTGAAGTTTGATTTCTTTGTGTATTCTTCTCTAGCATTACAAGCAAAATGTCTTCATAAATCATGATCATCATAGTAAGGTAGAATAAGTCTTATTCAAATTCACCATTGATGGTTGGGTTACCTACAAGAAAAATATGAACGATGATACATTACTTATGCTGTATCATCAGGCTATTTTACCAAAGAGTTACACTACACATATTATAAAAGACAAATATACACAAAGATACAAGAACTTACACAAATAGAAACATCTAGGTAGTCTGTCCAAGATTGTTCCATCAGCTTAATACTGTTGGAGACAAAGTTTGCTTATATCTTGTTTTCAGCCATTTTCAAAACAGGGTTTCCGTGGTTTAGTATGGCTGCTTTGCTCTTGCCATTACATCCTAACTCCATCCTTAGGAAAGAAGAATATAAGGCACAACCCAGAAATTGTGTGCATAACTTAGGCTAGATTTGGTCATATACCCACACAATAGCTGGAGGGGATCTGCAAAAAATGTAGTCTGTTGGGGCAACAAATACCCAGTTGAATATTATACTATCAAGAAAAAGAAAAATGCGATGCTGTGGAACAATAAGCAGTCTCTGGCAATGATAAGTCATGAACGTTTACATGTACACTGTTTGTTTAAAACTCAAGGCTATACTAATTTGGAGGCCTTGGGCAAATTACTTATTTATCTAGCCTTGTTTTCCACATCATTAAATGAGTACAATATTAATCACCCTATAAGATTTTTGTTGTTTGTGTTTTTTCAAATGAGGATTAAATTGGATATGTTTATAAAATGTCTATCTAGCAGAGGGCATGGCATATGGTGTGAACACTCCAAAAATTTTAATTTCAGAAGTCCTCTTTATACAAGATGATTGAATTATCACGTGAACCTGCAAAAAGAGATTTACTCTAAAATGTTTAAGCATAGTAATTTGTTAATAATACTATGAAACTGAATCAGGATGCCTAAAAATGATTCTAGACAGCAGACAGGGGACTGACTACTTTTTTTTTTCCTTCCAGTTTTATTGGGGAATAATTGACATACAGCATTATACAAATGTAAGGTGTATAGGATAATGATTTGCTTATATACATCATGAAATAATTGCCATGATAAGTTTAGTGACTATCTATCATCTCATATAAATATAAAATAAAAGAAAAAATTTCCTTGTGATGGGAACTCAGGATTTATTCTCTTAACAATTTTCATATATAACAGAGCAGTGTTAATTATATTGATATTAATCCTGATTTACATTACATCCGTGGTACTTATTTATCTTATAACTGGAAGTTTGTACCTTTTGACTGCCATCATCATCCTACAAAGATACTACATTATTATTGACTATATTCCCCATGCTGTACATTTCATTCCCATGACTCATTTATTTTGCAACTGTAAGTTTGTACCTCTTAATTCTCCTCATCTATTTCGTACAGTCCCCAGATCCCCTCCCCTCTGGCAACCACCTGTTTGTTTTCATATATTTGTTTTGTTTTTTTAGATTCCACATATAAGTGAAGTCATACATTATTTGTCTTTCTCTGTCGCACTTAACTTAATACCCTCTGGGTTCAGCCATGTTGCCACAAATGGCAAGATTTCATTCTTTTTTATGACTGAGTGATATTCCATTATATATATATGTATATATATGTATGTATATATATGTGTGTGTATATATGTACATATTTTTATATGTATATTTGTAAATATGTGTATATATTTGTATCTATGTATGTATAATGGTATATATGTATATATACACACATATATATGTATTCCATTGTGGTGAAATTAGTCATAATTAATTGCTGTTAAGTTGTTTCATAGAGCAAGTCTATCATTGCTTTACCAAATCAGAACTTTTAATACATACATTAAATTTTAAGCCCCAAATGATTCAGGAACTAATATTTGATGAAATGGCTCTGTTGTTCATGGATCTCACAATCTTAATATTACCTGTTTGGAAAGCTGCTGTATGGTTTTAAAATGTATCTTGTCTTCAACATTATGAACATTAAAAAGGACTATCATTAAGCATTCGTCTATAAAAGACACCATGCTCAGTGCCAAACTGAAATAAAAACGAGGCTACTGACCCCTTCCTGTAGGGAATGTGCTCAGAATTGCTTTTCCTGTCATTGTAATGGAATTGGACTAATCTTCCCACATGTCGGCTGTGTGCCCCTCCAGCTCAGTAGTGCACAGTTCCAAGACAGCTGGAAATTGTGATTCAGCCTGTGTCTCTGGAACAAAACAGAGACAACTGGTCCATCTGGTAATTAAGTGCATGACTTTAGCTTAATTATCAGCATATTCTAACCAATAGTAAGTACTCTAATTTATAATGCATTTGGTGTTTCTAATTTTACACTAATAGATTTTTTTTGCACCTACTTTGATTCAAATTTTTTATTTGAATATGTATTACGTATTTTCATATTATTTTGTAGAGTTATAAAGCAAAGAGCTATATTAGGTTAGTGGATATTTTGTGTTTTAGTCCAATGTAAAAAAAATTATTTTACCTCCTCAGTCTTATTTAAGGAGAAAATGAACCTATTTATTTATTGTTTAAAATATGATCTAGTTAAACATTATTAGCATGCTTAATTCAAAAGTACTTGGGATTTTCTTGTGCATCTTTGATTAATACTTATTGAATACTGGATGCTTAAGTTCTTGAACTCAATTTACTGAATTGACTCTTAAGGCAAAGAGCTACTTGGGAAGTGGACAGTGAGAAGCTAAGTACTGTAGTTTGGAGAAAGTATTATAACATATGGTCTAGCAGTATAGCACCATCATGATATTTGATTACTAGTTTTGTTTGGTCACATTTGTTTTGCTTATATTACAAATGAACGACAGAAAGTGCATTTGTCTAAAGATCTGGCAACTGACTAACAGTCCCCAGGCTTGTTTCACACTAGAACAAATAGAAAACTATTTGTCCCAACTCAATTTTGCATATGTGAGCAGCCAAGTTTTAAGCAGTTAATTAACCAAGTAAGCTGAATTCAAATTGAGGAAAAGCAGAATATGGTTATTGAAGATATATAAATAATAATTATGTAATTATTATTAATATAAAAATCTAAGAAACATGGTTTTGAATTAAAATTCTGCAACAAATAAGCAATTTTTGAAATACGACAATAATGTACAGTTATTTTCAAACATCAAATACTGAGAATAATGGCTAACATTTCAAGGGTTTCCTATGTGTTAGGCACTTTTCTGAGCACATGTATTAACTAATTTAACCTTTAACAGCTTATAAGATAAGTTCTATTGTCCTTATTTTATAGATGAAGAAACTTTGAGGCACAAAGTAGTTAAGGAATTTGCAAAAAAAGTAGAACAACTAAGTATATCTATCTTAAATATCCACTTATCTACTGTAAGCTGTGCTAAAACTTCAGGAAAAAATAAAGGCATTACCTACAAATGAATAAGAATCAATCTGATATCCATGTTCTCATCTGAGTTAAAAGTTTCTAAAACACAGTTCACAAGTTTCCAAGAAAAATTGATTTAGAACCTAAACTTTAATAGAATTTAAGCCCTCACTGAATTATGAGGATAATGTAGTTATTTTCAGATATACAAGAACTTAGAAAGTATGCTACCTATGTAGTATTAAACATGTATTACAAAAATAAGAAAAAAAAAGGTAAAGGAAAAAAAAATACGTTATGAGAAGCAGTGGTATATGCAACAGCTACTCATTGGATCCGGCTCTGGGAAACCCCATCTCACACTTCATTTTATCAGAAGTGTAGTTGAAGATTTATCCAAGCAGAGGCAGAGACCTCATTTTTATTGTCCGTGGTGAAGACACCTAGCCAAGGGAGGTTTCCACTTAGCAGCTGGGGTAAAGGTGTGAGAGAAAGCCAGTTGTCATACTACACTAATTGAGAATCAACGACTTCTGATGGTCTTTAGGAGAATAATAGTTCTGCAGGAAAGGCTCTGTGACATTGGTTTTATACCACTCAAGATGGTCAGTTATGTATGAAAGCCATCAACTGATAACCTCAAAAATGAATACACGTAGGGAGTGTGACACATGTGAGGTCTCCTTGAAAAAATTACCTTAGGACAAAATCTACAAAATTAAGAAATAAAATTAAGGAAAATAAAGAAGTCTTGATAAAAGATTTGAGGTAAGAGATAAATCAGTTTACTTGTGGCAGCAGACATGAATGCTCTGTTCCCAAAGAGATCCTAAAATGTCATCATAATAGTAATTACAGTTAATACTTATTTAATGTTTACCTTCTTTGCCAGCCAATTTTTTTATTGCTTTATGTGTAATAAATTGTTTAATTTTGCACAACAACCTTCTATGGTAGGTATTATTCTCATTTTACAGAGAATAAATATAACATTCTTTTAATGTTAAAAGAAACTGAGGCACAGAAAGGTTAGATGGAAAGATAAGCCTTAGTTTATCCAAAGTCTACGATTAGTAAGAAGCAGAGCTCAGATCTGGACCTAGGCAAATTGGTTGGTTCCAGAGCCCACATCCTTAACCTTTGTAATATTATTTGTATGAAGTTCTAGAAGTCATTAACCTAGATATATAAAAATTGTAATCAAACTAAAAACTCAAATAGAATTATGATAATTTGCTCATTTCTATTGTGAATTTTAAATTACTGTTTGAAGTAGGATAATAGTTTAATAAGACATTAAGATGACACTTTCTTCATTTGTAAAGATATTTTGGATTAACTATAGAAAAATATTTTAGCCATTACTTTCTCTTTTGTGTGAATGGTTACTTTAAATTTAGCAAGTTTCTAATCTTTATTTTTTTAGTTTTATCAACAACAAATATGATACGTTTAGATAAAATTACCACATATATACATGATTAAAATCTGTTCAGATTATTTCCACTTACCTGTTCATCTGTCTTTCTATACTTCTATGTTTCTATAGAGATATAGATAAGAATATATCAAGTGATTCTATAAGGATATAGGATTTTTCTTTTAACTTTCTTATACTTTCTGCTATGGTTTAAATTTTCAAAATGAATGTGTGTAAGTTTTTAAAACGAAAGTCACAAAAATTAAGGAATTTAAAAAGAGGCAAAAAAATTTAACACAAAATGCAAAATGTAAGGATCACATTCAATATGACTTGTATGATTAATTTCTTTACATTTGTAAAATGATTCTCATGTTAAGTTTTTTTTTAATCTAAATTCCTCACCTTTCTCTCCTGCTTATCCTTTGAGTCTCGACTTTTAGATTGAAGCTCTTTTATGACGTTTTCTTGAAGTTTATCTGAATTAATGGGAGATGCCCAAGCTTTATGTTTCTCAGTGATGGAAAAAATTATAAAATATATAATGCTTCTTTAATTATCAGTGTTTCCTGCCAAATTTTTATCTTATATAACAAAGTTTCAATTTTCCTTTCTTACCATTTTATGTCCAGTATCTCTTGTGGTTGGAAAATATAAGATGCTTAACAAATGTTTGCGATTGATAGAAAATAACATTCCGGGGTTAAAAATCCCAGGACAATATCCTTATCAACTGAAGATACTTAAATATATTGTAAGCTAAGCATATTCAAACCATATATTCTGAGAATGTTCTTTTAAATGCCTTCTTTTCATTTTTGGTGTCAGGTGATGGAAAGAATCTTTATAATTTAACCTGCTATGCCACTATGGTTTTATGAAGACATTCTAGTCCTGTTCACTTGTCAAAGAGATATAACTGGATAGTAAAACTTCTACAACTTTTTTGGTTAAAAAGAGATGCTCTCTGAAATAATTTTTATAAATTGCATACACATACCTCATAAATAGGAGCTTCCAGATAAGTCAAATTTTGGCTGTTAATTTTGTCTCCATATAACTTCAGAATTTACATCTTGAGAATTTTTCTTTTAATGTTAAAATTTGAGAGAGAAGAACAATGTAATAAAATTACTGAAATTATCACCTCCTATGTGATACTAGAGAGCATTGGGATACATGTACTATCATGCTTTTCTCTTCCCATCATCTCTTAGGATTTTTGTTTGTTTTTTCTTCTACTTCTTTCCTTGATTTCTTTGGTTCCTGAAATCTCACTTTTGTTTCTCCCATCTGATCTAAATCCCAATCCTTTCCTGAAAAGTCTGTTTATCTATTATTTTGAAATAAAGAAAATGCATGTTTGTGCATCAGGGCATAGGGTGGGGTGTGGTCACTTTTCACGAACTACTAAATTGCAGTGTATGTTGACTTCAGATCTGTGGCCTGTGGTATCAGTTACTAACCTTTTTTTGTATAGACATGAAGACAATGACCAGCAGAGTGAGAACTTGCTTTTAACAATAGAAAAATGAGATTTATTATTACTTCAAAAGCAACAATTCTCTCTAGAAAATGTAAAATCCCAACATCTCAAATGATCTTAAATCCAATGGGAATCTTAGGTTTTAGGCAGACATGCTACAGGAAATGAAAATGATTATTTGGAACAATTTAATTGGTATTCATTCAGTAAATACCAAATTGCAAGTTGTGGGTTGATCTGAATGCTAATGTCTGAATTACAAGCATGAAATCAAAGTGTTAGATGCTTTCAGCACAGAATGCCATTGATAATTAAATTTTTCCAGTTAACTCTGCACAGCAATGGGATTCATAGGGAGTGTGTTGATATTTATTTATTTCTGCTATGTGAATTTTTTTTCCCTCTGAAAACATTTCGTTGTACAAATTGACATTTACCAGGTGAAATTTGTGGTGAAAAAGTTTACAGTCTCAATATTTCCTTTCATTCAAATTAATGTTTTCCTTATAAACCTTGCCAAAGCTTAAAAAGCTTGTATAACTCAATGTATAGGTAACATATTAAAAGAAGCACATTTTAAAAAGCACCAATTACAAGTGATTAGAAATTAAGGTGCTTTTGTTATTATATTTATAACCTATTTAAGTAAGCAAATCAATTACGATTTTTCAGTCGTTTTAAAGAGGGTAGCATGAGAGTCTGTATTTTAAATCCTAAATAAATGTTGTTCACATTTTGTTTTAGAATTGTATAACACTAAAATTATTTTGCATGGATCTGTGTCAAAGACAGCACATAAGAATGTTTTGTAAAGAAGCAAAGCTCACAGTAGACTCTTAAATCCAGCACTCTTCATGAATCATTTCAAAAATAAACATTTTTCTAAAAGGCAAATAATAATAAGCTAACATTGAAACTTAAAAAATGTATTTAATTCATGTGAATGTAAATGAAGTATAAGTTTTCAGTGCCTATACTATTTTTCAGTATTGGTTTTTTAATGAAGCAGCCACATATTAACAAAACTCTATATATGTCATTTTAATAAGGTAGGTTGACCTCCTTGCAGGTTGGGGCTGAGATACTTGGTAAGTCTGATGCTGCATCTCTGTAGCTCCAACCATATGTGCATTGGGAGCTTTGTCTTGAACTGCTGCATAAGCCTTCCAAGTGCCCAGGGCCAGGGCCCTGTCTTCTAATTCTAGTTCTTATCATTGTTAAGAGCCCAGGTCCATCACTGCTGTGAATGGTGCAATTTGAGGCCATGACTCACCTGTACTGTCTTACCTGTATTCTCAAGCTGTGAGTGCATTCCCCTCAAGGTCAGGACAAGCCACATACTGATTTATGTTACCTGCTGGCTCCTCCGTAAGAATGGTGTGTGAGACCTTGGCCAAAATAGAGAGCGTTACAACACTTAAGAAATGCTCCATTCTGGTTCAATCTGTGCTGAAACTTTTTCATTTTCTGTGTGCCTTTCGCTCAGGTTGGTCTTAAACACAGTTATTTTCCGTCACTTATTAAGAACTTCTTTAATTTCTATCTTAATGACAGCTGTTGTCATACCAGAGTGACTACAGAGTTGCTTTTTTTCGGTGAGCTCTGAGGTGTGCTTGCTCTTTGGTATAATGGTAAAAATCATAAATTGGAGCAATACAATCCTGGGTTCATGTTATGCCTTTTCCATTGATTAATTCCATGACTATACCTTTAGATCATTTATTGTACACTTATAGATTTGTTAAGAGGGTAGATCTCATGTTAAGTGTTTTACTCCAATATTTAGAAGGGTTAAAAACTGAAATCCAACTGAGTAAATCTGAAGATCAAATTGGCTTTCTTCAACAGTTCATGAATCGGGCGCCAGCCCATCTAGCAAATAGAAAGGAGCTCTGAAGAGCTATAGAAAAGGAAAGGTTTTCAAAGGCAGAAAGAGGGTGGGGAAAGGAAGTTTATTAGCAAAGAGTAGATTGTTTCAGGCAAGGTCACTTTCCCATGGGGGAAGGCAGGCGTCTATCCAGCAGATGACCTCACTAGTGCTGACCAGGTGATTCCAGACTGACTGGTTAAAGAGTACATTCTTGGGAGAGACTAAAATTGCAGTTAAGTTTTGGTTTGCTGATGTGGGGCTCAGCACAAGTGACTCCATTTGGAGCCCATGGTTTCTTTTTTTAACAGAAGTAACACAGTTTTGATGACAAATTGGACGTAAGGTGAGAGAGAAAGGAAAATTGAAGATGGCTTTGAGATTTACATTTTGGGAAACTGACTGAATGTCATGCCATATGTGAGGATAAGGAAATCTGGAAAGGAACATGAAGAGGAAGAAAAAGAGTCCATTCTAGTTGAGACACATTTTAGAAACCTAAGGTAAGGTGTCGAGTAGCCATGTGTCTGTAGGAGCTCAGAGTTTAGGAGAAGGGTGGGGACCAGGTGGTGAATTTGGTAACCGTCAACATATGGATCAGCATTAAAGGCAATGGATTAGAAAAGAGCACCTAGGTACCGAAAAAAAAAAAAAAAAAAAGAGCACCTAGGGAAGAACACAGTAGAAATTCTGATTAAAAACAAAGCAAAACAAAAACCTTAACAGAGTAGGAAGAGAGGATAAATGGCACAATTTACAAGGAGACGGGATCTTCATTTACCTCTGTATCCAAAAGAGGTGGCAGTTAAATATATAAAGTAAAAACTAGTGAAAATGCTAGGAGAACTTGATAAAAATATAATAGCAGCAGACGACTTTAATAAAGAATCATACTCAAGTGGATCCCAGAATACTTCTTATTTTTCACTTCTCCAAACATAGCCCTCTCTATACCATCCAACCAGATGGCTGCCTATTTCAAACCATAGTCAATGTCAGAGCTTTTATAGTACATTTTCATTATAATAAAAGCATTTCTTACCATCAAGCAACAAAGCCTATGCAAAATTCATACATCTTTTTAAAACACCATAAAATCTTTTGTTTTCTCTTTCAAAGTTCCTCCTCATTTTTTCATCTTGTCTTTCCCTTCTCATTAATTCCTTTTCAGTTACTGAACTCCTTAAATTGCTTAGACACTTTTGTGTTTCAACTGACTTTTAGCAGGGTCATGTATCATTGCTGTTCTTCTCACAATTTCCTGTTAGTAAATTCTCTAAGTTATTTTATGTTACAA
Organism: Aethalodelphis obliquidens; assembly: GCF_003676395.1. Taxonomy (NCBI): domain Eukaryota; kingdom Metazoa; phylum Chordata; class Mammalia; order Artiodactyla; family Delphinidae; genus Aethalodelphis; species Aethalodelphis obliquidens. The sequence goes on from NW_020837968.1 coordinate 1,622,659, forward strand.
AATATATAATATTTTACATTTATATTTTATTTAAATAGAGGGTATTGTAATTTACCCTCTTTCTGTGCTTTTGAGTATTTTGATTCAGTGTTGAGAGCCTCATTTCAGCACTGTCTCCTTTCTCTAGACCCATTGCTTATTCTGGTGGTATCTCCTGCCCCAAGGTTATAATAACTTTCACCAACATTTTGCTATGCAAATGGTATACAGAATATTTCTGATTATCCCTAATAATTCAGGCTGATTCAACTACTTAAAATTCTTTCTCATTCCTGTCTATTAGCCCACTGAATTATATTTATTATAGGCCCTTGTTCTACCTTTATATTTAAGTTTCTGGTATTTATTTTTAGGCTTCTCATTTGCTAGCAAATTGATTGTAGGATGTTCTAAATACCTCATTTGAATTTCATATGAGCTTCTTCCCTCTAGTGTGCCAGCTGGGAAGGTGAAAAACCACTTTCAATCCCCTGCTTTATAATTAGCTTTTATATTGACAATTAAAGCACAGTCTTCTTTTCTTCAAGTCAGATATCCCCCAAGTGCTTTAATTTTTCTCTACAGGACTTTCTTGGTTTGTTCGTTTGCCTTTCACTAAATCTTCTCTATTTTCTAATTATATAGTCAAGCAAGACCCAGTGCTGAATAAACACAAAGATCAAGATCATTTATATAAAAGCGTTTTGTAAAGTACATGTAAATGTAAAGTAGTAATTTTCATTGCCATAATTTAGGGGACAGATTTTTAGTTTAACAAAGAAATCGTTCTTCTTAGGCTTTATTTCTCACAGGGACATATGCAGCTCTCTGGAGGGGCTTTAGGTAAAAACAGAAATTCATTGGATTTGAAGGTTTCTTGGTTGTGTCACTTTTTTGCTGTGACTTCAGTTAAATTATAGCTTCTCTGAGGCTTAATTTATTCATTTGTCAAATGGAGACAGAAAAACACTGTATAATCTTCAACAAAAGTTGGAGGCAGTTTTCAAAACAGACATGAAATTGGGTCATTATAACAGAAGTAGAAGAAACAACAAATCAACATAGTAGGGATGAAGTACAAACCTGATATTAAGTTTTAAGACAGCTGAGGTGGGGAGAGAAATGAATTATACTGAGCTCTCATTATCAGAAAAAAGAAAGCACACACATCCCTCAATGTAATTAATGTCCTCTTTCCCTGTTTCCTGCAGAGCTCAGGAACCTCATTCTGTAGGCAGAATGATACAGAGACAATATAGAAGGGTAGATGCACAATGTATATTATTTTTACAAAAATTTACATAATGGAAAGATAGCATTGGTTTTCTGCTTATTGGCTTAGTGTTCTACTAAGCCCCCATGACAGCCTTATGACACTCTGAGGTATGCATTGTATCCCTAGTTTGGAGAGGAGACCAATAAGGGCAGAGGAAAGAGTTAAGGAGTTTTGGAAGTAAGTGGGGCTCCAGGAGTGAGCTCAGATTTGTTTGATCATGACCTGTCATCTTTTCTATGCATATGAGGCCTTAACAGGTGCGTGAAAGCAATTCTTTCAGGAGACAATGTGTGGTGGTACAAATTATGGTGCTTGGCAGGGTTCAACTTTATTCTAGGAGATCAATTAGAACACGTAGAGAGTGGAAAGATCATTTGTACTTTCACCTAACTTTCTCCAACATAAATTTTTTTTTCCAGACGTTTGCTAAGAATTGGCAGAGAAAGTTATCAAGGCTTTTCTTGATTTCCACGACCTGGCTACTCTATCTGCCTAGGTGAGCTCATTGATGCCTATGGCTTCCAAAACCATCTGTAAGCGGACAGCTTCAGCAGCCCCAAACATTTTTAATTCTTCTCTGTTTCCAGGCAGTTTTCACCTATGTGTTCTCAATTATCCCACTGTTGATCCATCCCTTAAAAAAAGTAAAGTACCTGGATTCATCTGGCCCGCTCCTTTTTTCTCAGGCAGAACATCCAATCTATCAGAAAGCCTACTGGCTTAAGGGCCAAGATCCCTCCAGGCACCATCCCCCTCTATCTGCACTGTCTCTACCCCTCAAACAGCCATTGTCTCTTGCTTGGATATCTGGTCTGTCTGCTGACACCCTTGCTTTCTTACGATCTATTCCACAGAGCAGTAAGAATATTCTTACAAGTTTAAGAACCTCCATCTTCCCCCCCAAGGCACTTGGATCAAAACACCAAAAATAATTATGGGGCTGTCCACGGTCTGGCCCATGCTTACCTCTTTGACCTCAACTTATATTGTATTTCCTCTGAACCACTGGGCTGCCACACGACTGGTTTCTTTCTGTTCCTTGATGATATTATGACGATTCCTGACTTGGGGTTTCTTTTCTTTCTTTTTTTTTAACATCTTTATTGAAGTATAATTGCCTTACAATGGTGTGTTAGTTTCTGCTATATAACAAAGTGAATGAGCTATACGTATGCATATATCCCCATATCCCCTCCCTCTTGCGTCACTCTCCCACACCCCCTAACCCACCCCTCTAGCTGGACACAAAGCACCGAGCTGATATCCCTGTGCGATGCAGCTGCTTCACACTAGCTAGCTATTTTACAGTTGTAGTGTATATATGTTCATGCCAAACTCTCACTTCGTCCCAGCTTACCCTTCCCCCTCCGCATATCCTCAAGTCCATTCTCTGTGTCTGCATCTTCACTCCTCCCCTGCTCCTAGGTTCTTCAGAACCAATTTTTTTTTTAGATTCCATATATATGTGTTAGCGTACGGTATTTGTTTTTCTCTTTCTGACTTACTTCACTCTGTATGACAGATTCTAGGTCCATCCACCTCAATACAAATAACTCAGTTTTGTTCCTTTTTATGGCTGAGTAATATTCCATTGTATGTATGTGCCACATCTTCTTTATCCATTCATCTGTTGATGGACACTTAGGTTGCTTCCATGTCCTGGCTATTGTACATAGAGCTGCAATGAACAATGTGGTACATGACTCTTTTGGAATTATGGTTTTCTCAGGGTATATGCCCAGTAGTGGGATTGTTGGGTCATATGGTAGTTCGATTTCTAGTTTTCTAAGGAACCTCTATACAGTTCTCCATAGTGGCTGTATCAATTTACATTCCCAGCAACAGTGCAAGAGGGTTCACTTTTATCCACACCTTCTCCAGCATTTACTGTTTGTAGATTTTTTGATGATGGCCATTCTGACTGGTGTGAGGTGATACCTCATTGTAGTTTTGATTTGCATTTCTCTAATGATCAGTGATATTGAGCATCCTATCATGTGTTTGTTGGCAATCTGTATATCTTCTTTGGAGAAATGTCTAGGTCTTCTGCCCATTTTTGGATTGGGCTGTTTGTTCTTTTGATATTGAGCTGCATGAGCTGCTTGTATATTTTGGAGATTAATCCTTTGTCAGTAGCTTCGTTTGCAAATATTTTCTCCCATTCTGAGGGTTGTCTTTTCATCTTGTTTATGGTTTCCTTTGCTGTGCAAAAGCTTTGCAGTTTCATTAGGTCCCATTTGTTTATTTTTGTTTTTATTTCTATTTCTCTAGGAGGTGGGTCAAAAAGGATCTTGCTGTGATTTATGTCAGAGTGTTCTGCCTATGTTTTCCTCTAAGAGTTTTATATTGTCTGGCCTTACATTTAGGTCTTTAATCCATTTTGAGTTTATCTTTGTGTATGGTGTTAGGGAGTGTTCTAATTCCATTCTTTTACATGTACCTGTCCAGTTTTCCCAGCACCAGTTATTGAAGAGGCTGTCTTTTCTCCATTGTATATTCTTGCCTCCTTTATCAAAGATCAGGTGACCATAGAAAGCCAATGGGCTTTCTATCCTGTTCCATTGATCTATATTTCTGTTTTTGTGCCAGTACCATACTGTCTTGATTACCGTAGCTTTGTAGTATAGTCCGAACTCAGGGAGACTGATTCCTCCAGCTCCATTTTTCTTTCTCAAGATTGCTTTGGTTATTTGGGATCTTTTGTGTTTCCATACAAACTGTGAAATTTTTTTTTCTAGTTCTGTAAAAAATACCATTGGTAGTTTGGTAGGGATTGCATTGAATCTGTAGATGGCTTTGGATAGTATAGTCATTTTTACAATGTTGATTCTTTCAATCCAAGAACATGGTCTATCTCTCCATCTATTTGTATCATCTTTAATTTCTTTCATCAGTGTCTTATCATTTTCTGCATACAGTTCTTTTGTCTCCTTAAGTAGGTTTATTCTTAGGTATTTTATTCTTTTTTTGAAGTGGTAAATGGGAGTGTTTCCTAAATTTCTCTTTCAGATTTTTAATCATTAGTGTGTAGGAATGCAAGAGATTTCTGTGCATTAATTTTGTATCCTGCTACTGTACCAAATTCATTGATTAGCTCTAGTAGTTTTCTGGTGGCATCTTTAGGATTCTCTATGATTAGTATCATGTTATCTGCAAACAGTGACAGTGTTACTTGTTTTCTGATTTGGATTGCTTTTATTTACTTTTCTTCTCTGATTTCTGTGGCTAAAACTTCCAAAACTATGTTGAATAATAGTGGTGAGAGTGGGCAACCTTGTCTTGTTCCTGATCTTAGTGGAAATGGTTTCAGTTTTTCACCATTGAGAATGATGTTGGCTGTGGGTTTGTCATATATGGCCCTTATTATGTTGAGGCAAATTCCCTCTGTGCCTACTTTCTGGAGGGTTTTTATCATAAATGTGTGTTGATTTTGTCGAAAGCTTTTTCTGCATCTATTGAGATGATCATATGGTTTTTCTCCTTCAGTTTGTTACTATGGTTTATCACATTGATTGACTTGCATATATTGAAGAATCCTTGCATTCCTGGGGTAAACCCTACTTGATCATGGTGTATGAGACTTTTAATGTGCTGTTGCATTCTGTTTGCTAGTAATTTTTTGAGAATTTTTGCATCTATGTTCCTCAGAGTTATTGGCCTGTAGTTTTCTTTTTTTGTGACCTCTTTGTCCGGTTTTGGTATCAGGGTGATGGTGGCCTCGTAGAATGAGTTTGGGAGTGTTCCTCCCTCTGCTATATTTTGCAAGAGTTTGAGAAAAATAGGTGTTAGCTCTTCTCTAAATGTTTGATAGAATTCACCTGTGAAGCTATCTGGTGCTGGGCTTTTGTTTGTTGGAAGATTTTTAATCACAGTTTCAATTTCAGGGCTTGTGGTTGGTCTGTTTATATTTTCTATTTCTTCCTGGTTCAGTCTCAGAAGGTTATGTTTTTCTAAGAATTTGTCCATTTCTTCCAGGTTGTCCATTTTATTGGCATATTTCTGCTTGTAGTAATCTCTCATCATCCTTTGTATTTGTGCAGTGCCAGTTGTTACTCCTCCTTTTTAATTTCTAATTCTGTTGATTTGAGTTTTCTCCTTTTTCTTGCTGAGTCAGGCTAATGGTTTATCAATTTTGTTTATCTTCTCAAAGAAACAGGTTTTAGTTTTATTGACCTTTGCTATCATTTGCTTCATTTCTTTTTCATTTATTTCTGATCTGATCTTTATGATTTCTTTCCTTCTGCTAACTTTGGGGTTGTTTTTGTTTTTCTTTTTCTAATTGCTTTAAATGTAACTTTAGTTTGTTCATTTGAGATGTTTCTTGTTTCTTGAGGTAGGATTGTATTGCTATAAACTTCCCTCTTAGAACTGCTTTTGCTGCATCCCATAGATTTTGGGTCATTGTGTTATCCTTGTCATTTGCTTGCAGGTATTTTTTGATTTCCTCTTTGATTTCTTCAGTGATCTCTTTGTTATTTAGTAGTGTATTGTTTAGTCTGAATGTGTTTGTATTTTTACATATTTTTTCCTGTAATTGGTATCTAATCTCATAGTATTGTGGTCAGAAAAGATACTTGATACAATTTCAATTTTCTTAAATTTACCAAGGCTTGATTTGTGACTTGCGAAATGATCTAGCCTGGGGAGTGTTCCATGAGCACTTGAGAAGAAAGTGTATTCTGTTGTTTTTGGATGGAATGTCCTATAAATGTCAATTAAGTCCATCTTTTTTAATGTATCATTTAAAGCTTGTGTTTCCTTACTTATTTTCATTTTGGATGATCTGTCCATTGGTGAAAGTGGGGTGTTAAAGTCCCCTACTATGATTGTGTTACTGTCGATTTCCCCTTTTATGGCTGTTAGTATTTGCCTTATGTATCGAGGTGCTCCTATGTTGGGTGCATAAATATTTACAATTGTTATATCTTCTTGGATCGATCCCTTGATCATTATGCAGTGTCCTTCTTTGTCTCTTGTAATAGTCGTTATTTTATTTTATTTATTTATTTATTTTTTGTGGTATTCGGGCCTCTCACTGTTATGGCCTCTCTCATTGTGGAGCATAGGCTCCGGACGAGCAGACTCAGTGGCCATGGCTCACGGGCCCAGCCTCTCGCGGCATGTGGGATCTTCCCGGACCAGGGCACGAACCCGTGTCCCCTGCGTCGGCAGGCGGACTCTCAACCACTGCGCCACCAGGGAAGCCCTAGTCGTTATTTTAAAGTCTATTTTGTCTGATATGAGAATTGCTACTGCAGCTTTCTTTTGATTTCCATTTGCATGGAATATCTTTTTCCATCCCCTCACTTTCAGTCTGTATGTGTCCCTAGGTCTGAAATGGGTCTCTTGTAGACAGCATATATATGGGTCTTGTTTTTGTATCCATTTGGCCAGTCTGTGTCTTTTGGTGGGAGCATTTAATTGATTTACATTTAAGGTAATTATCGATATGCATGTTCCTATTCCCATTTTCTTAATTGTTTTGGGTTTGTTATTGTAGGTCTTTTCCTTCTCTTGTGTGTCCTGCCTAGAGAAGTTCCTTTAGCATTTGTTGTAAAGCTGGTTTGGTGGTGCTGAACTCTCTCAGCTTTTGATTGTCTGTGAAGGTTTTATTTTCTCCATCAAATCTGAATGAGATCCTTGTTGGGTAGAGTAATCTTGGTTGTAGGTTTTTCTCCTTCATCCCTTTAAATATGTCCTGCCACTCCCTTCTGGCTTGCAGAGTTTCTGCTGAAAGATCAGCTGTTAACCTTATGGGGATTCCCTTTGTGTTAGTTGTTGTTTTTCCCTTGGTGCTTTTAATATGTTTTCTTTGTATTTAATTTTTGATAGTTTGATTAATATGTGTCTTGGCGTGCTTCTCCTTGCATTTATCCTGTATGGGACTCTCTGTGCTTCCTGGACTTGATTAACTATTTCCTTTCCCATATTAGGGAAGTTTTCAACTATAATCCCTTCACATATTTTCTCAGTCCCTTTCCTTTTCTCTTCTTCTTCTGGGACCCCTATAATTCGAATGTTGGTGCATTTAATATTGTCCCAGAGGTCTCTGAGAGTGTCCTCAGTTCTTTTCATTCTTTTCTCTTTATTCTGCTCTGCAGTAGTTATTTCCACTATTTTATCTTCCAGGTCATGTATCCGTTCTTCTGCCTCAGTTATTTTGTTATTTACCCCTTCTAGAGTATTTTTAATTTCTTTTATTGTGTTGTTCATCATTGTTTGTTTGCTCTTTAGTTCTTCTAGGTCCTTGTTAGACATTTCTTTTATTTTCTCCATTCTATTTCCAAGATTTTGGATCACCTTTACTATCATTACCCTGAATTCTTTTTCAGGTAGACTGCCTATTTCTTCTTCATTTGTTAGGTCTGGTGGGTTTTTACCTTGCTCCTTCATCTGCTGTATATTTCTCAGTCTTCCCATTTTGCTTAACTTACTGTGTTTGGGGTCTCCTTTTTCAGGCTGCAGGTTCATAGTTCCCAGTGTTTTTTGGTGTCTGCCCCCAGTAGCTAAGGTTGGTTCAATGGGCTGCATAGGCTTTCTCGTGGAGGGGACTAGCGCCTGTGTTCTGGTGGATTAGGCTGGATCTTGTCTTTCTGCTGGGCAGGACAATGTCTAGTGGTGTGTTTTGGGGTGTCTGTGAACTTATTATGATTTTAGGCAGCCTCTCTGATAATGGGTGGGATTGTGTTCCTGTCTTGCTAGTTGTTTGGCATAAGGTGTCCAGCACTGTAGCTTCCTGGTCACTGAGTGGAACTGGGTCTTAGTGTTGACATGGAGATCTCTGGGAGAGCTCTCACCAATTGATATTACATGGAGCTGGGAGGTCTCTGTTGGACAAGTATCCTGAACTCAGCTCTTCCACCTCAGATGCTCGTACCTGACACCCGGTCAGAGCACCAAGACCCTGTCAGCCACATGCCTCAGAAAAAAAGAGAAAAATAAATAAATAAATAAAGAAAAAATATATAAAATAAAAATTTTAAATGAAATTATTAAAATAAAGCATTTAAGAAAATTATTCATAATAAAAAAAAAAAGGTAATGAAAGAAAGAAGAGAGCAACCAAACCGAAAAACAAATCCAAGTGCTAAAAACTATACTAAAAACAAAATAAACAAAACAAAAAACAGATAGATAGAACCCTAGGACCAATGGTAAAAGCAAAGCTATACAGTCAGATCACACAAAGAATAATGCACATACACACTCACAAAAAGAGAAAAAGGAAAAATATATATATATTAAAAAAATCAAAATACAAAGGAAGAGAGCAACCAAATCAATAAAGAAATCTACCAATGATAATAAAACTAAGATAAACATAAAACCAGAAATAGATTCAGAAAGCAAACCCCAAGTCTACAGTTGCTCCCAAAGTTCACCACCTCATTTTTGGGATGATTTGTTGTCTATTCAGGTATTCCACAGATGCAGGGTACATGAAGTTGATTGTGGAGATTTAATCCACTGCTCCTGGGGCTGCTGGGAGAGATTTCCCTTTCTCTTCTTTGTTCACACAGCTCCTGGGGTTCAGCTTTGGATTTGGCCCGCCTCTGTGTGTAGGTCACCTGAGGGTGTCTGTTCTTAGCTCAGACAGGATGGGGTTAAAGGAGCAGCTGATTCGGGGGCTCTGGGTCACTCAGTTGGGGAGAAGGAGGGGTACGGATGCGGGGTGCAGGGCGAGCCTGCGGTGGCAGAGGCCAGTGTGACGTTGCACCAGCCTGAGGCACACCGTGCGTTCTCCCAGGGAAGTTGTCCCTGGATCACGGGACCCTGGCAGTGGTGGGCCGCACAGGCTCCCGGGAAGGGAGGTGTGGATAGTGACCTGTGCTCACACACAGGCTCCTTGGTGGCGGCAGCAGCAGCCTTAGCGTCTCATGCCCGTCTCTGGGGTCCGCGCTGTTAGCTGCAGCTCGCAACCATCTCTGGAGCTCCTTTAAGCAGCACTCTTAATCCCCTCTCCTCGCGCACCAGGAAACAAAGAGGCAAGCAAAAGTCTCTTGCCTCTTCGGCAGGTCCAGATCTTTTCCTGGACTCCCTCCCGGCCAGCCGTGGCACACTAGCCCCTTCAGGCTGTGTTCACGCAGCCAACCCCAGTCCTCTTCCCGGGATCCCACCGAAGCCCTAGCCTCAGCTCCCAGCCCCCGCCCACCCCGGCGGGTGAGCAGACAAGCCTCTCGGGCTGGTGAGTGCCGGTCGGCACCGATCCTCTGTGCAGGAATCTCTCCGCTTTGCCCTCCGCACCCCTGTTGCTGAGCTCTCCTCTGCGGATCCGAAGCTTTCCCCCTCGGCCACCCACAGTCTCCGCCCCCGAAGGGGCTTCCTAGTGTGTGGAAACCTTTCCTCCTTCACAGCTCCCTCCCACTGGTGCAGGTCCCGTCCCTATTCTTTTTTCCTTGTTTTTTCTTTTCTCTTTTGCCCTTCCCAGGTACGTGGGGAGTTTCTTGCCTTTTATGAAGTCTGAGGTCTTCTGCCAGCGTTCAGTAGACAGTTGTTTTGTAGGAGTTGTTCCACATATTGTTGTTGTTCCACATGTAGATGTATTTCTGATGTATTTGTGGGGAGGAAGGTGATCTCCATGTCTTACTTCTCCACCATCTTGAAGGTCCCTCCGGGTTTTCTTAACAGTGTTCTCTTTGCTTTGTATAATCTCCACTTAGCTTTTGTCGTCCTTAAGGTCTCAGCTCATATGTTAAAGCCTTAATGGAACCTTTCTTAACAACTCAGTCAAGGGTCCTGACAGCTCTGCTGTATCATCCACAAACAGTGGTTCTGCAGTGCACTAGCCTTCTGTTATCTTAATCATCTGTCTTTATCAGAAATTAGACTTATTTTCTTTTTCTTATATAAAATATAAGAGTTTGTACTGTAAGTCTGAGTTTGTACTGTAAGTCTGAGTTTGTACTGTAAGTCTGGGATAAAATACTTGATTGAGGATGTAAAATATAAAACTGATTTTAAGTTCAGTCATATCTAAAGATGCTAATACTAAAGATTGCTTTATAGATTATTATTCCCTCTTATCCTAGCCCTGTTTTACACTTTGACACAAGTACTAAAACATGTATCAAAATGTTTTATAGGTTTACATTTCAGATGGTTAAAGACAGAATGTAGTAAAAGGATTGATGTTACATGAGTCTTTTCCTCTTCGCCTTACCTACGTGGAAGATATTGTACACAAATTTGTCACTCAGGAAAGACAACATAGCTCAGTCAAATTTCATCTTATTTGGGACATTCACCCTAGCTAATTAGTAACTAAATAAATCATTAGTCATTTTGGTACAGGAAGGATTTAGAACCTACAACTTAAATTAACAAATTGCTTTGAGGCAATTGGTTTCCTTTCTAATTATTCTCTCAAACAAAAACATGTCTAATTTCACAGTTTTATTAAAGAAAGCTTGTGTTATTTAATCTCTACACAGTTGTGGGTAGGGGAAAAGAAACTTTGTTATATTCCTGGTGTTCCCTCTTAAGAGTATAGATAGCCTTGGTCAAGTGTTGGACCCTTTTCTCCCTGAGATGCTGCCTCTGAAGAGAAAGGAGTTGGACTAGATCAGTTGTTCTCAATCCCGTGTGCTATGGTACCCTGGGTGTCCCAGAACTTTCCCAGCAGGGTTATTGAAGTCATATCATTCTATGACATTCATAATTGCTAAGAATGAAGATAAATTCTATTAGGATGATGTATGTTAAATGAAATTTTGAGCTGAATGAGTCTCATGATGAGTAAAAAGTAAACGAAATGCCATATTTATTGTATAGGTTTGACCCTAAAAATGCTATTGTTTTGCTTAGTGAATTTCTTTTGGATGCCAAAAAATAAAAAATCAAAGATTTTTTTGAATGGTAGTACCTTAATTGCAATATTAATCCCTAGCTTAATCTCTTTGAGTATATATAATCTGATATGGGAAAACTGGTACAAATTTTTAAAAAATTGAAGCCATTGGAGCAAAATGTGCTTTAGGTAAATGTTAATGCAAACCACGTTTCCAGTAAATTTCTTTAGTTTAGAATGTGTGATTGACCTCCTGAAACTGCTCTTTGAACAAATATTATCTATCAGGAAAACAGTTGTAATTTCCAGTGAAAACGAAAAGTAATTATTTACCTAGGAGACAATTCTACATAGATACTGATATATTTGGCATTAACTTAGAAGCAGTAAATACACCATCAATTAGTCGAATGCTCAAATGAGCCAGTCAGATACTTCTCACGAGTGTTCTGACTCACATATAGAAATATTTTATATTACAGAGTTTTCTGAAATATTAGCTTTCATAGAGTCTATGAAATGGTTATAGGTTCACCTCACTGTCTGTTAGGGGAGAGTTTTCACTTGCTTTTAAGCAGAGATTAAGTGTTATGAATGTAAAAGTATTATCAGTATGACAGAGCTTTTCTGTCAATGAACATGATAACAATATTACATTTTAAAAATTGGATTCAAGTAAATTATTACATAAAAGTAAGAGTCACTTTCTCTATGGGAGTAATTCCCACTCCTTACAATATAAAGTAACATGTGAGGGTCTATGTTTTCTTTTATTTCTAATGGCTAATTAAATTTGGATCATCTCAGGTAGAATAAAATAAGCCTTGTTTTGTGCCTTAGTTGATTTCCAGAAACTGTTGACTAGTGACTGAATATTTGGGATTGGTCTTGTTATGTGACAGTAACTAGCAAGACATTCCTGTGGGAACACGTTAAATGAGTATAAATCAGCCTAAATTAGCTGATATTTATTTGGCACTGTTACATATTTCATATGTACAGAAACATATGAATTAGTGTTTATCTTACTAGCTTCTTGATAGTAAAATAGAAATGCATTGTAAATCAAATATTTTCTGAAAAGATTCTGGATGTATACATATTTTTATAAACCTATCTTACATATATAATGGGAATTAATGGTGTGTAAAACTAATATTTTATTGGTTATATACTTCACTTTTGAGAACTGAATAAGCTAATTTTTAAAAAATCAAGCAAAAAAAAAAAAGTATATTGCAGAGAGGCAAGAGCTCAAACCTAGAAGAAACTTTAGGACTGAATGTAGTAGCCATTATTTCCTCTGCTCACAGATGGAACTTCACTTGGGTGATTTGCATGGGCAGTGTCTTAAAGGTGATTTGTCAGCCTGGAGACTGAGAGTCTAGTGTAAATGTTACTGCTTGGAGCAGTAGTAACCACTCAGAGTATCAGCAGACTTTATTAATGAGCTCGACACTATTTGATTTGATCACATCATTCATTCTCTTGCTTAAAATTCTTCATTCGTGTCTTTGGAGTCTTCAGTATAGTATAAATTCTTTGGTGTTGTATAGAAAGCAATTTACAATTTTTCCTGTCTTACATCACCGGCTTTATCTTCCCTTATTTGTCTTAGTCTGAAGGCTATACTGTAGGCAATTGCACTATAGCAATGCTTTTCACAGTTGAGGTTTTTATGCAAGATTCCATTTTATCTTCTTTGCAACCAGTAGAAGTTACTTTGAACTGTTCGTGACTTGATTGTGAAGCTTTTCCTATCAAGAATACCTTTTATTTTCTCTTTTAAAGTAAACTTATGGTTAGAAATAAAAAGTGTAAATCAAGAGGAAAGAAGAATAGGTATCATACTTTTTGTTTGTTTTTGAAATTTAAGCCTTAAAAATGAGGAAAAAATGAAATATGATCCTTAGAGCTATTGACTTTATTCTGTTATTCTGTTACTAGAAATGGAGCAAAAATATATTTGAAGGAATCTCTGATATCACAGTAGGACTCAGAAAGCCAGCGTAAGTCACTGACTTTAATATTTCCAATATTTTAATATTAAATATTATTTAATATTTCCCAGTATTAAAGTCAGAAAAATTTACATGAAGAATAATTTACATGTACATGGGGGTTATGAGAATGCATTGGGCATGTGAGACACACATACACACACCCCATATGTGCATTCACACTCTTTTTATGTCTTCATTCTCTTCTATAACATTTCATTAAATGATGTGTTTTCTCAGCAGTCAGTGCTCAGCCTTTTTATTTTTATTTTTCTTCTAGGAATGTATCATATATTTTAGTTATATTTTCTGTAATCCCGTAAATATCACATACATACCACAGGACAGCATGGTATACGTGTGTCCAGACAAGTTAAAATCTAGGGATGGTTAATAAGTGTGTGAAGGATTCTCATCAGGGACTCATTATCAGGTATCAACAGATTAAAGCATCAATATCTGTGTCAGAATTTTTACAAATTAACATAAAGGGAATTAAAAATAGTTTTCTAGACATATAGTTGTCAAGAAAGTGTGGTTTGGTTATTTCTGCCCCTGCATAACTGGACTATAAGAATTTGGTGAGCACAGCAGCCTAACCCTTTAAGGAAGTTGTGCCTTAGGTCTAGAGACCCTTTCAAACCTGTTCCTACTTAGAACATTTTGTCATCTGATCCCACAGACCATTAGCAGAAACTGCCCTCAGTACGTTTTCAGGTTTTCTTTGGTATGATCATTTCTTTCAATGTATTTGTTGTTATGCACAGAAAGACAAGAGAACAGGAAACTCTTGGATCTTGCAGAACAGGGATTCGTGAGTGTTTTATGTGGCAGAATTCAGTCTATGACTTGCTCTCATCGTGTCATGATTGGCAGCAAGGTTGTTAGGGAGAGATTCTGACACCACAACTTTTCCTCTTTTCATTGGAGGTTACAAGTGTGCGACAGAAAGAACCCAATAATTGTGACCAAATTGTCTTGGGCCAGTTTCTATGGTTTTAATTATGTCCTTTATAGTTAGCCGTTTCTGTGCCATTTCCTCTTAGATTCCTCAAACAAAATATGTTCAAAAGCAAACTTATGCTATTTCTTCCCCCAAATTGTCCGTAACTCTGAAATAGCAGCTACTGTCCATTTTTGGACAATCCCAAAGAATGGAGTCATTCCTCACACCTCCTGTTCTGTTACACAGTACATGATAAAACAAATCCCATACACTTTACCTCCAATATATCCTGGAAATCTTCCCACTTCTGTCCCTCTCAGTCTCACCTCACTCATCTAAACTGTCATAACCTTTTTATGGCAACAGCCCTATAACTGGTTTTCCTGTTGTCCACTCTGGTTCCCTTCCAAACCATTCATCTCGTATCCACCACAGTGAGCACTGGGAAATGTAAATACAATTGTGTCACCACTTGCTTAATGCTTGCTAAAGATTTTCCATGTGTTGTGGGATGAATACAAAACTCCTTAATAAGTTCTAAATTTCCTGCACCATCGGGATTTCCCCCCCATCTTTTCTTTCTCAAGCAGAAACTCTGCCGTTCTTTTTTTTTCCCTGATTCCTCTTTCAGATTAACCCCCCCTCCTTCCTAAAATGCTCTGTCTTCTCTGCAGACTAAGGTCAGACTCACCTTTTTATGTAAACATCACTTTTTTATTGAATCCTGACTCTCCTGAGTAGGTTGGATTCCATTATTACAGGAAATCATAGCACTAGAGGGCTCTCCTTTGTTATTTGTATATATTTACATTAGTCATCATTTTCTATCTCTTCCACTGCACTCTAACTCCCATTGAGGAAGTAGTCTTGCAAGTTTTTCTATACCATTTTCTCCCCCAGGACCTGGTACTGAGACAAACACTTAGTAACACTCACTAAATAGGAGAACAAATAAATGTAAAAACTTTTCAAATGCTTATGATCTACAACACAGTGGAAATGAAATTACAAGCCCTTTATTGAAGCTTCAGGAGAGAAAAATCCTAAAAGTTTTCCAGAAAGCAAGGAGTAGTAAGTAAAAAATGCCTTCACTTATTAACAAGAATATAAGATAAGTATCACATCTTTATTTACTGTCTTATCCATGTTATTTTGTTTTAAAAATATGAACATAATTTTAATAGCTTTCTGCTAGTGATACAGTTCCCCATTTTTTCCAGTAAGGGCTTAATCTCTGAATTTTGGAGTCTATTAAAGTGAGATTTTCAAGAACATCATCCTGATTTTACTTGATTCTTGCCTATACCATGTTATTTATTACCTTTAACCATGATGATTTTGTCTCCTTGTTTTCACCTAGTTTAATCTGTTTAATCATCTTTCTTATCCCACTGCCTTGTTTCTTTATTTGCCTACTTCCTTCACAGTTTATAGTAGAAAATACATTTTACATCGACACACAGTACCCATTCTTTTAATAAATAATTATGGATGAATATGAATACATGCTCAACATATAACCTGAGGAACATAGAAAAAAAACACTACATGATTATAAATTCCGTCTTTCCTACCATGAGCAAAAAATCCTACTTCCATCTGTGTGCAATACACTAGTAATGGCCTATAGGCTGATGAGCCTATGAGAAATTTACATAGACTATCGAGTAGATGCTTTTATTTTGTTTAGGTCATTATTGATGAAAAGAGAGGAAATGTAATAAACTGAAATTTAATGTAATTTTGTGAAAATAAATGTATTCTGTAGGACTGGCAAGGGACAATGTGGAATCTCTTTAATTGAAATATTTAATATAAGAAAGAACACTTACCATTTTGTTATGGTTAGTGTAGCGTATAGCCTTACATAATTTCCTTCTTTCACTAAGTGAGTGAAAGAGAAACAAAGTAGATTTTAAAATATATGAATTAAGATGTTAGCGTTTCTAAATGGAGGAGTATTTAGTGAAAGTGAGACTTAAGAAATAAATACTTTACATTAGCCTTATTTTTTCCTAAGTTTAACTAGAAATTAAATGTGTGGTATACTATATATCATCGCTTTATATATTTAGTGTAAAATGGAGCCTAATCCTTTTTTAATTAATGTGATTATGATTTTTGCATGTGTTTGAATACTTTTGAAAAAATTATCCTAAGATTTAACACTATTTCAGTTAACAAAAAAGGAGAATTTATAAATTTTTTAATGAGATAAAATTTGGAGTCTTCTTTTTCATATAACATGCTCAATTTGGCGATCCACATCTAAATAATTACAGTGCTTATGAAAAAATTTGTCCTATTCTCTTAGCTTCTTTGTGAGCAGGAAGAAAGAGAGGACTCTTCTATGTATATCCAGCACTCAGTACAGCTGCTGTGGGCCTGTATTTATAAACTGTCCTTTGTCATATGTGCTCAAAGTTCAGTTTTGTAGGAAGTCGGTAAAGACCAAGGAATTATGAGCGAGGCATATTGATTTTTGTGGATCTATGGAAGGAATGGTAGGTCATTCCAAAATGCATATTTATGGGTTTTTAAGTAGTATTAAATAAATTGAGATTAAGGGTAGAGATGGAACACCTTTAAAATATTGCATTTAAAAATTATATCTTTTGATCTCAATTAAAAAAACAAAACAAAGCAAAAAACTCCAGGGACTGAATGTTTCATTGTTAAACTTCTTCAAGGAACAGTAAATCCAGGGTGGTGTAATTCAGGACATGGACAAAGGTACAAAGTTACCCAAATCATTTAATGATTAAACTAAACAGTTATTCTAAAATACTCAGAGCACAAATTATGGGCTGATGTTCTCATATTTTAGTTCATAAAATGCTCCTACTTCAAGATACTCTATCAAAAGTAAGAACTTTGGCAGATATGTTTGGTTAATCCTATGAAAAGTATTCTATTCTCAGAGATTCATGATCAACATTAACTCATTAAAGGGATCTGAAAAATCCTTTGCTAAATAAAATATACTTAACTCAGAGTTGCCAGATGTATTTGACTGTATACCCCTATGTCTGGTCAGCAAACTGGCTTTTCAGGGAACATGGGTTGGGATATAAAACTGTAACCCAAGATCACTTTAAAAAGATAGATATAAAAATCCTATAGTAATAAATTGCCAAACTCAAATCAAAAGTGCATTTACATTAAGTACAAAAGCAAACAAAACAAAATGCCAAACAAGCAAAAGGGTATATACTAAATATTATTACCTCATGGATAGAAAGAGGTGGAATGATATTAATTCTTATTTATATCTTTGTTATTTGTCTTGTAATAACAAGTGCATATTACTGTTTTTTGGAATTGAAAATATTAGAACTGTAAAAAAATTACCATCAGGTAAGATTTACCCAAGGCGTGTAGGTATGGCTTCTTATAGGTATATATTAATAAACTACTTTATTGCAATGAATTGGACATAATATTTTACAGGAATGATAAATTCAACATATCCCAAAATTAAATAATTTATATCCCTCTCCATCTGCAGAATTTTTCCTACTGTTTCTTTTCTTATGCTGATATTATCTGTTGCCTTTATTCCTTGATATCTATAGGTCATATTGAAAAACAACAAATATTGGTTGAAAACCAAGCAAAACATTGTATCGTTCATGAGCTGTGTTTGTTCATATGGTTCTAGTCATATAGTCAGTCTTTGTCCTTATTGATCATGGAAGTATTGGATGATATGAAATCTCGAGGGCATTTCTCTGTTTTTGGTGCATGTTGGTGGTAATCAAGTTCTGAGTTGGTATTTAAAGACATATTTGACTAGTTGGCATTTCATCCTCCAATCTGCATAGTTTAAATGCATGTCCACTTGATTTAAAACAAAAAACAAAAAACTTTCCAAAGTGCTTGCTATAAAATTCCTCAATGGTTTTTTATTCTGTGACAATGATCTTTAAAATAGACATTGTCACAAGTGAGTATTCATATAAAACTAAATTGCATTAAGGCAGAAATGGCTATGTGAAAGATTTTTGAAATTCCAGTTTAAGCCCAGTATTGTGAATACTGACTACAATTATGAAAAAAATATAAATATGTGAATGGCAGGAATACTCTATGGCAGGAATACTCTGCTTCTCAAAATGCATAGAATTTCAAAAACTAGGTATATTTTATCTTCATAAGATAGAAAATTCATAAGTTATATAAAATTAAATACATATTTAAATGATACCCTTGAGTATGAGTTAATATGTTAAATAATATAAAAAGAGAAAATTGTACTGTTTTTTTCAAAATATTATGATTTTAACATTTAAATCTTAAAATATTACCATATAATGATATGCTTAGTAGCTACCTGTCAGTGAATTTTAAAAATAGATACATATATAATATACATATGTACAGTCTTTTATATAATCACAATAGGAATTCTTTCATTTAAGCAATCTCAGGGATAAGTAGTCCTTTTTTTAAAATAAGTATTCCTTTTTAGAACAAGTCACTAGCCTGATATTGACATTTTGGCCCAGAAATAACACCTAACTTTTTTTTTTTTTTTTCCCTTACTGCATTACCAAGAATTAGTTGTCCCTTTCTGTAAATGACGACAGTGAACCCTCCAAAGGTCAACTAATATCAGCATGACCATCTTTCTAAATAGTTAAAGATTATAGGTTTACCTTGCAAATTGCCTAACTCTTGTTTTTTTCTTTTTTTTTTTTTTTTGGGGGGGTACGCGGGCCTCTCACTGTTGTGGCCTCTCCCGTTGCGGGGCACAGGCTCTGGACGCGCAGGCTCAGCGGCCATGGCTCACGGGCCCAGCCGCTCAGCGGCATGTGGGATCCTCCCGGACCAGGGCACGAACCCATGTCCCCTACATCGGCAGACGGACTCTCAACTACTGTGCCACCAGGGAAGCCCCTAACTTTTCTTTTTAGAGCCTTCCACACTTGCCCATGTTTCCACTTCCCCTAGCAGTTAAGAGTTACAGGGCGGAGAAAAGATTGGACACGATTACAGATATTCATTAATCCATGAGTGGTTTTCTGCTGCTAACAACTCTGTTAGCTAATCCACAGCAAAGAGAACAGACAGGCTATTTTCTCATTGCCAGTTTCTTCCTCCACAGTCCCTGACTCTCTTGCATTTAGCTTTTTGTCAAGTGGAGAGGGCTTTTTAACACTTATGTGGAGATATTGGATCCTTATATTTGACTCATTTTTGTGTTTCTTTTTCTTTTATGCTGGGGCTGTCATATAAATAACAAAATTACTAATGAATTCATTGAAGGTTCTTAGGTGTCAGGCATTTCACTGAGCATTAGGCCGCTTAATTCTCATAATAACCAAATGAAGAAGTTAACATGATTACGTTTACTTTTCAGTTGAGGAGCATGATGTTTAAAAAGCTTAAGTAGTTTCCCTAAGTTAGTATTAATCAAGTTATGAATTAAATGTTTGATTATTAATTTATGGTGTTATTGCTAGTAGTAATTAGTGTTATAAAGTTGAGGTCAGAATCATTCACTTTAGATTTTAGAAACTGTTTTTGTGTAGACTAAGATGTCATGTATCTGCATCTCTAACATACAGTGCAGTGCCTGGCACTAGTAAGCCATCAATAAGTGTATTTGTATGAATAAACATGACTTACCTTTATGATACTAGTTCACCCTTTTTCCATTTTAAACATTTGATTAAAATATTATTGCACTTACTGGTTTTATAGAAATCGTTTTTAAATTTAAAATTGATAGGTATTTTTACAGTAGAGAAATTATAAGAAAAATATATTCATTTGCAACTTTTCATTTCAAAGTCACTCACTACAAATGAATCTGAGTAACTTGTATGCAAATTAAAGAAACAAAAAGGCAAATAGAACATGGTGTGATATTGGTCTATTTTTATATCTTAGATTGTAGTAAATTATTTAATTTCAAATGTTTAGGCAGGGGATACGTGATAATAAACAAAAATTTGGTTACAATTAGGTATCCGTTAAAATTAAGCATTTAAGTGAGCTTTTTTTCTTAAATATTATGGCCCAGTCACAAAACAACATTAAATTTGATTACTAGGAAATTTGAAGGTAACAGAGTGTTTACTAATATCCACCAGCTATGATTATTTATTTTTTAATTCTATATTATTAAATCCTACTGCTACTTTCATTTCAGGATATAACTTGAATAGTTTACCTTGGGCTTTGACTGACTGAACAGATGTATCTCTTTTATAAAAAGGCAAAATAGGATATTTTGATTATGAATGTGCTGTATTTGAGCACATTCTTGGATTTAGTTTATCAGAAAATCTGTGCCATCATTAAAATCACTTCTGGGTACAGAGACAAAATAATAATTAACTGAACTTCATCAATTATGATCGGGAGAAGAGGCAGTTTTCATTTAATAATGACTCAAAAGACATCTGTGAATGAAATAAGATAACAATCTATATTAAAATGGATTATAATCACTGAATAGCTTCAAATCCTTATGCAGCACATTGTAGCATTCACAGTGCTAGGAAAAATAGCTAACGTATAAATGAAATATTAATGTTTATGCATAGTAAAATAAAATGGTATTTCAATGCTAAAACTGTCTTAGCCTCAAGAATTATATAATAAAGTAACAGTAAACTATCTGTGTATCTATCTCTCCTGAAAGTGCACTTTTTACGTTCCTTCATAAAAGTAGCTGAATTATTGTTTAGAAAGATAATTTATATGAATAATATTAAAGTATTTTTATTTGAATGATTGACATAGAAGAGTAATACAAGTTTTCATATTTCTTTAAAACATTCCTAGTTGTGTCACCTATAACCAAAATGGTATGTAATAAGTTGGCAGATATTCTTAACATTCTCCACGTGTTGCATGTAGATGCTCTATAACTAGTATCAGAAAGTGATGCTGTGTCCATATAATGTGATCAGAGTAGTCTGGTCTCTGCCTTTTTATTAAGCTTCCCCATGTGTTAGTATTTACTTTTGTAAAATAAAAACATGCAACAAGTAATTTTCAAAATACTTTTAAAATCTAATTTTTATAATTCTAGAGGAGGTTTGAAAGACTTTTTTGTTTAAATAATGTGAAGATCCTATCTTAGAATTTGATGTTAGTGCAAATTCTGCAGAATTCCCTTCTAAAGTGTTTCTACCTTTCGAATAATGTGATTCTTTACAATAGAACATAAGGGAAATAGTTGCAGAAGTTCATGTGAAAGTGAATCCCAACAACGAAGTCAAGATCATAAAGTTATTGTAGGCAAATCTCTCTCTAATGTTGGAGAGTAATTTGTTTCTTCCATAAAACATAAGCTGGATACTTTTGTTATTATGATAGCTATGTAACTAACCTGATTGACTGAACTTAGTATTAATGTATGCAAGATTCACTCACTAACATGAATGGGATTTTGGGTAAAATTTTGATTAGTAAATCGTGAAATATAATCAGTTTAATTCAGTAATTCAAACCGTTTTTAAATATGTTAGTGACAGAAAGTTTAGAATGTTAACAAGACTAAATAAATACAAGTTTTATATTTGAATATTAAATTTGATTTTATAAAAAGACAAATTTTTAGTTATACAATTTGCTCGCCTATTACCCAAGCAGAATGGGTTTCAATAAGTAAGTCAATGCATTTTAAATTTCCAAATTTTGTATTTATCATATTAAGTAATGCTAACTAAACAAATGATGGGGTTACAAAAGCGAATTACTAAGAAAAATAAAACCTAATTTACTTGTTTATAAGTACTCGAATATTTCAAAAGGTGGTGGGAAAGTCATTTGCCTGTTTTGACAAAGAAGTATTTAGCCTTGCCTCTTAGTTGTATTAGATTCCACCATTAAGACAGTGGTGAGATAAACATTTTTGTGTGCTCTTTCTTTAATGAAATGTATTTAGTTTATATCTATCTAAACAGGCTAAATAGCTAGGTGATTTAAATGTGGGCAACAGAGATCTGTGTATTTTACATTCAGACCCTCATTCATTCAGGAAATATTAATGCACATCATTATGTTCTTGGCAGTAATATAGGTGCTCAGGCAACATAGATGAAGACACCATGTGACTCTGTCCTAATAGCCTCCATTCTTATAGAGGTTTATGGATAATGGGCATCAAACCCAGCAAATGACTAAAACTATTATATATTTTTTTAATTAAGCAGTATAAGAAAGACTTGGAGTATATATGATGGTCAGGATAGAAGTAAAGACTTGAAGGATGTGAGGAGATAGCCATGGCAATATCTCGGCAATAGGGTCCAGCCAGAGAGAGCAGTCCATGACAGGACCCTGAGTCCGGACCATGCCTGTCATGTTGGTCAGAAAGCAAGAATGCCAGTGTAGCTGGGGCAGAGCAAACCATAGGGAGGAAAGTAGAAAATTAGTCCAAAAGGCATAGGGAAGGGTCGGATAGAGGAGCACGCTGGAGACAAATGAAAGATTGTTAGCTTTTTAGTCTAAGCGAAAGAGGGAGCCCTCTCAGGGCTTTAAGTAGAGGAATAGCATGGCTTGACTCATGTTGTCATAGGGCAGCTCTGGCAGACGGGTCGACTATAAGCTGTTGGAAAAAGGGTGGGGATGTTTACTGCAGTGGAGGGAAAAAAACCTGATGGCAGGGATCATTGTGGTGGCAGTATAAATGGTGAGTAGTGATTGTGGAGTCTGGTTATATTTTGAAGTTAGAAGCAGTGGAGTTTGCTAAAAGATTGGATATGGGTTGTTATAAAAAAAGAAAAAAAAAAGTCCAGGATGATTCCAGGATTTTGGTTCAAGAAAGCTCTCTTTGCCACCATCCAATGATGAAGAGTTTGAGAGGAAGTTTAGGATTCCATTTGGACATGTTAACTTTGAGATGTCTATTGGAAATAAAGGGAAGGCATTGAGAGAAGCTGGTTGATGCTTGACTGCAGTGAGGCTGAGGGACTAGAGGACAGTGAATTCGGGGTGATCTCGGAAGATGAGGTCAGAGAAGAGCCAGGTGTTTGGGATTTTATTCTGAATGTGGCACTGAGAGTTAGAAACAGAGAGGGAACAAGATTTGACCTATAATTTAAAAGGATTATTGTGTTCTCGGGCTAGATATTTAAGTATCCTCTGCATCATTTTCTCTTGGGGAGAAGGAACAAAAGTCATTTATTTATTACAAAAATATTTATTGACTTAGAAGATCATATGTTGACATCAATGTTTTAAAAACTGTAGGGACATTGTTACTCATGAACCTAAGCAGTGGCCCATTTAATGAGCCCCTAAGAGAAACCAGCAGACGAGCCTATTCAAAATCAGAGGAAAACTCTAAAAGTAATTCAGTGTATTCATCTTTATTAGTCTTCTTTTAAAAAGTTGACTTTGCTTTTGTATAATTATACCAAATATGCAACAACTGTTTCATTTTCTTATCATTTTAGGGGTCTTCATTTTCATATCAATTTAGAGAGCATTAAGGTATACCAAGTCCTTCAAGTGTAAGTGTAATATTAACAAATAAGTGAAAGGCTCACATGATTTTCCCAGGTCAAGTAAATGGAATGTTGCATAAGGATTATAAAAAAATGCTTGTAAGTATAGATTTAACTACAACCATATCAAGGAAATTAAATACCTTGCAATATGGTTTATTCAGCAAAATTTATTAAGATTTACATAGGTTGTGATAGGTATTATCATGTATACAGTTTGGTAGATTGAAAAGCATAGCCATAATATTTTGTGGCTCCTCTCATGAAGACATGGAGTCTGTTTCCACACTCCTTCAATCTGGGATGATCTTGTGACTTTCTTTGGCAAATAGAATGGGCAGATCAAAGCTAGGTCTTCAGAGGGCTTGCAGCTGCCATGCCAAAAAGGAAGCTGGTTGATTGATTGGAGGCTAAGAGGTCTCATGGAGAGAAACTAGGCGCCACAGCCAACAATGAAACCTGACCATAGACCCCAGTGGTGGGACCATCCTGAGCCTTCCATTCAGCCAGACTTCTAGCTGAACACAGCTGCAGGTGTGAGCCCAAGAAAACCAAAGGAGCTTCCCACCGAACTATGTGAGATGATAAATTGTTACTTTTTTAAACCAATAAGTTTGGGGGAGTTTGTTATGCAGTAATAAAAAACTGAAACATGCATGAACTATTTTTTGGAGTTTGTTTGTATATATTATTTGAGCAGGGTTTAATTAAATGTTATTTTGTTCATTTAGCAGTTAGCTACTGGATAGCTGCTATGCACTTTGTTCTAAGTGTTGTAGGAAGATTATAAAGTATAAATACTGTCATCGAGGTTGATAATAGTTGAGTAGCATTGATAAATATTTAACACTAAATATATATATATATACATATTTGTAAAAGTGTAGCTATCTAAGACATGAACTCATATATACTTTAGAAATTCATCAGAAACACTGTAGCTTGGGATACAAAAAAGTCTTCATGAGGGAGGTCATATCTGAGCTAGGGTTTCAAAAAATGGGAATTCTTGTAGGTATTGGAGAAAGAGGATTTTCAATTGAAAGAAACAGATTGGGCAAAAGGTATACATTGGGCCATAGGTTATATATATTATGATAAGCAAACAGTCCAAATAACATGTAAAAGGGAGATAAGTGAGACAAACGAAGAAAAAACAGGTTAGATCCAGGTTTTGGATTCTAGTTAATTCTTTTTTCTTACAAAGCTTTGCAAAGATTTATCAAATGATTATTAATTATCTGCTACTTTTTCACCTTATTTTCCACCTTATTTCTCTTTACTAGAGGCACCTTATTTTATTTCATTTTCATTTATTTTCTTTCTTTATTTTTGGCTGGGTTGGCTCTTCATTGCTGCGTGTGGGCTTTCTCTCATTGCGGTGAGCAGGGCCACTCTATGTTGCCGTGGGCGGGCTCCTCATTGCGGTGGCTTCTTTTGTTGCGGAGCATGGGCTCTAGGCGCGCGGGCTTCAGTAGTTGTGGCACGTGGGCTCAGAAGTAGTGGCTCGCGGGCTTAATTGCTCTGCGGCATGTGGGATCTTCCCAGACCAGGGCTTGAACCCATGTCCCCTGCATTGGCAGGCAGATTCTTAACCACTGCGCCACCAGGGAAGCCCTTGGATTCTAGTTAATTCTATATGCACCACGTATCTATTGCTGAATAACAAGCCACTGCCAAACCCCAAACTTTGTAGTTTCTCACAGTTGTGTGATGGGTGACTGGGGCAGTTTTTCTGCTGTTCTCACCTGTGATTACTCTTTTGGCTTCAGTCACGTGACGGCCTCACAGGTGCTGGTGAGTCTAAGACGGCGTCTTTCTGCTGTGCAGCTGTTTGTGCTGGCTGGCAGCTGGGACATGCTGTTTTTTCTCCGCATGGCCCCTCATCCTCCAGTTGACTATATGGGGCTGCTGCACAGCACCATGAGTGAGAACAAGAACTTCAGTGTCTTCAGAACTTCCAAGACTTGGAAGTCTTGGTCTTAGACTTCCAAGAAAGTGAGAACAAGAACTTCAGTGTCCCCTAAGGTCTAGGCTTATGCAACTCACACAGCATCACTTCCACAATACTCTATTGGTCAAAACAAGTCAATAGGCCAGCTTAAATTCAAGGTCAAGGAGAGACACACTGTACACCTTAGTGGGAAGTACAGCAATATCATGTTGCAAAGGAGAATGAACATAAGAATTGATTTATTGGCAGCTATTATAATAGTATGTCACACCACAAATTAGAAAGTGTTCTCGGGCTTCCCTGGTGGCGCAGTGGTTGAGAGTCCGCCTGCCGATGGAGGGGACACGGGTTTGTGCCCTGGTCCGGGAAGATCCCACATGCCGCGGAGCGGCTGGGCCCGTGAGCCATGGCCACTGAACCTGTGCGTCCAGAGCCTGTGCTCTGCAACGGGAGAGGCCACAGCAGTGAGAGGCCCGCGTACCGAAAAAAACAAACAAACAAAAAAAAAGAAAGTGTTCTTCAACAGTGAGAATCTAGTTGCTTTTTTGAACCTGAGATTGATATATCCAAGCTGTGTTTAAAGAATATGAATATGGCCTTTATGAGTGGGTCGCATTAAAAGAAGGACAAACTGAAGACCAGGAAGCAGAGCAGGAGATTTTTTTCTGGTAGTTCTGGTCACGGTAACACCTGTCTGAATTAGGAAATGTACATTTTATCTATAAACAAAGATTTGCTTTTAATGTGTAGTGATGCAAAATATAGTAAGCCCTTCAGTAACATTTGAATTCTTAAAAGTATATAAATTATATTTTTCCTCATTCTATTTCCTACTGAAGTGTAAAAGTGATGCGAAGTTGTTTACCTTCTCAAATATAAATTATTTTAAATAAAGTAAAAAACATATTCCACAGAAAGGTCTATTGTTATCAAACAGTTGTTCTCTTTGGTTGTACGAAGGCTCCATCTGAATAGTCTTAGAATTAACTTGGCTGGTATATTGCATAGAGCTGAGAAAATAAACTGACATGAGTCAACTATTATGACCTGGCAGCTTACACAAAATTTCTGAACATAGAACAAGTGAAATTTTGTTGAAATGTTCTGGAGACCTGGAGTTAAGAAAACAGAAAAAGAACAGAACAGTTCCTGCCTCAGAAGCAAAATGATGACATGTACCCTACTGTTTCTCTTCTATCCCTTGGTTTATCTACCTGTGTGCCTACCCATCTTCCTAACTATCCAGTGGCTTATATACTCTGCCTTAAAAAGATTTAAGATAATTGAATATTTATGATATGTAACTTAGACAAATACATAGATATCTTAAAAGGCTGGAAAAGGAATTTCTGTAGTTTAAACATTGAATAGCACATCTTCTTGGTCATCATAATCAAGCTGTGTCTGCTTCTGTATAGAAGTTACAAGGAGTATCCAGAAGCATACAGGGATTTTTTTGACAGCTTTATAAAGGTGTAATTTACATACCATAAAATTCACTCATGTTAAGTGTAAAAATCAATCATTTTTAATATATTTACAAGGCTCTGCAATCATCACCACAGTCCAGTTTTAGAACATTTTCATCACCCCATTCCTACCATCAGTCCCAAGCAACCCTTAATATGCTTTCTGTGTCTTTTCTGGACATTTCATATAAACAGAATCATACAATATGTAGTCCTTTACATCGGGCTTCTTTCACTCTTTTTTTGGCTTGTTCATATTTTAACATGCATCAGTACTAGATTCCTTTTTATTGCTGATTTTTTATGTTACAAATCTCATTTCCCTCCAACATTGCACATATATGCATGTTTCATAGCCTTTTTTTTTTTTTTAGCTAGTAGCAGTGCTATTTCTAATGCTATTTTAGGAATTCTACTTTGGGAACATCTTATAACAATTTCTATGCTGTTCCCTTACTTTCATATCATCGAAAGCTTTGTACAGATAATCGATCTACTTAGAGACTCATTTTTAGGGGCACCTTGCAATGGTTAACTCCTCAAGCCTTTCCTGTATACAGTTGTCCCTCTGTATCCACAAGTTCCACATTTGTGGATTCAACCAATCACAGATTGAAAATATTTGGGAAAAAATTTCCGGAAAGTTCCAAAGAACAAAACTTGAATTTGCCGCACACAAGCAACTATTTACATAGACTTTGCAACTTATTTATAGCTATTTTTATAGCATTTACATTGTATTAGGTACTATAAGTAATCTAGAGATGATTTAAAGTATACAGAAGGATGTGTATAGGTTATATGCAAATATCAATACTATGCCATTTTATATAAGGGACTTGAGCATCTGTGGATTTTGGTATCTGTGGGGATCCTGGAACGAGACCCCAGGGGATACTGAAGGATGACTGTGTATGGAACACACACACATGGAATATATACACGTATATCTATACCACATGTATATACTGAAAAATGTCTCTCTGTTAAAAAAAAAAAAGACTACCGACTATTGCTATTTTCTTTTGAATTTTATTTTATTTACTTTTTTTATACAGCAGGTTCTTATTAGTTATCTATTTTAAACATGTTAGTGTATATATGTCAATCCCAATCTCCCAATTCATCCCACCACCACCCCCTGACAATTGCTATTTTGATGGGGAAGAAATCTAGTGAATTCTGGTGTCTGTGTTTCCTTGACACACATTCAAAATGTTTGTGTAAGTCACCCATGAAATTCAGTCTATTTATTTTACATGCTATTCAAGTATACTTTGTGATACTTTGGCTACAATTTTTGGCTACTAATGAAAATAAGACTATATCTGTTTGATGTAGGAAAAAAAGCTTAAAAATTATATTTCCTCAATCAAAATACTGTTCCATATAAGTTCCTAACTACTAAGTGGATTTATGAAATGCACTTTGGTTTTCAAGAGAGTCATGAGAAGCAGTGTGCCTAATTTGAAAGTTTTAATTGTAATACACATGTGTTTCTTTAGCATTTGTGGAATCCAACATCTGGAACGAATAGGAAAGAAGCTGAATCTCTTTGACTCCCTTTATTTCTGCATTGTGACGTTTTCTACTGTGGGCTTTGGGGATGTCACTCCAGAAACATGGTCGTCCAAGCTTTTCGTTGTTGCCATGATCTGTGTTGCTCTCGTGGTTCTCCCCATACAGGTAAACACAACCATGTTAAATTTTATAGGAACCTGCAAAGTCTTATGAAATCAAATCTTCCACATTTAATAAAAATTGCAGGGTGGCTTGTTAATCTAACAATAATATATTAACACCTGCTATTGTTCCATCCAGTCAATTAATTACAATTGTATCAGAAACGCCTTTTTGCATTGTATTAGAAACACTGAGTTTTTTTTTCCCTCCAGTCACAATTGATAGCTCACATTTCATTTCAATTCTTCAAGGTGCTTTCTTTCAAATGTAGAGTACTTATGTTAATTTTAGGATTGTAGGATAGTATATTTTTAAATTATAGAATGATAGCTCAAGGAAATATACTTGTGAAGTGTTGATTTCTCTTGAGTCTTGAAAATACATGTAAAAGCCATATGTTGTAATGAATAAAAATTGTTTCCATATGATGGTCAACTAAAACAAAATCTGAAGATGATACATAGCTATCATGCAGCATTTTGGAGAATGGATAAGGAGATAGCAAAGGGACAGAGATATAAAATGAGACTAAAGGTACGTAGAGGCAATCTTCAACTTTTTCCTGCAATGAACTCTGGGTGTCCATGGGTGGGCAGGTCAGAAACAGGATGTGGCCAATACAAATAAATCTTGCATGTTCCGTTACAGAACCATTGGACACAGTGTATTGAAATATACTTTACATAGGTATAAAAATGATCTTCGGGCTTCCCTGGTGGCGCAGTGGTTGAGAGGCCGCCTGCTGATGCAGGGGACACGGGTTCGTGCCCCGATCCGGGAAGATCCCGCATGCCGGGGAGTGGCTGGTCCCGTGAGCCATGGCCGCTGAGCCTGCGCGTCCGGAGCCTGTGCTCCGCAACGGGAGAGGCCACAACAGTGAGAGGCCCGCGTACCGCAAAAAAAAAAAAAAAGATCTTCCCGTTCCTATCCAATCATACATGTCATCCTTAATGACACCCCTCCCCTATACACTCCACAACCGTTAGATACCAGCTACTAAATAACTAGAATGTGGCCTTTTGTTGGTGGTAAGGGTATCTCCCCTTGCAGGAGATGTGGGCTGAAGTTGATAGAAGAATGTGGGAGAAAAAAGTGAGGCTTTTCTCTTTGACTCAGTGCATGACATATATAGCTGCATACCCTACTGGACAGAGCAGAGGCACGGACCTCTTAGTGCCCTGACCTCTTAATAGGAAAATCATATTACTGTGTTTCCTGAAGACCTGAAGGCCCTGGGAGGCATTAGCAAGCTCTGCAGCCATCCTGTGAAGAGCCTCTTATTGAAGGGAACACTGATCATTTGAATCTCAAAGACTTTCATCTAAGAAATTGAGTATACTTAATAAACAACAGATGTATTGCATTTATTTTTATTTTTATGTCCCGTGTCTTTCATTCACATGTGGAAAATGCATTACAGTTTGAACAGCTGGCCTATTTGTGGATGGAGAGACAAAAGTCAGGTGGAAACTATAGTCGACACAGAGCTCAAACTGAAAAGCACGTTGTTCTGTGTGTCAGCTCACTGAAGATTGACTTACTCATGGACTTTTTGAATGAATTCTATGCTCATCCAAGACTCCAGGTACCTTTAAACAGATCATACCTACTAACATTGTCAAGGTCAGTTAATCATAGTACAGCCTGTGTTCTGGAGGATTTTTATTTATACACTCAAATTTAGAATGAGAAAATGAAGAACTACAAATATAACCAGGAACATAGAAAAAAATGCTGGAGGAATACACAGTATGTTAAGTTTCCTTCTGTATCTATACTGAAAGACAGATGGAATTATGTTACTGCTACAAAGAAAGGTTTCCTCTGATTAAAATGATTGCTTTTTTCTCCCTTGGGTAATGCATAAATGATATTTTTATGAAACAGTGAAATTTAACATAAAATATAATAAAACAATGAAAGAATCATTGCAATATCATCTGCTCACTTGAATATTTCAGAGTTTTATCAAGTGTTGCTGATAGAAATGTGGAAGTCTGGAAGTTCCATTTTTCCTTTTGTTTCCTTATTTATAGTAACAATAAGTGACCAAAATTTGGGAAATAACTTGCTGATTGAGATCATAAATTCAGAAAAATCTCTTCTTCTGTCTATGCAGACGAACTCCTCAGATACTTCTTCCACTTGCCATGGTTCTGGGTCATTGTAGACTTAGGTCATCTCCTTTGCTGCTCAAGGCACTTAATCTAGTCCAAACAGCAAAGAGCTACTTGAATTTCTTGTGTTTCCCCAATAAATTAGTGGCAAGAGTTTGGATAATCCTGAGGTCAAGACAGTGCTGAGTACATCAATTATCTCTCCCTTAAATAAAGAGCTTTTTTCTTGAATAGTTTAGAGAACTTTTAAAATACTACTTTTTTGGATTCAAAAAAATCTAATTTAGAAGTGATACTTATATAATATATTCTTCTGTTTTTGCATAAATTATTTTTCCTTTTTTACAGGAATTCCAAATTTAATGGTTAGGTTTTTTATTATTCATATTAAATAATTTCAGATGCTTATTATAACCCACAAAGAAAATCTATTTTGGGGAAAATTCGATCCTTCCAAATTTTGATCCCTAGTAATTTATTTTGTCTAATATCAATATGGAGAATTCTTAGAACTCCAAAAATTCCTACTAGATATATTATAAAGTGATAAAATGGTGAGTGTTTACCAGAGAATTTGAATTCTTATAGATAAATTATTTTAAATTCTTATAGATTTTAAATTCTTACAGATTGTTTTTTATTTTCTCCAAAAGACCATTATTTTGAAATATTTTGATCTCAAACTTTTAAATTTAAGTTACTTTGTCAGTATTATCAATATTTTTGTGAATCTTTTTCCATTCAGATATTCATCAGAATATTTTCAATATTATCAGTTCATAATAATATTACCAAATAATACAAATCACCATCACAGTTTTTATTCTAAAAGTAACAATTCGAAGTATGAATTGATCCTTAGGACTTCTGGCTGGTATGCAATTTATCTTTTAGAATCAGCCTGAAGTCGTAACTGAAAACTTCGTAGACTGGAAATGTGTGCTGAGTATAAGCACCGATTACCTTCCCTTCCTGGTACTAATAAAATTGAAAAAGATCAGGATGAATATATTGATTTATGAGATTTTTATATGTCTGTTATGTTTATTACTGAATCATTTTATTTAACGCTAGGTTTTAAATGCAAACTTTTATTTGTTATAAGAGTTAATTTCTACTTTATCATATTTCGAAATGTTCTTAGATATTCTATTTACCTACATAGTATAAAACAAAGCATTATTGTCTCTAACCCATGGCCCCCTTTGTTTTGAGTAGGATTATTATGTGGTGATTTTGTGTCCTACTGAAATGGATGTGCAGGTCCGAAGGGTCCTACAGATTCCGATGTGGTCACAAAGAGTCATCTACCTTCAAGGTTCAGCCCTTAAAGATCAGGATCTGTTGCGAGCAAAGTGAGTATATCTCTTCAATATTTTCCATCTTGTACTGTTTTAATATCTTTTCTCTCCTCCAAATTTTAGCAGTTTTCAGTGTTGCAAGGTGTGTTTTTGAATACAGGCTTTTGCTTTCATCCCACTGCTGGTCAAATTGGAAGGTTAAAAATATAAAATCCGCGTATTTGCTCCTCTTTCTCAGGGCAGGGATGTTTGGCAGACGGTGTCCACACAACACGGTGAGAAGTGTGGTGTCACGTAATTATCTCAGGCTTCTGGGAGGTGAGCTGAGTTATCCAGACTCAAGGAGAGTCATCTCCAAATCCCTGGATACTGTTTTTATTCCCAGATAAAAATCTTGGGCTAAACATTGTGTGAGATGCCAAAGCAGTTCGTGTCAGGGTTTAAATTTAAGGAGCTTGTATCATATACGGGTCGGGTAACACTTGTGTTGCCCGGTGGTGTCTGAGATGAAAGAGTCCTTGGGAACTGGAAGAATCAGAAAGGTGACAGGGGTCTTAGTTTCTCTCTTCTTGTTGTGTAGGTGCCAGCCCACCAAGCTTAAAGGTGACATAGTCTTACACATTTGTCACAGGTCATGAGGGTCATTTCATGGGGGCAGAGTGAGAGGACGGTTGGTTAGGCTGT
Source organism: Aethalodelphis obliquidens (assembly GCF_003676395.1). Classification (NCBI taxonomy): domain Eukaryota; kingdom Metazoa; phylum Chordata; class Mammalia; order Artiodactyla; family Delphinidae; genus Aethalodelphis; species Aethalodelphis obliquidens. Next base: position 1,655,322 of record NW_020837968.1, read on the forward strand.
AGACACTGGGGAATCTGGGCATCTGCAAAACAGCATCCTTAGTTTCAGAAGCCAGAAGAGATCCTTAGCACAAGTAGCTTTGCTCAATGTTTTCTCTTGTTTTACAAGTTTTAAACATATCTTCATGTTTATCCTTGAGTTGTCCTACAAACTCTTTTAGGTTTAAAAGTATCTTCCCTCAATTTCATAACATAACTGTTTTTTTCTTTGTTGTTGTTTTGGTTTTTTTCCAGATCGCTTGAGTATGTGTGTTAGTATATGTGTACTGGTGCATGTTCTCCATGTGTTTGTGTATGTTCTGTGTTTCTTTATGCATGTTCTCTGTGTGTTTGTGTGTGTATGGGGGAGGGGGTGTGTGGGTGATGGAAAAGAACAGAAGAAAATTTCCAAACTCATTTTTGCTGCTTACTCCTGCAAAAGATGACTAGATAGCTCATAACAGGAACTCTGACATTAGTTTTGATTTATATATAATAGGTCAGTTTAACTGAGATTTTTCCAAAGATTTAATGACTTCTGAAACAAAAAAGTCAGTAGAAACTGTCAGGATATAATGAATGGTACATAATTGTAAAACTAAGCTTCTTTGAGAATATATTGGATGAGCCAAAAAGTGTCTTCAGTTTTTTAAGTAAAAATAAAAGACACATTTTTCATTTTCACCAAGAACTTTATTGAACAACGTATTCACCTTTTTGTTCCACTACCTTCTGCCATTTTTCAGGCAACTTCGTAATTCCATCTTCCCAAAACTTTTTATCTTTTTGAGCAAAGAACTGTTCCAGGTGCCTTTTACAGTCTTCCAGGAAACTCAAATTTTTTCCATTAAGAGAATTTTTAAAGACTGAAATAAATGGAAATCCGAAGGGGCAATGTCTGGAATACGGTGGATGAATCATAACTTCCCAGCCAACCTGTAACAGTTTTTGCCTGGTCATCAAAGAAAGATGAGGTCTTGTGTTATCCTGATGGAAGGTTGTACGTTTTATATTAACTAATTCTGGACGCTTTTCATCGAGTACTGCTTTCAGTTGGTCTAATTGGGAGCAGTACTTGTTGGAATTAATTGTTTGGTTTTCTGGAAGGAGCTCATCATAGAAGATTCCCTTCCAATCACACCATATACACAGCATCACCTTCTTTGGATGAAGACCAGCCTTTGGTGTGGTTGGTGGTGCTTCATTTCACTTACCCCATGATCTCTTCCATTCCACATTGTTGTACAGTATCCACTTTTCTTTGCCCATCACAATTTGTTTTAAAAATGGAACATTTTCATTACGTCTCAGTAGAGAATCGCACGTGGAAACATGGTCAAGAAGGTTTTTTTCGCTGAACTTATGTGGAACCCAAACATCAAAGCGATTCGCATAACTAAGCTGGTGTAGATGATTTTCAACGCTTGATTTGGTTATGTCGGCTATCTCCCGCGTGGTATAATGTTGATTGTTCTCAGTTATTGTTTCAATTTGATCCTTATCAACTTCAACTGGTCTACCCGACTGTGGAGCATCGTCCAGCAAGAAATCTCCAGCACGAAACTTCGCAAACTTTTGACACGTTCAATCAGTCGCAGCACCTTCTCCATACTAGAGCCATCTTACCCAAAAGACTGAACGAAACTTTTGGCCCACCCAATATTAGTATTTGTTGTGGATTACATACTTCATATATGTTGTCACTATACATGACAGTTCTAGAATAAGTCAGATTCTCCCATTACCTCAAGTAAAACACAGGTGTTTGCTATTTGCTATCTATACTCATTATTTGGGAACCGTAAAGAAATAGTTGCTTAGACAGTAATATAACTTGGATCTTTATATTCATCTGCATAGGTAATCAATATGCTTAATTTATTATAATGAGTTAAGTTCTTCATATGGTAAGAATGAGTCATGCACATATTATGGTCAGTATGAATTTCTGTGATAAATGAAGTCTTTTGACTACCTAATAAATTAATCTAAGCCATTAGGATTGGCTGTTAGTATCTTAGCTCGATACTACCTAGGATTAACACACTCATTTAGTATTAATAGTGTTAATAATGGTTTCTTAGCAAAATCAGTCACATTTGCAAGAAGCATTCCTCCATAAGAATAAAAAAGAAAAGTGTGGATGAGTGAGAGGTAGCAGGGTGGTAATTCTCAAAAAGCTGAATTAAGAAAGAAGGCACCATTTCTATGTTCATTTCTTATCCTATGTCACATGAAGATTTGGGATTTAATGTTAACTAATACATTCTTCAGTACAATTCCCCATGCAAGAAACAAGGAGTAGGATTCTCCAAACCAGTTCCAAAGGTCAGTTGTATGAGTTTTGAATTGCTCTGTTGAAGATGACATTTAGAAAATGTTATACAATGCTCATAGTGTCTTAATAACCATGACTACTTCACATTTTTCCAAAACTGTTTGGTTTGGTCTAATTCCATGGATTTTTCATAGAAAATATTTTGGAGAAAAATTCTTTTATCATAATGAACCAGAAAGATAAATAATTCCTTATTTTGAAAATACACAGTTTTATGTTTTTAGAACATTACTTATCAAGCACTGAAGCGTAATTACTGTTTATCACTACATTTAAGAAATATAGAACTTTAGCATGAAAGGAAAGGTTTTCGAACAGTTGATGATTCATCTCCAGGAAATATAAATGTACGGTAGAGTTTGGCTTACAAATACTAAGCAGCTTTGTTTCCTCTCTCTTAGTTTTGTTGACATACTGAAGCCAAAATGTAATCCATCTAAACTAAAGGCTAATACAACTCCCTCAATTTACACAAAGTATATATATGAAAAAAATATACAATGATAAAAGAGAAAATAAAAGTTGACTTTTTTTAACTTCTGTCATTATAAGCTCTTGAGTTATATAGCCAATCTACAACAATTATTTTGTTTATAGTCAAATATAGTCACGATCCTAGAAATCCTACTTTCATTTAAACCTAAGGATGTCCGTAGTTTACACGTACTTTATATGCACTGGAATTCTATTTTGCAGATAATGCATAGATATACACAGATATGTCAGTGTGTGATTATCTTATTTTTCCATCTGCATTTAGGATGGATGATGCTGAGGCCTGTTTTATTCTGAGCAGCCGTTGTGAAGTAGATAGGACATCCTCTGTAAGTTTCTAAAATCTCTTTTTGTAAATTGTTCTTTTTTCCTTAGAAGATTTTTAATTTATTTATTTTTTAATCTGCCAACATTAAATACTGATGACCTTAAAAATTTTGCTACATGGAAGTGAATATCTCTAAACTATCTTGCCAAAATATAAGAATAGTTGCATCATTGACTGTATCAACGAAAGTATTCTTGAAGTAGTTATCACTAATCCTTGGGTTTTCAGTTGATCAAAATGAAATGAGTCATATATAAACAGAACTAGATCATTTTTAATTAAATATATCCTATGCGATGTGATTTTGTTCAAAAGATCTCAATTTCCTCAACTTAAAAACAAGGCAGATGGATCAGGCACTCTGCATAAAATCAGTTGGAGAGTTTCTAAAAAAATATGCATTTGTGAAAGTTCTATTCAGGATATGCAGGGTGGGAATTGGGAAGCTGTGTATTTTTAAAAGATCTCCAGGTGATTTTGAAGCACCTCCCAATTTGGAAATCTCTGGCTTATATGATCTCCATGATACATTTTTTAGGTCTAAAGTTCTATAAACTCACAATTAAATTAAATCTTACAATTTACCAAATTATAACTTCTATTTTTTAAATACATTTTAATTTTATTACTTTTAAAAAGTGCTTTATTATTCTATGTTGAGGATGTACTGTTAACTCCTGTGTTTCTAAGCCAGTAAGTTCATCGGTAGTCATACCTGTGGTACACAGACAGATGAGAACCTTGTTGGCTTCTGTAGTGATTGGGGAAAAGGCAAAATATGTCTGGGTCTTTTAGGGACATGATTTGCACTTTTCTGGAGCATCTAATAGGCGTGCTCTGGTACATTACTTTAGAATTGCAAGTCCTGAATGTGACAGGCTTTGTGTTGTTCTCACTCTAATTTAACTGAAATTTTTTACTCATTTTTAAACCAACTTACTCATCCTTCATTTGAAGAGGACTATTATGTGTTGAATTATGTCCCTCAAAAACTCGTGTGTTCCAAACCTCCAGTACCTCATAATGTGAACTTACTTGGCGATAAGGTCTTAATAGAGATAATCAACTTATAATGAGTTTATTAGAGTGGGTCTTAGTCCCATATGAGCCGTGTCCTTGTAAAAAAGGGAAATGTGGTGACCGACAGATAACAGGGAGAATGCCACATGCACATTAAGACAGTCTTCTCTAAGCCAGGAGAGAGGCCTGGGACACATACTCCCCTCACAGCCCTCAGGAGGAGCCAACCTTACCAACACCTTGATTTTGGACTCTGGCCTCCAGGACGATGAGACAATAAATTTTTGTTAAGCCACCCAGTTTGTGGTATTTTGTTATTGCAGCCCTAGCAAACTAATGTAAGGCCATAGACCAAACAAATGATTGCAAAATTTGTAAAATATTTCTTTTTAAAATATATATATTTTAAAATTCACTTGCTCCCCTCCTTCTCCACAGTTACTGTCTTAATTCAGACCAGATTCTCCTCGGTCCACTTACGCACTATTGCAATGGTTTCTTAATTGTTTCCACACATTAGTTGCTCCAAACATATTTATTGAATAAGTGAACTGGAATTGAACATCCTCTACCTTATGTTTCTGTAATTATTTAACTTATGTAATTGTGAATCTTGGGCCTCTCCAGTGGCAGCTTAGTTTCAGAAGACTTCCAGTCTTCCAGTATCTATATAACAAGGGGAGTAAACATTAGGAAATAATTACCTAATGTCTTTTAGAGTACCCTTTACAAGGTGAATTTGGAAGCTTTCCATTAAAGAGATGCATTCCATTTCCTCCTGATGCTCTAGAAAATTTGTAAGAAATGCATAAAAAGACTTCACTCATCAAGACAAAGGAGATGGTAGATGAGGAGACATTAATACAAGTTTGGAAGCTAGAAAGCAGATGGCTGGGTGGTAACTGACTTAACAGACAGAAGGAAGGTAACATTTAAGTTGAGAGAGGAAACAAATCAGAAACAGGCTCTTTTCTGCAATGGAGCCTCAAAAGTTGCAGGAAATAGAGGCACCAGATGCCTCTGCAAGTAGGGTTTTACGTGGTACTAAATATATGAACAGTGATTAAAAGTCTGGAGGAGAAGCAGTTAGATTCCCTGAACCCCTCCACACATCTATGGCTGGTCCCTCTCCCCATCCTTGGAAAATAGGTTTACTGTTTGGCGAATTTGGCCAAAATAAACACTTTCTGGCTGCCCAGGAAGAAAGAGTGGGAAATTAGCCTGTGGCAGAGACTCCTGACCCACTGATGCCCCCCCGGGAATGAAGCATTGGAAGCGAAATCCTCTGATTCTGTGCAGTTTCAGAGAAGGTCAGTGTGAGTTACTGAAGCAGTTGGGGGACAGGAGATGCAGGAGACTGTTTCCTCTGCCTACTTATGGTGGAGACAGCTCAGGCTACTGCGTGATCCAGATGGTGGGGTGGGGACCCTCCAGGAACACCCAGAAGGGCTCCCTTGGTATTGGGCTGGTTGGTGCAGCAAGACTGGTTGGTAGACACACATTAGGACTGGAAGCATTCTTAGCCAAGCGCGTGTGTGTGTGTGTGTGTGTGTGTACATAGGATGTGAAAATAAGCTTCCTGCATTCACTCAGGTCCCAAACAGCTTTTGAGTACTTCACTCCTACATATGTTCAAACAACAGTGATCACTAGACATTTAAGGAATTTCCTAACAAGAAAAAGAAGGAACCAAGTAACGGACATACAAAAAGCATATAGAAAAGAGGAATTAAGGGAAAACACAAATACCACCATAGAATTCTGGGAGAATAAATAAATTTCAAAATATGTAATAAATATCCTATTTTTAGTCATTTAGTAATTGAGAAGATGAGAAGAGTATACATATATAAAACAAGAATAGTAGGCTATAGAACAAGACAAATCAAAACAAAACAAGAATATTCAGTGAACCAAAAAGAGCTTCTGGAAATTAAATATAGGTAACAAATGAAAAATTAAATAAAATATTTAGAAGATAAATCTAAGGACATTGAAAGAATGAAGAGTAATAAGAACAATAAAACCAAATAATGGAAAAGGGGAGTCAAAACAAGAGAAAATGAAAGGAGTAGTCAGGAAGAAACAATATCCGTATAGTAAGAATTTAAGGAACAAGGTCTAGAAAATGGGGGAAATTATTAGCAAAAATATAAAACAAAATAAAAATTTTAAAAAACCCCAGAAATTAAAACAAATTTCTCAGACTGAAGTTGTCAGATCGAGAGGGGCCACTTATTAGAGATTAATGACTAAAAAATGTTATGCTTGCCAGAGAAATTGAGATACGAGAAGGACCAAGAGGAAGAAAAGAATGAAAATGAAGAGAAGGTAAAGTAGAAGAAAACACTCAAAACCAAGGATGGAGAATTAGAATGTTTTCAGACTTAGCAGTAATACCAGAAGCCAGAAGACAGTGGGTCAAGGCTTTCAAAATTCTGAGGGAAAGTACTTTTCCACTTGGAATTCTGTATCCTGGCAAAACTTCAGTAATGTTGTTGTCCGAGCATGGGTTGGAAGAAGAATTTCCAGGCCGGAAGTATTTTAGAAAAGAGAGTTTATTGAGAAGAAAGAGCAGAGTTAGTGAGGGGCGCTGCAAATACAGCGGGCCAACTTCCTGATAGACCAGGGAGAGCCGACCTCCTTTGTGGGCTAGTGGCCAACTTTTATAGTCTCAAGATAAAGAAAATTCCTGCTGGCAGGATGGCATTAGGTGATTGGTCAGGATGCTACAAGGTTACTACATGGTGATTATTTTACCTAATATGGAGTTGGGGGGCTGTCCAGTTTAGATTAGGAGAGCGCATGGCAACAGTTGCTATGGGGGTTTGGCTAATTCCAGACTTTTTGTCCTGTGTCCTTGATGTAGGGCTCCACAAGTAAGAAGATAGAAAGATATTTACAGATATTAAAAAGTTGCAAAAATGCACAGTTTTCAGGAGGCTGCTGGGAGATGTGTTTTACCAAAACTAGGGAGCGAGTGAAGACAGAATACAACTCAGGGGAGGGAATGGGAATTCCCAAGGTTACGGTCAAAGCAGATTCTGGGACAAAAGCAAGAAGGGAGTGCAAGAAGGGAGGTCTGCCTCTGGAAAAAGATGAAATCAACGTTCCCTGATGTGGTTGAATATATGGAGAGGAAGTTTCCGCTTCTGGGCAGAAAACAAATAAAGAAATAATGGCTGAAATTATTGCAACTATGACAAAAATTATAAAACCACGGATTCGTAAAACAAATCTGAAGTATGATTACTTAAAAGACTGCACTGGAACTTGTAAGAATCAAATTTCTGAAAATCAATAAGATAAACTTATGTAGCTATAAGATGCATTACATACAGAGGAAAAAACAATTTTAATCAGAAGACAATGGGACAACTGTTTTAGAGTGCTTTGAAAAATTGTCAATATACTATTTCATTTCTTGTAAAAATATCTCACAAAAAGGAAGCCATGATAAAAACATTTTTATACAAACAAAACCTATGAGCATTTATTGCCAGCAGACTACATTTTTTAGAAAGTTAAAGTTCTTCAACAAAAAGAAATGATGTCTTCTGAGAACTTAGATTTATATGAAGAAATAAAGAGAGCAAAAATGGTAAATATGTAGGTAAATATAAATGACCTTAATTTTTAAAATATAAATTATTGTTTAAGGCAAAAAAAATAATAGTCGTGGAACTTGTAAGAAATGTAGAAGTGAAATTAATGGCAATAATATGACAAAGATTGGAAAGGGACGGTGGAAATATACTGTAATAAGATTCTTGCGCTTTACATATTATTTGAATGAAGAGTTTGATAGAGATTTATGTTATAAAACAGAATGACCATGATATCTAAGATAAAACAGAAGACAAAATGGTATACTAAAAATATTTACTTAATCTGAAAAAAGGCAGAAAAAGAACAAAAAACAAATAGGACAAGTAGAAAACAACAAGATAGTAAACTTAAACTTAAACCATATCAATGACTCTGTGAATTATATGAATTGACTAAATTCAGTATTGAATGGTAGGGGTCTTCATACTGGATAAGTAAAAGAAAGACCAAATGAAGTACTATCCACAGAAATTTCACTCAAAAGGAAAACGTACAATTAGGTTAAAAGTAAGAGGATGGAAAAAGATATACTGTGTGCACACTAGTCATAGAAAAGCTGGAATGGCCATATGAAATAGATAAAGAAGACCTCAAAGGCAGGAACTTTTAACAGAGATAAAGAGAAATATTTTATATTTATTAAAGGATTAATTCATGAAGAAGACATAACTCTCCTAAGTGTGTATGCACCTTATAATAAAATCTCAAAATTTATGAAGTATGAAACAACAGAACAGAAAGGAAACATAAAAAGGTGCAATTATTGTTAGAAATTTCAGTATTTCTCAGTCAATAGAACAAATAGAAAGAAAATCATTCAGGTTATTAAAAACTTGAACTCATTTTCATCAATTAGATCAACTGACATATGGAACATTACACTCAACTGCAGAATACACGTTCTTTTCTAGTGCATATGGAACATTCACAAAGATGGACCATGTGCTGGGCCATAAAAGCAATGACAGAAAAGATAAAAGAATTAAAAAACATGCAGAGTATGTTCTCTGATCATAATAGAATTTAATAAGAAACCAATACTAAAACTATAGCAGGAAAATACCCACATATTAAAAAATTAGATTATACATTTTTAACCCATGGGTAAAATATGAAATAACAAGGAGAATTAGAAATATTTTAATTGAATTGTGATGAAAAATGCAACATTTCAAAATTTGTAGGATGCAGCTCAAGTAGTGCCTAAAGAGGGATTCATAGTTTTAAATTCTTGTATTAGAAAAGAAGTTTAAAAATTGAATAGCAAAGAGGAAGTGGAGACAATTACAGTCTTTAGAAGTGCTTTCTGTAAGTGGGAGCAGAGAAATAAGGCAGCAACTGATGGGTAATATTGGCCCATTTGTTTAAGTGGGAAAATTTTTTTCCATTTCTTTTTTTTTTTTAATTTATTTTTTATCGACGTATAGTTGAATTACAATGTTGTGTTCATTACTGCTGTACAGCAAAGTGATTCAGTTATACATATATATAGATTGTTTTTCATATTCTTTTCCATTATGGTTTATCACAGGATATTGAATACAGTTCCCTGTGCTCTACAGTAGGACCTTGTGGTTTATCCATCCTATACATAATAGTTTGCATCTGCTAATCCCAAACTCCCAATCCTTCCCTCTCCCACCCCCTTCCCCTTGGCAACCACCAATCTATTCTCTACGTCCCTGATTCTGTTTCTGTTTCACAGACAGATTCATTTGTGTCATGTTTTTTATTCCTAAGTGGGAAAATTTTTAGCAAGTCTTATATGCTAAAGGAAGTGACCTACCAGAGAGAGTAAAATGAATGATGCAGGAGAAGGAAAATTGGAAGATTTTCCTTTGATAAATAAATGAGTAAAATGCTCATGTATTTTGAAAACTGGGAAGACAAGCTATATAGATCCAGAGACAAGTATATGGTCAAATGTGATATGAGAGAGCTATGGAAGTCCTTCTCTTACCGTTTCTATGTTGGTTATTATTATTATGTATTTATTTATTTATTTTGGCGGTATGCTGGCCTCTCACTGTTGTGGCCTCTCCCGTTGCGGAGCACAGGCTACGGACACGCAGGCTCAGCAGCCATGGCTCACGGGCCCAGTCGCTTCGCGGCATGTGGGATCTTCCCGGACCAGGGCATGAACCCGTGTCCCCTGCATCGGCAGGCAAACTCTCAACCACTGCGCCACCAGGGAAGCCCGGTTTTTATTATTATTATTATTTTTATAGCAGTTGAAATCGTCAGATGGTAGAGGTTTGAGGTGAGAGAAGAAGATATGAAATAGTTCTCTAAAACAGTGGGAGAGGGGATGGACTGGACAGATGTGGAATTCCTGGACAATACTCACCTCCTGGATGATATTATGGACTATGAATTTAAAGAAGGACCTATTTATCATCTATTTGTGTTTACGCCCAACCAACCGTTCTTTGTTCTTTGCAGTAGATGGATCGTTGGATTCATCAAGGTTGTAATTTTGCCTATAGAGTAGGCCTGGGTGAGGGAGGCAAGCAAACGGACTGTTTATACAAGGGTTTGGTTATTTTGGTGAAACGTTTAATGTAAGCTGATAAGAAGCAAAACGAAGATGAGGGTATAGAGGTAACAGGGAATGAAAATTGGTAGTGTCAATAGATTGAATTTGTTTATGATGTCAGACACTCATTGGAATCACCGTCCTAGACAGTGAGCTGGGAAGTAAGGGACAGTGAGAGGACGGAAGGAGGGTGTCTTATATTGTGATATGTTTTCCAAGGTTCAGACACTTTACTTTTGAACATCTTGTTCACTCAATCTATCAGTAGATGTGCTCAATTTAAAGATTTGTTCAAAGCTAAGTCTCTTCTCTGAGTCATTATAATGCAGGAAGCATAACTGATTTACCTTCTAAATAGCCTTTCTTTGCAGTGGTGAAAGAATTTGATTTTCTTAGCTGAACTAGGCATATGAATTTTTACTTAAAGTGATCTGGTTCTGAAAAAACCAATAGCGTCTGCTTTTCTCTTTTAGCTTTTTTGGCACTACTGATTTTTAGACTTCTTGCTTCTTGGGAATAAAAAGAGACAAGAGGGCTTCCCTGGTGGCGCAGTGGTTGAGAGTCCTCCTGCCGATGCAGGGGACGTGGGTTCGTGCCCCGGTCCGGGAAGATCCCACATGCCGCGGAGCGGCTGGACCCGTGAGCCATGGCCGCTGAGCCTGCGCGTCCGGAGCCTGTTCTCCACAACAGGAGAGGCCACAACAGTGAGAGGCCCGCGTACCGCAAAAAAAAAAAAAAAAAGAGAGACAAGAACTACACAATAACACCCTCATTTATTAGCCATCACTAAATATCAGTTACAGGCTAGAGACTACTTATATATATTTATACATATTATGCATGTGATGTATTTCTCACGACAATCCTGCAAGGAAGTTCTTACTAGCTCCAATTGGTAGATTAACAAACCAAGGCTCAGGTTAGCTATTTTATTTAATCTTCTAGGGATATAGGGTTAGTAGCTCACAGACCTTGTATTTATACCCTACTCTGTGTCAAAGAAAAACTGTACCAGACAGAGTTAAATGGGCAAGGAAGACTACTAAAGGCTGTTGCCTGGGGGAGAGAGATTGAACTCAACTCCTCTGAAGCAAAAGGCTGGAGGATTTTTACCCTCTGGGGTGAGCTAGTGGAAAAGTCCTGGGTTGGGGAGCTTGGTCAGTGTGATTAGGCCATCATTTGCTGACTGCTGTGTATGAAAGTCCAGCTGTCTTCTGGCCACAGAGACTGGAGATCAGGAAGATTTCACCTCTGAAGGTCACATTTCAAAGAGATGACCTCCAGGCCCTTGAGAAAGACTTTTCTCTCTTGTAAATCTGCTGAGAGGCTAGGAGAAGATTTACATCTCAAAGGCACAGAGAAAGAATTTATAATTGAAAGTTTTCTAAAGTAAATGCTCTAAGAAAAGGGAGGCAAGGGGCCTATGGTTTTGAAGAAACCTGTCAGAAAGTCAAGCCTGAGGAACTTTAAGGCCATCTTGGTCATCCAACTCCAAAGACTTGGTATTCTAAGTCTCAGAAAAAGTTGTATCTTAGACCATATGGTTAGCTTTCCTCTTTTTTTAAAAAAAATAATTAATTTTATTAAAAATATTTTTTTTGCCGTGTTGGGTCTTCATTGCTGGGCGCGGGCTTTCTCTCGTTGCGGTGAGCAGGGGCTACCCTTCGCTGCGGTGCGCCGGCTTCTCATTGCGGTGGCTTCTCTTGTTGCGGAGCACGGGCTCTAGGCGCGCGGGCTTCAGTAGTTGTGGCTCACGGGCTCTAGAGCGCAGGCTCAGTAGTTGTGGCTCATGGGCTTAGTTGCTCCACAGCATGTGGGATCTTCCGGGACCAGGGCTTGAGCCCATGTCCCCTGCATTGGCAGGCAGATTCTTAACCACTGCGCCACCAGGGAAGCCCTAGCTTACCTCTTAAATGTCAAAGATTTTTTTTTTTTTCTGATTATTACATGCATTTTGGAATATATGGGATCTTAGAGTAGAATGCAAACAATCATTGAGCGCTCAGACAGTAATTTCCCTGGATGACCCTTTCAGAGAGCACGAGAAAAGAACTGAAATAAAATGTGTGCAATTGCAGGGGAAGAAAAATAATCTTCCCTTAACATTCTCTCAATACCTTCCGTGGCTGAGAACCCCTGTAATAGAAGACTGCTTAAGGAGAGCAAAACAAACCGAAGCTTAGTAACATGTATAACTCACGTGTACCTGGGCGATACCTAGGAAGACTGAGTAAAACTCCCCCAAAGGGTCCAAGCCACCACCTCAAATACTATCTTCAACTAAAGACAAAAGAAAGGAGCTGGGAGAGGGGAGGCTAGTTATGGGAGGTTATCAGGAAAGGTACCATAAGGTTGTCATGCAGATTTAAGTCTGTTGCCTTCCTTACTGATATAGAGTTTCTTGTGATTTATAGTCATCCTTCCTGGTACAAAGAGAGAGATATCCTTAAAAATGGAGATTTCCCTTTTGAATATAAATTGTCCTTACAAAAGGATAAATTCTACTCTGATTTAAGAACTCCTCCTGTGTCTGCTTTTTCTCAAAAATAATCAGCTCAAAATAATCCTTATGCTAAAGAGGCGTATTTTGGTTAGCATATTCTGCTACCGTTCACAATTTAAACTTTTTTTTTTTTAAGTTTGTTTTGTTTTAAGCAGATCCATTTGGGGCATTAAAACACTGTAATAGGGGTTTCCCTGGTGGCGCAGTGGTTGAGAGTCCACCTGCCGATGCAGGGGACACGGGTTCGTGCCCCGGTCCGGGAAGATCCCACATGCCGCGGAGCGGCTGGGGCCGGTGAGCCATGGCCGCTGAGCCTGCGTGTCCGGAGCCTGTGCTCCGCAACGGGAGGGGCCACAACAGTGAGAGGCCCGCATACCGCAAAAAAACAAAACAAAACAACACTGTAGTATGTAATCATTCTATTATTTTATTCCCTAGTTAAACGTACCTTAAATTCTTTAGAGAGGTTTTGCAATTTTATTTTGCTTTTTATTCAATCTAATGGTTAACCTGTTCTCAAAAAGACCTTTCTTACCAATTCATAAAATCACAGAGTTTTAAACTGTGGCTATTTGTGTTTTAATCTGTCCAGAAATACCTTTTGGTAAATTCTTGACAGATCATCACTGGACTTCAGTTACAGTCTGGAGTTGGATTTGGTGTTCAGGGTGGATTCCTCCAGAACCTGGGAGATGATTTAAATAAGCCAGAGGCACTATGTAGGGCTTTGAATAAGTGGCTGGAACTCAGACCAACAAGCACTAGAAAACAGTATAGGATTTCAGCTCTGAGAAGCACAGTCCAAAATAGATTCTGTATAGGAAAGAGAAAGTAATCATGTGAACTGACTATAGTTGACTTGCTTCTCAGTCCCAAAATGTCCAGTAACATTCTAAGAATACGTTATATCTAGAAATTCAGACAGGTAGTCAGGTTTTTGCCAGTACGTATCTGTGAGAATTAGTATACTCTCAGAAATCAAAGGTAGGATTACAATCCCTGAGAAGTCATTGTCAAGAGCAAGGGAGTACAAGTAATCTTAAAACTGGAATCCAAGATAATTTTTCAGTCTGTCAAAAAGCAAAATACAACCCAGTACATTTGAAGATCTAATTGGCTTTAATAGGTGATCCATGAATCAGGCAGCATCCCATCTAACAAGTAGAAGGGAGCTCTGAGGAGTGGTAGAAAATGGAAGGATTTTATAGAAAGGAGGATGGATCCAGGAAGTCATTACAAAAGAAAGAAAGGGATATTTGGGGCCAGGAGATCAGCAAGGGGCTTACCTTGCAGATTACCTCTTCTTCCTCTGGTGGGGTTGGAGAAGGGCCCACATGACATCTTACCTCACTGGTGCTGACCAGAAATTTCCAAACTGATTAAGATTACACTTCTGGTAAAGGTCAAAAGTGCAGGTTAGGTATTAAATCTAAGGTTGGTATCATGGCCTTTAGCACAAGTGATGCCATTTTGGGCCTGGGGTTTTTCTCTTTAGCAGGTCCCAGACATAATGTAAAAACTGTTCTGTTTAAACATGGCAGGGAGATAAAATTATGCTAACAGCTCTATGAGTTTTGATACCAAGGTCCAGAATGCAAGACTAAAGCTTCTTTAATTATTCTTGCCTGTGGTGCAGATGATTTTTGAAGACCGAGTTACTGCTGAGCCTATAGGTGTTTGACTAAAACTAGATGGCCTGATCATTTGCTTTCTAATAGTTTCTTAGTCTAAAAGGCAGCAATGTATTTTAATGTTTTTGTATCTTAAGGGTTTTGGTTATATGTTCTGTTTTCAAGTATTTTATTTCAGAACATTCTGAATTACTTTTGTATTTATAATAAGTATATATCAAATTTGAAGCCTGCTTCTCCAAAGATATAAATTATAATTAACTACAATGAAATCTTGTAGTTTTTAAATTCAGTCATAAAGTTAGACCAACTAATTATAGATGATACATGTTATAGGTACTTTGTATCAGAATTGCATTTCATCCCTTACATTATAGATATCTATATATGTAATCTAACCTTATAATTTATGACAACCTAAATGTGAATAAAACAGATCTATGTACTCAGGTGCTTTTGAGTCTAATCTAATGCAAACTCTTTACAAGCTTTTCTGTGTGTAAATTGTTCTCTGGGCAAGGATTATATTTAACCAGAATTTTTTATAAAACAACACATTTGAGTGTTTCTAGGAAAGATTTGTTATCCAGTCTGTGGCAAGACTTTTTACTCTCTCTTGTATAAATGTTTTGTCTTTGTTCAGTTGTCTATAAATATTTATTTTCAAATATTAAGTTTCATAATTCAGTTTTAATTTATAAATTAGTGTCATCTTACCAAAGTATCCAATAGATAAATTAGCAAAACATACTCAGAATGTAAAAAAATAAGTCTATCATTTCTAAGGGCTACAGATGTATTTTATAAATTGAAAATTGGGTTGAAAGTGACCTTTGACCTTTGAGCAGACCAATGTCTTACCATTCTCTGGGTCACAGACTCTGTTTGAGACTGTAATGAAAATTACAAATTCTTATGGAGGAGAGGGAAACAATCCATGTATAAAATTTCACTTGAAATGTCTCAATTCCTTGATGGTCATTTGGAGTTCCATTAAAAAAAAATACCTGCAGTATATATAGTGATTTATTTTAGGTCCTTAACATACCAATGATAATTTTTACATGCTTCAAATTATTAAAGTTGAACTTTATGAAGACATTTTAGTCAATTTGATTTTTAGGTGAACTGAATATAGGTGAAATGTTCTGTTTTCACAGTAGCAATGGACACTAGGGTGCCCTAAACATACCCTATGCTACCTTCCTTTATTATCATAGGTTGCTTATTCCAAAGTTGGTACAGTTGGCACTTTTACTTTTTGGTTAAAATTAAATAGAGTATCTTTTCTGAAGATTAGTTTGTCAGCAAGGAAAGTTAAAAAAAATTAATATCATCCTCTTCTTTTAGAAGAATGAATTAAAAATCTTGTTTCTGTTCCAATTTTATTACCTGTAGTAGGAAAATATTTATTTTCTGTTCCTTATGTGAAATTTATGCCGTAGTGTACTGATCTTTTTCTCACTTAATGCATCGCTCACAGGATCATAGATGTTGCTTATATCTTGGTAGGGCACTGTGCATGAATAAGATAAAGAAGGCTTCTGGGCCTTTACGATAGGTACTTCATCCCATCTATCTGCTGAACTGAAATATTTGCTAAATGCTTTCTATGTGTCTGCTGGTCTTTATATTATTTCACTGAATGCTCACAATATCCCTATGAAATAAATATTGTTTTTCTTATTCATCTGTGAAATACAAATGAAAGCTAGGTGCTAGGGTTGTGCTTAGGGGGAGTAACATATAGACATGGCCCTTGACTTCATGGCACTCATAGTTTAGTGGGGATAAACTCGAAAAAAAATATGTGGGGTTAATGGTATGATCAGGCAGAGACAGAATACAGTGGGAACAAGTACCGTGGACTTCAGTCCGAAGAAAGGACTTCCTAGAGTGAATGACAAATGGTTCCAGGTAAATTGTTCCATGTGGGAAATCCTGGAGTCTCAGGAGGGGAGAATGCCTTGTCACTGGAATAAAGAGTCCAAAGGCTGGGGAAGTAGTTTGGGGACAGTTGAGTAAACGGTCTTGCAAGCCTTGTTAAGAAGTTTGGACTTGATGCTGAGAGTAATGAAAGCCAATGTTTCAGGCATACAGCAAAGTGATTCAGTTATACATACATACATATATATGCACATATATGTATATACACATATAATATATATATTCTTTTTCAGATTCTTTTTCATTGTAGGTTATTACAAGATAATGAATATAGTTCTCTGTGCTATGCAGTAGGTCCTTGCTGTTTATCTAGCTTATATATAATAGTGTGTATATGTTAATCCCAAACTCCTAATTTATCTCTCCCCTCCCCCTGCTATACCCTTTGTTAACCATAAGTTTGTTTCCTATGTCTGTGAGTCTATTTCTGTTTTGTAAATAAGTTCATTTGTATTATACTTTTAGCTTGCACCTATAAGTGACGTCATATGATATTTGTCTTTCTCTGTCTGACTTACTTCACTTAGTCTGATAATATCTAGGTCCATCCATGTTGCTTCAAATGGCATTATTTCATTCTTTTTTATGGCTGAGTAATACTGTATTGTGTATATATATACCACATCTTTTTTTATTGAGGTATTTATTGATTCACAATGTTGTGTTAATTTCTGCTGTACAGCAAAGTGATTCATTTATACATATATATATATACACATTCTTTTTTATATTCTTTTCCATTATGGTTTATCACAGGATATAGAATATAGTTCCCTGTGCTATATATTGCTTTATTGTTTATCCATTCTATATATAGTAGTTTGCATCTGCTAACCCCAAATTCCCACTATATATATATATATATATATATATATATATATATATATATATATGTATACAGACTTGATGACATAGAGAACAGACTTGTGGTTATATATAAAAAACGCCATATCTTCCTTATCCATTCATCTGTCAGTGGACATTTAGGTTGCTTCTGCACCTTGGCTTTTGTAAATAGTGCTGCTGCGAACTACAGACTCTCTTCCAAAGTGCCTGTGCCATCTTGCATTCCCACCGGCAATGAATGAGACTTCTACTGCTCCACAGCCTCACCAGTATTTGGTGTTGTCACTGTTTTAGATTTTAGTCATTCTAGTAGGTGTGTTGTGGTATTTCACTGTTGTTTTAACTTGCAATTCCTAACAACGTAATATGTTGAGCATCTTTCCATATGCTTGTGTGTCATCTGTGCATGCTTTTGATGAGATGTCTGTTCAGATCTTTTGCCCATTTTTAAATTGTGTTGTTTGTTTTCTTGTTATTATCTACTTCATTTATCCTATCAGTAACTTTATATTTAAAATGCATCTCTTCTTAATAGCTCATAGTTGGGTCTTACTTCTTTTGTCCTTTTGATATTCTTTATGTTTTAGTATGTTTAGTCCGTTAACGTTTAATATAATCATTCTTGTGGTTGGTTGTAACTCTAAATTGTTTTCTATTTTTTCCCACTGATTTTTGTTCCTGTTTCCTCTTTTCTACTTTTTAAAAATTATTTGAATTTTTTTTGGAATTTGAGTTTAATATACTTATTGGCTTTTTAGAAATACCTTTTGAATATTTTTTAGTGACTGTTCTAGGGACTACAATACACTTCACTAACTTTTTATAGTCTAATTCATGTTAATATTATACCACTTTTTAAAATGAGATACTTTGCTTTTATTCCTCTTCTGCTCTCCTTTATGCTGTAATTGTCAGATGTCAGTTATCTTTATAAATTTGAAACCCCACAGACAATTCTATAAATTTTGCTTTAGACAGACATATATTTTTAAGAAATTAAGAGGAAAATAGTCTTTTCTATTCATTCTAATGGTAACCATTTCTAATACTCTTCTTTGGTTTCTGAAGTTCTAACTTTCCCTGTTGAAGGAGTTTCTTACACTTTTCTTGTAGTATGATTTTGATGGCAGCACATTTTGTTAGATTTTATTATTGAAAAAGTCCTTTATTTCACCTCTTTGAAGGATTTTTCTCTATATATAAAATGCTGGTTTCACAAGTTTTTGTTTTGTTTCCTCATCATTCTGAACTTTAGGCTATTGTTTCATTGTCACCCAGTTTCCATGATTTCGATGAGAGTCCTTGGTCTTATGACTGTTTTTCTTTGGCTGCTTTTGAGATAGTATCTTTATCTTTGGTTTTCAACAGTTTGACTACAATGTGCTTAGGTGTGGTTATCATTTTGTGTACATAAGTTGGGATTTGCTGAACTCCTTAAACTTGTAAATTTGTGTCTTTCATAAAACTGGGAGGTTTCTGACCATTATTTCTTCAGATAATTTTCTGCTTTAATTTATCTTTTGTTTCTTTCCTGGGAGTCCAATTACATTACTTAAGATGTTTTCACATTTGCTCCAAAAGTCCCTGAACTCTGTTCCTTTTTCCATTCCTATTTTCTTTGTTTTTCAAATTGGATAAATTCTATTGATCTGTGATCAAGTTCACTGACTCTTTCCTCTGTTATTTCCATTCTATCTCAAAGTCCATCCAGTGAATATTTTTCAGATATTTTAGTTTTCTATTTAATTTTTAAAGTATTTTCTATTACTCTACTGATTTTTTTCTCTGTTTATTACAAGCATAATTTTCCTTTACCTCGCTGATCTTAGTTATAGGAGCTGCTTTAATCCTTGTCTGATCATTTTAACATCTAGATCATCTAGAGGCTAGCAGCTATTGGGTATTGTTTTATTTGTTTGTTTCCAATGAAAATAGGTCAAATTTTTCTGCCACTTCATATATTCAGTAATTTTGCTTTGTTTTCTGTTTATAGTGCTTTGTGGCGAAGGCTTGGATTCTCTTGTATTCCTCCAAGAGTATTGATGTTCTTGTTTTAGAAAGCAGTTAATTTGATCCAACTCAATATCACCCTTGCAGGTGTCAGTGATTCAAGTCTTAGTTCAGATTGCTTTTATTCAGCCCCATGCATGTACGGTTCAGGGGTCAGCCAATGTTGTGTAAATTTTTACACACAGTCTGTGGTTTCTCTTCTCTGCCTCTCCATATTCTGGTATTTCCTAGTCAGCCAGACCAATGTTTAACCAAATACCTGGGCGCCCTGTTACCTGGTCAAGTTGATACATAAAATTAACTATCACACCATATTAGGCTCGTTGTTATGTTTTGGAAGACACACACTGTTCACGTAAAGAATTCTGGTTTACTCTTCATTAACTTTCATGCAACTTAAAGTTACAAACCATTGACAACAGTTTCTTCTTTCTGCACTGTAGTCCCTCAGATCTACCTATATTTTTAATCCTCCTTTTCCTTAATAGTATTGTCAGATAAAACTTTCTGTGATGATGAAAATGCTCTATATTCTATATCTCCACTATCTAATACAGTTTTGAATTTGCTGCATGTTGCTTTGAACTCTTGACATGTAGCTAGTGTGATAAAGAATTGAATTCTTAATTTTAATTAGTTTTATTAAATTTAAGTTTAAACAGTCACATTTGGCTAGTGGCTATTGCATGGGCAGTGCTACACTAGAACATATTTTTGCTTTCTTTGTTGAAATGTATTAGTTATCTCCATGTCCTCTTTGGAAAAATATCTATTCAGGTCTTCTGTCCATTTTTTATTCAGGTTGTTTGGTTTTTGATGTTGAGTGAACTGTTTATATATTTCGGATATTAACCCTTTTTGGTCATATCATTTGCAAATATTTTCTCCCTTTCTGTATATTGTCTTTTCGCTTTGCTGATGGTTTCCTTTGCTGTGCAAAATCTTTTAAGTTTAAGTAGGTCCCATTTGTTTATCTTTGCTTTTATTTCCTTTGCTTTAGGAGATGGATCCAAAAAAATACTGCTACAATTTATGTCAAAGAGTACTCTGCCTATGTTTTCCTCTAGGAGTGTTATGGTTTCTGGTCTTTCAGTTAGGTCTTTAATCCATTTTGAGCTTATTTTTGTGTATGGTGTTAGGGAGTGTTCTAATTTCATTCTTTTACATGTAACTGTCCAGTTTTCCCAGCACCACTTATTGAAGAGACTGTCTTTTATCCATTGTATATTCTTGTCTCCTTTGTTGTAGATTCATTGACCATACATATGTGAGTTTATTTCGGGGCTCTCTATTCTGTTCCATTGATCTATGTGTCTGTTTCTGTGCCAGTACCATACTGTTTTGATTAGCTTTGTAGTATAGTCTGAAGTCAGGGAGTGTGATTCCTCCAGTTCTATTCTTCTTTCTCAAGACAGTTTTGGACATTTGGGGTCATTTGTGTTTCCATACAAATATTAAGGTTATTTATTCTAGATATGTTAAAAATGCCATTGGTATTTTGATAAGGATTGCAGTGAATCTGTAGATTACTTTGGTGAGTATGGTCATTTTAACAATATTAATTCTTCCAGTCCAAGAACACAATATATCTTTCCATCCATTTGTGTGGTCTTCAGTTTCTTTCATCAATGTCTTATAGTTTTCAGAGTACAGGTCTTTTACCTCCTCATCCCTAGATATTTTATTCCTTTTGATGCGATGGTAAATGGGATTATTTCCTTAATTTCTCTCCCTGAAATTTTGTTGTTAGTGTATAGAAAAGCAACAGATTTCTGTATATTAATTTTGTATCCTGCAATTTTACCAAATTCACCAATGAACGCTAGTAGTTTTCTGGTGGCATCTTTAGGATTTTCTATGTATAGTATCATGTTATCTGCAAACAGTGACAGTTTTACTTCTTCCTTTCCAATCTGGAGTTCTTTTATTTTGTTTTCTTCTCTGATTTTTGTGGCTAGAGGACATGCAGATAGCCATCAGGAACATGAGAATATGCTCAGTATCACTAATCATCAGGGAAATGCAAATCAAAACCACAATGAGATATCACCCACACCTGTCAGAATAGCTGTTATCAAAGAGAACAAAAATAATAAATGTTGGTGAGGATGTGGAAAAAAGGGAATGCTCGTACACTCTTGGTGGGAAAGTAAATTGGTGCAGCCACTGTGGAAAACAGTATGGAAGTTTCTCAAAAAACTAAAAATAGAACTACCCTATGACCCAGCAGTTCCACTCCTGCTTATGTATCTGAAAAAAAAAACTAAAACACTAATTCAAAATGATACATGCACCCCACTGTTCATAGGAGCATTATTTACAATTGCAAAGATATAGAAGCAACCTAAGTGTCCATCAACAGATGAAAAGATAAAGAAGATGTGGTATATATATACAATGGAATATTACTCAGCCATAAAAAATAATGAAAATTTGCCATTTGCAGCAACATGGATGGACTTGGAGGGTATTATACTCAATGAAATAAGTCAGACAAAGACAAATGCTGTATGGTATCATTATATGTGGAATCTAAATAATACAACAAACTAGTGAATATAACAAAAAAGAAACAGACTACCATTTATTGAGAACAAACCTAGTGGTTACCAGTGGGGAGAGGGGGAGAGGGAGGGCAATGTTGGGGTAGGGGATTAAGAGGTACAAACTATTATGTACAGATAAGCTGTACAACACAGGGAATATAGCCAATGTTTTATAATAACTATAGATGGAGTATAACCTTTAAAACTTGTGAATCACTATATTGCACGCCTGTAACATATAATGTTGTATATCAACTACACTTTTATAAAAAAGTAAATAAATAAAATAAATGTAGCTGAGTAGCAAATTTCTCCAATACAGTTGTCCCTTTGTATCTGAGGGTTTTGCATCCTCAGATTCAACCAACTGTGGATCAAAAATATTTGAAAAAAAAATGCCAGAAATTTTCAAACAGTAAAACTTGAACTTACTGCCTGCCAGCAACTATTAACATCATATTTACATTGCATTAAATATTATAATAATCTAGAGATGATTCAAAGTATATGGGAGGAGGTACATAGGTTATATGCAAATACTATGCCATTTTATTTTTTTAATAAATTTATTTATTGTATTTATTTATTTTTGGCTGCGTTGGGTCTGTTGCTGCCTGCGGGCTGTCTCTAGTTGTGGTGAGCAGGGGTTACTCTTCATTGCGGTGCGCGGGCTTCTCATTGTGGTGCCTTCTCTTGTTGCAGAGCACGGGCTCTAGGCAAATGGGCTTCAGTAGTTGTGGCACATGGGCTCAGTAGTTGTGGCTGGCAGGCTTAGTTGCTCCGCAGCCTGTGGGATCTTCCCAGAACAGGGATTGAACCTGTGTCCCCTGCATTGGCAGGCAGATTCTTAAGCACTGTGCCGTCAGGGTAGCCCCCAGTACTATGCCATTTTATATGAGGGACTTGAGCATCCTTGTATTTTATTGTCCACGGAGAGTCCGGGAAACTGAGGGACAGCTGTAATTTGCTTTGATTTATTCAGTTAATTAAGTAATAATTTATAGGGTGACACCATGTGTAAAATTTCATGGTAAGCATGATTTTCACTGTCGTTCTCAGTCTTAGCATCTTTTTTAAAAGATCTTTTTTCTGTTATTTTTTTAATATCTGAACGTTATTGGTCTTCCAACACACACACACAGTCAAAATCCTTTTATCTTTACTGTCATATAAAAAGTAAACTAATGTGTTCTCCTCACAAATAGTCACTGCAGTCATTCCCCTTTTAACAATCTTTCTAACTATGTTAAAATTATTTTATGTCCATATTTTTTTTCCATGGAAACTGTTATTACAAACTAACAGTTGTGCTGCATTTCTGAAGGTTTCTGCCCCTCCAGTATTTTCTGGGAAAATTACTTTTAAGCTTGTCAAGAGACTTCCCTCTTAATCTCTGCTAATTTCCTAAGTGTTGATAATTACTGCTGATTGAATTAGGTATTGTTGATCTCTTTTATAGAAATAATAACTATCTTTAATAGTAAGACCTCACAAAGAATGATTTCATATGCTTAATTTTAAACTGTAGATATGACCATTTCACACACTGACTGATGATTTTTACTTAATATATTATAAAATTTTCAATTTATCTCATGATATTTTGATTTTTATCATTTCAGGACCACCAAACAATTTTGAGAGCATGGGCTGTAAAAGATTTTGCTCCAAATTGCCCTTTGTATGTCCAGATCTTAAAGCCTGAAAATAAATTCCATATCAAATTTGCTGGTAAGTTTGGCCTTGAATGAGATCCTTTGAATTGCCTCAAATTCCCATTTTGATTGTAAGAGTTATGTCTCTGAAGTTAGTGGTAACTTATTACATTCATGTTTCTGTAGAACAGAAGAATTTCCTTTTTATCATCTACTTGTTATGAGGATTTATTCACTTTAAAATGTGAATTTTTGTGGTGAATTTTTACTTTTTTATATAATTTGGTGATTTTAGTAACCGAACTTGCTGGATACGTTAGTAAGCTTGAATAGATTAGCCGTGATTAGTTGAGTACATAATATAGACACAGGTTTCAAATGTTATACGTACTAATTTATACTTATGTTTACATATAGATAGACAATACTTTGCTATAGATCATTTTATATACATATAAACTTACCACGGAATAGAATAATATAATATATTCAAGGATTTTAAATAGACTTAATTTGGGGGTAGATTTTGAAAACAATTCAAGAACAAGATACATGTGAATTTTTCATTCAGGCGCTGCTTTTAAAATAATTATCCACAAGACGTTATACTTTAAACTGTTAGAAAATTGAACAGTAAAATGGTACTTTATTTTTTTCTTAAGTGCTTCTGTAGGAATTGATTTTGATCCAGGCAGTAATTTATATACTTTTTTTTCAAATATAAGAACCATTTTTATAAAATTTCACCTTAATGGTCTAAACCTTCAAAAATCGTTAAAATGTAAATCATTTTAAGTATGCATTTGCAAAATCTATGTCCTTCAGAAGATATATTCACATACCTTAAAATGCTTACCTATTAGCATATGATATTTAAAAGAAACATTATAAACACTAAGAAATTTTAAAATAATGATGAGAATCATGAAATTATTGCTATTCAATTTTCTCTGACTCTTATCTTTTAACCTTGCTGCTAATGACATCACTTTTTTTCTAAAAAAGTATAGGAAACAACTTAAAGCAATGACTCTCAACTTTGGCAGCATTTTACAATCTGTTTTGAAGATTTTTTTAAAGCACTAACCAAAGATTCTGAGAATTTAAATGGTCTCTGTGAATTTAAATGGTTTAGATGGTGCCAGGGTTTCTTTAAGCCTGTTTCCTAAACCGAAAATTAAAAGTAACAGTACCTCCTTTGTAGACAATCTTTTGAAATTGAATGGAAAAATACATGTAAAGTATTCCATTCTTGGCCAGTTACATTTGTTATTAACATTCAAGAAGTGCCAATTATTTATCTAAAAAAAGTTTGTAACTAAGCTGCCTTATTTTTATTATTATTTAGGAGAAGGAATATTTTTGCGAAATCTTCATACCTCATAACGACTTGCTATGATAAAATTTTTAGGAAGATAGTAATGGCACAGCACTAAAGTTCTTAAAAATATATTTAACTTTGAGTGCCAACATTTAAGATTTAGCTCAGCATATTAGTATTTTTGCTCCTATATTTTTCTCTTGTTAAATGACCATAATAATATAATGTCTCTATTCCATTGTTTAGAATTAGCAGTAAGGATTAAATAAATAATATCCGAAACATATTAGGTCTTCAATAAATGAATGTTGAATGTGGATCTTAAAACAATATGTCGTTTGGGAAAACAATTTTTACTTTTGAATGTGCTATAACTAAAATTCAGAGCAGATTTTAGTTTTTCTCCCTTTAGCAAGCCATTGATGTGCTCACAACAGACCAAACTCACTGGAATTGTCTATTTTACAAACAAATCATTTTACAAAATGATTTGAATTGATTCTTTCACATTCTTATTTTGCTGTTATTTCGATAAATCCATCAAAATGAACAGTTTTAAAATTCTATCCCAATAGTTTATCTCATTATTTCTCATTTATGGCATCTGCTGAAATTCGTTTTAATGTCTGTATTCTTTTATGGCTGAGATTAAAACATCTCAGAGGAACTCTTTTTATAATATGAAAAGATGAAAGCACCCTGGTTTCATTAAAATGTCATAAGAAACAGTTTGGGGTGATGTATGAGACTCTCAAACCAATATAATGTGCTTTATATCTCAGCATGAGGTTAAAAAGATTATGGACTTAACCTTTCAAAAGGCAGTGTATCAAGCTGTCATTTCGTTGGTGTGGTAGGTTGTTAAAATAATGGCTTCCAATGAGCCATGCTCCCTGTGTCTGTGTCCTGTTGTGATTCCACGTTGCGGCTTCTTCCATGAGGAGGTGTAATCTATTTCTCCACCCTTTGAGTATGGGTTGTCCTGTCACTTGGCTTTGACCAATGCACTGTGACAAAAGCAGCATTGTGTGACTTTAGAAACTAAGCCTTAAAAGGCCATCCAGCCTTTGCTTGCCTTTCATGGGAACACCACCCAGAGACTGCTTGTGAAGAATCCCGATTTAGTCTTTCCAAGGTTGAAAAATCACATGGAAAGTGAGGCTCATCCATCCCTGGCACCCCATCTCCCTAGCTCCCAACTCACCCATCAACCAACCCCAAAATCCATGCTGACCCACAGAATGTTGAGAAATGAAATGATTATTTTAAGTCACTAAATTTTGGAGTCATTTGTTATACAGCAATAGATAATGAATACTGTTTGTAATAAAATAATAATTGCTTTAATCTTAAATCATATTTACTTGGTAATATTCATTATATTTTTGTCCTTGTAGTCTCATGAGTATTAAACAGCATGATTCCAATTATCACAAGATATAAAATATATTTTTATTTCCATTTATTTAATTACTTTCTTCAAGTCCCCTAAATTGTGGAACTCCTAGCATGACTATCATTGATGTATTTTTTTAAAGTAAATCCACGTTTTTAAAATATGAAAGGGAGGACTTCAAAAGTCAACTGATATGTATGGAAAATATTAGAAAGCAAAAACATATGTAGCAACCTAGTAACTATTACTTTATGCAGATATACCATTTATATAATTTATGGATCATTTTCTCCTGAACAAAAAGACTGTAGGCATTCATTAAAGTAAATTGTGGAATTGTTACACTATTATTTGAATGAATTATTATAGTATTAATTATAAAAACAATTATATGAATTATTATAGTATTAATTATAAATACAATTATTTTCTACATTTTGATCAGATTCACAGAAGAAAAGTCCATATGGACATGATTTCAGCAATAGAAAAGATATGCTCTTACTCATGTCAACAAGAGAGAAAGTTAACACAGTGAGCCTAGAGTTAGAAAGAACAAAATCCTCAGGAAAATAATAGTTACAATAAAAGATTTCTGAATATGAGCCCAAGTATAAATTGTAATGATTCAAGTAAAATAAAAATATCCTTCACAGATAATTTGATTATTTTAATCACCACAATTTTCAAGAAGAAAATAAACACAAATTGGTACATAGAAAAACAGTATTTATTTTCAGCAGTTTGCCCTTTTTTATAATAAATTTGTCAAAGTGAATAGATATATATTGCAAATTCTGGAATTAGGCTGACCTCAGTCAAATCTTTGTTCTATTATGTAATGACTGCATGATCTCAGGCTTCTTGATCTCTCAAGGTTGAGTTCTTCAATATGTACAGTGAGGGTAATAAGAGAAACTATCCCATAGGGTTGTTATGATTAAAAAAATTATCAAAAGAACATCAGCCACTAGTAATTAGTACCTATCAAATTGATGATTGTCATGAATCTTGAATACCTATGTCTCACCCTCCTAATAAGTCTGTATTATCTTTGTCTCCAGGAAAAGTAACTGAGGGTTTCCCATGAAGCTTTGCAAAGAGCTTATTATAGACATTCAAAGAGCACATAATTTTCAGTTTGCACATATTTTCCAGAGAACAGAAAAAGAAAGATGTCTCCCTAACTCATTGTATGGGATTATGGCCTTGATACAAAACTCATTAAGCATAGTATGGGAAATGATAATTAGAGACCAATTTAGTTGATTAACATGGTTGAAAAATTATAGAAAATATATTAGCAAAGTAATGTATTTAAAAAATAATGTATCATCACCAAGTTGGAATTATTCTAGAAGTAGATCATCATTTCAAAGAAGAAAATATTATTATTATTTCAATGGATACAAAAAAGCATTTGAGAGAGAATTCAACATCCCTTCAAAATTTTAAAAACAGAAAAATATAAAATGCTAGGAAGCTACAAGTAAGGAATTTCTTAACCTAAGGCAGGTTATCTACAAAATAACCTAGAGGAAAACAAATATTTAGTGGTCACATATTGAGAGTCTGTCTTTAAGATTATGTACAAACAAGGATGCCTACTAAAACCACTTTTACTCAGCATTGTCCTGGAAATCCTAAGGCATGCGTTAAGACTACAAAAATAAATAAAAGGAATAAGTATTGGAAAAAGAGAAATAAAATTGCCATTATCCACATATCATAAGATATTCTACGAAGAAAATTCAAAAGAATTTTCTTTTTTTCCTAGAATACCTTTTCCTTATGGGAGCTCATCCATTTATTTGATTTCCAAAATTGAGTCTCTCCCTCAAATATCCACTATGAACTCCTGTCTTGTTCCTCTAAATAAATAGTCAGTGTCTCCTGTTAGGTTTCTAATAGCTGTCTCAAAATTAAGATATCTAGAGATAGTTACTGATTTTCCCTGACCTAAAATCTGTTTCACCCCCATTCTTCCCAGCAGCATCTATTAATACTTAGAACTCAAGCCCCAAACCCATGAGTTTTTCATTATTCCGTTGTTTGTATCCAGTCCATCAAGTGGTATATGGTTCCACTCCCTGAATATCTCAGGCTTATCCACAGACACAACCCTTGTCCATGCCATAATCAAGTTTTACTTAGGCTGTTTCAAAACACTCCCTTTCCTTTTTCTCCTGAGTATTTACAAATTGTATCTATAAACTTATTGCTGCTCTCATATTCCCATCATATTTTCAATAATGAATGTCATTTGTGTATTGTAGGAGACAGTTACATCTTCATACCATCGATGTCAGCCTAAACTCACTGTTTCCTCCTTTCAGTATATGGATGCCAGCATTCTTTCACAGCTTTGTTTTTATTTTTTTATATGTTTTTTTAAATTTATTTTTGGCTGTGTTGGGTCTTCGTTGCTGCGCGTGGGCTTTCTGTAGTTGCGGCGAGCAGGGGCTACTCTTTGTTGTGCTGCGTGGGCCTCTCATTGCGGTGGCTTCTCTTCTTGCGGAGCATGGGCTCTAGGCGCGTGGGCTCAGCAGTTGTGGCGCGTGGGCTTAGTTGCCCCACAGCATGTGGGATCTTCCCGGACAAGGGCTCGAACTCGTGTCCCCTGCATTGGCAGGTGGATTCTTAACCACTGCTTCATCAGGGAAGTCCCAACATCATTATTTTTAAACGACTCTAGTGGATTATTTTTTGTCAACCTCTGTAGATGAAAAATTGAATGGTAATATAGCTTTGGTTATGTTAAATCTTTTTTCCTGTGAGAAATAATTTTGTCAATGCACTTCTTTTTTAGAAGTGGGAATTGGTACTGAACATAGGAAGAGGTAATGGCAGTGTTCCCTAGCTATGACTAATAGAAAAATGTGGTTTTATAACATCTTGTACTCTTTGTCAGCCTCTTGTGGGACTAGCAATTCCAGTAAAGCCTCTCCAGGGTCAAATATTTGACCTGAAATTACCTGAAAAAAGATTCGCCTCCACATTGCTGAACTGTTCATAAATTGTCTCTCCTTAGTGAAAAAACTGTGATGAAAAAGGCAAAACATTATAGTAGTTCAGTTTTTAGATGTGTTTCTGTAGCCCACATTTTAATCAGAATAAAACCAAACCCATATCTTTTTCTTCACTGTACATTCCGAAATTCTTTAAAAAAAATACACAAAACAAAACAAAACAAATGGACAAGAAAAATATGTACCTGACTAGGAAAAGAACTCCTTTACTGCAAAGCCTTGAATGAACTTAAAGAATGAACTGTACTCTCCAGTTTGTCACTTGAATGGAAAATCTTTGCTGTTTGTCTCCTAATCAGATGAAATTACTCAGAAAATCTGTGAGAGGGTGAACCCCTATTATCTGAGTAAATTAATTGCTAAATTTAGGTTCCCACTCTATACTCCCCCTGCTAAATAAAGTGTTAGGTCATCTGTGACTATTCAATTCCCTTTTCTTTATCGACTAATTTTCTTTCAACTACTGGGTTCTCTGGAAATTTCCCACTTCATTTTAACAAATATAGGAAGGCATAAAAATCAAATTGATAAATTTTCACCCACAAGTAGGAGTAAAGAATGTAAACATATGTCTGTAAATAAATTTGTAGGAGTGAGGAACATAAAATCAATTTGTAAGTGATTTGTGAATTTTCTATGAATTTTATTTCCCATGCTTCGATGATGATATTTCCTAAGTAACAGATTTGAATTAAAGTTCATGAATGAATGGAAGAATCAGACCACAATAGTAAAGTGCTGAATGAATAAAATTCTTTCTCCTTCACCACTAAAGTGTGCCGAGAAGAATGATTCATGATAGTAGAACTATAGGAGTTAGTTCTGGCAACTTAAAAAAAAAAAACAAAAAAAGATTTTAATTGCAAAAAAAGTTAAAATGGGCAAAAGGAAATACTTTCTAACAATATCATTGACAATACTCTATAAACATATGTTTTTCTTATAGTATATAGTCATGGATGGCTACCGTTATAAAAACAATATTGTTTAAAATCACACACACACACACACACATACACATATGCACATATTGGAGAAATGATTTGACTAAAAGTTTAGCCATCGGTTTTTACTGGCGCACCAGACACTCCAATGCCTCAATTTTTCCTCCCCAAAAAGAGAGTGGAAAAATATTTCTAAGCAATATAAATATTGGAAATTATCTTAGCTGTTTCTGAATAACATATGTATGCACAAGGCTTGGTTTTTACCAAATGGTGATGTGTGAGTTCTTCATGCTGAATAATTTCTTCATTTCCCATATACACCCACATAGACACCATGTTAAACTTCATTCTTACAACCTACTTATAAAACATAATGCTTTGAATTCTTATATTTTCAAAAGATAAATTACCAAAACTTTGAAAATTCTCCATTTTTAGATGGAAATATTTTCTTTTTGATTTTTGTCTTATTGTGAAGATTATCAGAAACCACTTAACATAAGGCCATCTTCAGACCCAGCACAATTTGGAGTTTTTACTTTTTTTTCCCACTATTTTTCACTTTGCAAAAAAATCAAACATACAGTTTTAAAATTATACAATGAAAATGTGTATTACCCCCATTTACATTCAACAGTGAACATTTCCACATTTGTTTCATCTTCTGTGTATTACACACACACAGACACAGACACACACAAACACACACATTTTTACATAAGCATGTTTTTCCTAAGAATGACATTCTGCTACATAGCCAAGATAACATTTTCACCCCTAAGAGATGAAAATCAACATTTTATTTTTAATTGCATTTGCTTTTTAAGTTTTTTTGTAGAAGTAATTTTAGATCAACAGAAGAATGGTATATATAGAACAGAGCGCTTCTATGTAGCCTTTCACATAACACTTTCCTGGAATGTTAACTTCTTATATAGCCATGGCCCATTTAATCAAAATTTTAAAAATTAACATTGCTGTGGATTATTTTTAAGTTAAATGCATTCCTGTATTTTGTTCCTCCTAATAAAATATCTATCTTGTATTTGTTTTTCCTTTCTGTGACTTTTACAAGTTTAAAATATGGGCCAAACCATATTTCCTGCCTTTTCTCTTTGACACTTGATTAATTGCTGCTGACCATTAGGTTTTTAAAGCCATTTTCTTGTGGACCGCTTATAATTTAATTAACTCAAAGCATCTTTATGTTTTTCTCCATTAATTTTCTTATGGTTGTATATTTCTCAAAGACTCATTTTCATGATTCTGGAAACCAGAGAAGCGTGTTTCTTCTTCTGTCTTAGGAAAGTGCCAGACATATTCTATCACAACCCAGGCCTATGATTTTCAGTCTGTAAAGTAGTTTCTTGATATGAATGTTTCATAAAGAAAACCAGGTATATCCTCTTTTATTCTTGTTTTATTCAAAACAATTTATTCAAAACATTTTTATTGAGTCCTACTGTGAGCAATAAATTGTTCCAGGCACTAGTGGTATAATGAAGATGAAGATGGAGTAGCTATCTATTCCAATGGCAGATTTTCTAATTTTCTTTACCTCTAACCCTTTAATAACCAGGGAGTGGGCCTTTACATTCATCCCAAGAATAACACTTCAACTGAGCTTTTTCTTTCTACAGAGAACTTCATTTGTAACCTTAGAATTCTCCTCCTCAACCCTTGCCACCCTCCTTATATATCAAAACTCATGATCCCAATTATGTTCTAATTTAGTAAAGTTTTCATGATTTGATATAATATCCCTGTTCCTGGAATAGTTACTTCTGTATTGAAAAGAGTCTCTTAAAACACAATTTTTAACCCCAAAAGAATGAGATCCTAATACTAGGACAGCCAACAAGTGGAGAGAGCAAATATTATAATGGGATGTTTATTTAATCTAACATTGCCTCAAATCATACTGCATAAGGACATATTGTAAACATGCGCATGTGTGGGTGTTGTGTGTGTGTGCGATTGTGAAATAGGCTTTACTAAAGAATTGGAATGTTGTTGGAGAAGCGATGAGAGGCTAATGAAAGTTTTAGGTAAAGGTGTAAATTTTTAACTAGTTAACAGAGTGACTCCAGGGGAAATATGGAGCGCAGGGAAGAGGACAAAAAGGACCTCATGGGGTGATTATTTGGGAAGTTATTATATTTGTTCAGGTGAGCGATACTGAGAGATTGACCCTAATGGTCGTTCAGGGTGAGAACGGATTCACGAATCATTTCAGATGTTCTCTAGACTTCATAATAAGTTGACTGTGAGAGCCACAGAAGAGTGAGAAATAATTTTATCTTTGCAACTTTCCATCTCTTGTTTGTGTATTCTCATATTTAATATGAATTATACTGTAACAGTTAACGAATCTATTTGTAGTTGCTTAGATGTTCATTTAACTCGTATGATTTAAAAACTTAAATGATCTGTTAAGAATGTTGAAAAGTAATACTGTAACTCAGGAGAATAAAAATATGCAAAAATGTATGAAATAGTGAAAAGGAAAAAAAAAAAGTACAGTTTTCCACCTGTGTCGGGGAAACCCCAGGTCTTTCCTCCTGTTTCTCTGCTGTGACCTTTACTTCTCACACCGAGCACTTCGCTTCTGACACTTCTGGTCACCAAATGTGTGGGTTTTTTTTTTTTCCTCCACACCAAGCAATTCTGTGCAACACCAGCTGGGTGTCCTACAATTCAACTCAATTCTGACACTGTCTATTCAAAGATAGCATCAGATCCCACAGGTTAAGGGACCAGACCTGCAAAACTCCCCCAGATGATGAGGTAAATAGATCAAGGCCTGGGAGGGTCCTGAGCACAGGAGCCTCTGTCCCTGTGGATTTGGGGTGCATCAGCCTCCCAGGGTAGATGTGTTCACCAACCTGGAAGCCCTCCAGACCCCTGACTACTGGTATTTTATGGAGATTTCCTCACGTAAGCATGACCATTTATTAACTCCACTTCCAGCCCCTCTACCCTCTCTGGAAGACGGGGTTGGAACTGAAAATTCCAAGCTTCTAATCACAACTTGGTCTTTCTGGTGACCAGTCCCATCCTGGAGCCATCCAGAAGCCCACCCAGAGCCACCTCATTAGGACAAAACATGCTCCGAGTACTCTTATCACTTAGGAATTTACAACAGTTTTAAGAGCTCCGTGTCAGCGACTGGGTTGAAGCCAAATATAATAACAAGAGATGTTCCGAGTGTTCTTATCAACCAGGATATTACAATGGTTTCAGGAGTTCTGTGTCGGGAAAACTGGGGATAGAAATCAATATATATCCTTTCTATTATCTCACAAAAAGCTTTCAAATAAGTAAGTAATCTTCCACCATGATGTGGTAACAAGGAATTCTACAGGAGAAGGAGTGACACAGGAAAAGAACACCAGAAATCTAGGTACAGACCCCGT
This sequence comes from Aethalodelphis obliquidens, assembly GCF_003676395.1. Lineage (NCBI taxonomy): Eukaryota > Metazoa > Chordata > Mammalia > Artiodactyla > Delphinidae > Aethalodelphis > Aethalodelphis obliquidens. Next base: position 1,688,873 of record NW_020837968.1, read on the forward strand.
AACTTTTTCTGCAACATTCGTTTTTTCTAGCAGTGTCATTAAAATATGTGTCCGTAGAGTGCTACTCTGGAGGTATTGGGAAATGCTTGGTATGAGAGTACTGTATAAAGTGGTAAAAGGATGCACATGCAGAAATCCAAAAAGGATGGATACATCAGCTAGTATCGGTTTATACAATTACGTGAAGCTTTCATGAGGAAATAATATGACCTGCACACAACATTTAAATAAAAAGACATCCATTACAGTTTTTATTGTAAGAATAGATGTAGAAAGAAGTAAAGTGGCTCATATGAGAACACATACATAAGATATACAAGATGTGGTGTGTATATAAATTATGCACCTATAAGTCATTGTTAGAAATTATATTAAAATGAAGAGTAATACAGATGAAATAAGCAAGATAGGAAATTCCTTAAAGTAGGGTAACAATTTTATTAATACTATTTATGTACATTAAATTGTATTTTATATGGAAATGTACTACTAGCTAGAAGGTAAGTTTGTTGAAGATGGTTGGTTTTTTTTTTTTTTTTTTTGGTACGCGGGCCTCTCACTGTTGTGGCCTCTCCTGTTGTGGAGCACAGGCTCCGGACGCGCAGGCTCAGCGGCCATGGCTCACGGGCCCAGCCGCTCCGCGGCATGTGGGATCTTCCCGGACCGGGGCACGAACCCGTGTCCCCTGCATCGTCAGGCGGACTCTCAACCACTGCGCCACCAGGGAAGCCTGAAGATGGTTGTTTTTAATTTATTTATGCAGTTTACATTTTCACATTTTTCCCACAAGATCCAAATTATCAAGTGTAATTAATGCCATGAAAAAATTTGCAAATAGTTATATCTAAGCAGGGAAGATGTTAACTTAATTACAACAAGGGGTTATGTTTGTATAGGCTATAATATGTTTGTATAGACCTGAAGTATCACTATTATGTGGGTAAAAGATAATGTATGTGAACTTACAGATCTGTGCAATTAGCATATTTTTATATAACCCACAACCAACTCTCATTTAATATATTGATATAATGACAACTTTCATTGGTGCCCAGTTCTCATTTAAACCATCAAGCTATTCTGTGTAGTAAATCATAAGGACTAAATCTGATGAATTAGCCAATACCTAGTTCCTCCTTGAGAATGTTAAATTCACCTTCCAATAAGTAATGAAAAATAAGTCAATTTAAAAAGGGGTAGCTATTTTTAAAACCACCAAGGTGAATGTAATTAGCTGAGATAAGTTATTTCCAAAGAATTTTGGAAGTTTACATGTTTAAAAATAAGAAAAAGAAATTTGTAATATGTTGAAATTGTAAATTAGTAATTTTGACAAAATCAGTTTCTTTTTCGATTTTTTATTCATTATTAGGTTTTCAGCTTCTTAAGATTCAGTTTTGTCTGGAACTAAAAAAAGTAAAATAAAAGCTCAATTATCATAAAAGAGGTTTTTGTGAACTTGTGTTATAATAGCCTTAAGATGATTATCTAGTTTAATTCCTAGGTTAAATGGTATGTGTACTTTTATGGGTTTTAATACACAATGCCAGTTTGCTCTCCAGAAATGAATAACTTATCATTGCAGGAGTGAGCAATATTCCTTTTAACTTTTGCCCCTTGGCTGAATGAAAAATAATATAAGAACTATATTATTATTATTGTGGCAGTTGACATTTATTTAATGCTTACTATGTGCAATGACTACTTTTTATAGATTAACTCAATGAATTTTCTTTTTTTAATTAATTTTTTATTGGAGTATAGTGGATTTACAATGTTGTGTTAGTTTCTGCTGTACAGCAAAGCGAATCAGTTCTACACATACATATATCCATTCTTTTTTAGATTCTTTTCCCATATAGGTCATTACAGAGTATTGTAACTCAATGAATTTTCATCACAACCTTGTTAAGATAGTAGATTAGTTATCTATTGCTGATACTGAGTTAATGACTTCACATCTTCACAGTATAACCAGTAAACACTCATTGTCTCACAGTTTCTGTGGGTCAGGAATTTGGGAGGAGTAATAATCAGGATATGTGTGATGTTGCAGTAAAGATGTCAGTTGGGGCTATGTTATCTGAAGGCTTGACTTGGGCTGGAAGATCCAGGGTGGTCCCCTTTTCACTGACATGGTTGGCAAGTTAGTGCTGGCTGTTGGCAGGAGGCCTCAGTTCCTTACCTCTTAGACTTTTCCTTAAGGCAGAAGCCAGAATGTCCTTGCCTTGGCCATCACACTCTGTCATTTCCACAATATCTTACTGGTCACAAGATCAGTCCTATTCTGTGTAGGTGGGAATGACACAGGATCTAAAGCCTGTCATAGAGGCTGTCTGGAAGGCTAGCTGCCACAGGTAGATTCCAGTATTATTCCCCTTTTACAGATGAGAAAACTGAGACAGGAAGATGTTAAGTAAAATGCTGATGGTACCATAACTTAGTGGTACAGCTGGACCTTAAATGCACGTTTTCTGTCTCCAGAATGTGTGCTGTTAAGAGACATGTGGTGTTGCCACTAATAGTTTGTTTTAATTTTAAAGTTTTGATTACTAACAGTTGCACATTTCCATGTATCTATTGTATATTTAATTTGTGTGTGCATTTGTGTATAAAACATCGCTTTACCGTTATTTTCTACAGAGGTGACTATTTTTCTCTTAGTGAATTGTAGAGATTTTTTGTATTCTAAAATTACTAACATTTTGACTTTTTGAAAGTTGCATTTTTTTTTTCAGTTTGCCAGTTGTCTTTCGGTTGTGTTCATGGTGTTTTTAACTAACAGAATTTTTGTCTCCTTCTTGCACAATCATCAATGTTTTCTTTATGATTTTTGCCTCTGGATTATCCAAGGATCCATCATGTAATAGTTCAAATCAGTTTATTTTTCCAATAGTTACTTTTCTTAAAGACAGAGTTTTTAGCAACCCCTAGAATTATCTCCTAAGATCAAAAAGAATGTGTGGATCGTGAAGGACTGAAATGCCTAACTTACTTCATTTTTTTGGAATCTGTTGATGTGAACATCATGTTGAAAAATTGTAGGGGTTGGTTGGTGGAAGAATAGTCCATAGTAGGCAAGGACTCAGCAAGACAAGACACATGCCTCAATTATCCCATTAAGTCAACCTCACTTTGCATTAAGAAACTCCTTTTAAATTGCATATGCCTCCTGGTAAAATTGAAATTTCAATCATCTTTTGTATGTCTCTTTATTAAGATTGTTAGATGAATATCTAATTGATAGTAGCGTCTATCTACCTGTTTATTTCTGTAAGCATGGACATTTTGGAGGGAAAGGAAAAGATTTGATTATTATGGGAGACTGCTGAAAAACAGTATTTAGGATACACTCATTGGCAGTGGCCAATGAGTGTATCCTAAATACCCAATGAAGAGAAGAGATGAGGTGAGAGTTTCCTTTGCAGTTTTGTCCAGAGTAATGACATGGCTGAAAACAGCTGTCTCAGGTTATACATGACAACTATAAATATGGCCATGGGTTGTCGTTTGCGTGGGTAGATCAGGCAGATCATAGCATCTTCTGTCTTTGATAAGGAAAAGGTGTGTACTCACAGAAGTGCCTATTTCCACTTATTGTCTATTTTTAGGAAAGAAAAAACTTTACTTATCATGGGAGTTTGCTGTAGTTTGCTGCTTTTCTGTGTTATTTCAATCTGAAGTTTACATTTGTGTAAGACAGAGATACATAACTATACCAACTTGTCTAATATGATACTAGGCATCGTTGCTCAAAGCCTTAACGTGCTTAAAGACGTGGAATTCGAACTTATGCCTTGTGGCTCCAAATGTAATGATTCTTTCAGTCAAGTACAGGAGCACCTTTGCAACGTTTTCCTACTTTATAATGTATTTCTACAAATGCTGGGATTATATTTTAGTCTTCATGGAATGTGTGGTTCAGAAAGTCTGTTTTCCAGTTTAATTGACAATGATTTCCAGAGATTTAGAGTGAAAAAGATATGTAGTGGAGTGTATACCTGTCCCCTGACGTCCTCCCAAGTGATTTCAGGGCTATTTACACTATTCAGACCCACAGTACCCAAACTCAATCTTCCGTTTTGCTAATTCAACCATCTAGTGCTATCTAAAGCCCTCCCCTCCACTTCATTGATGCAATGCTTTTCAATTAGCTTTTTAAATTTTTTTTGATGTGAGACCTATTTAATTTATTTTATTTTATTTTTTCACTTTGCTCTACAGCAGAGATTGGCCCAACATTGTAAATCAATTAGCTTTTAACGCAGTGCTACTCAAAGTGTGGGCCAAAAACCAGTTTCAGACTACAGACTTTTACTAAGCTATAAAATAAATACCAAATTGACAGTGAGCATTTAGAAACTTTGATAGCAATCTGCTAGCAATCTGTGACACCCTAGTGCACCACAGTGTGTTGTCTCTTTGATAAGCGAGTAGACTCGTTTGGATCATATCATATTCATAGGTGAGTCACATATGGCTTGAGTTCTATACAGGCATGCACATTAGAACTGCATATGTGTCTGCAATGCATTGGAAATTAAAAAGAAAAGAAACATCTGTCCTTCATCATGAACAGCTGAGAAGCATAGCTCTGATGCCTTATCGGTCTAGAGTCTTCTGTGCCCCACCTTCCTTTTTTCTGTCCTGTCCTCTTTAAACCACCTGAACTCTGTGGTCTGTCATTCAGCCAACCTCATATCTGTATATACTGCTTTCCTTTGTTTTAACTTTTTATGCCTCCTGATTGACAATAACAAACATACAAACAAACAAAATTCTTATCAGATGGATTCTTTTTTCCTGCTCCTTGACTGAGCCTTGCTAGGAAAAAAAAAAAATCACACCGTGGATCAGACTTGTATCACTGTGAACTCATGGTCTGGCAGCTCACAGGCCCTTAACAGTGTGGATTTTTTTTTCCTTATCAAAACACACTCTTACTCTTGCAGTTACCATTTCAATCTTTAGTTCACCTCTTAATTCTTAGGTAGGGGAAGCCAATGAGTGAAAATTTCCTCAGAGTTTTGCTACCGAATTTTCCTAGTGTTACTTCCTTTTCACTTACCATTTCCTGCTTTTCTCCTGTTACAATAGGATTTCCTTATCTCCAGGCTGGACCCCATCACGTTGTACCTTGTCAGCAACCTTGTGATAGTTTTCTCTCCTTAATCTTCAAACCTCTTTCTTTGTTAATTTATCTCCATAAAAATTTAAATATCCTCCTGCCTCTCTGATTTACTTTTAAGAAAATCACCTCTGCATGCTTTCTTCACCTTTCAACTAACTACTGTTAATTATCCTTAAAAATCTTAGTTTAAACATCACTTCTTTGGGGATACTATTTCTGATTCCTGCAGAGCAGGAAAGGTATCCTTTTGTATCTTCTTAGAGCACTTGCATTTATGTCCTTTATAAAATTTATCGCAGTATATTTGCTACTAATAAATTTTCTAGAGATCTTTCAAAATCCCTTTGAATCAGTGACTCAAATCATTTTAGTCCAGCTATGATTTTGGGGTGTGTGTGATTGAAAAGCAATGGAATTGATTTCAAGGTCAGATTTGGCCACATTCCTTCCAAACTCCCTCATTAAGTGATGGGGTTTTGGGAAACGTGGTGTTTGTATTTTTTCAGTTCAATTAAGAGGTTGTTTGAACCACTTGTCCGTCTGGTAGCAAGTAGTAAGCTTTAAAGTAAGTTCAGGGGAGAGAAAAACCACTAGAAGATTCACTTATTGTAATGTGCTTCCTTAATCAATTTTAGACTTGTATAGCTTTTGTAGAGTTCTTTATAGGCTGTGTGAATTTAAGTTAATAATGGATTTAGGCAAGTAACTTGACCTCTCTGAACATCTAATTGCTTATCTGAAAACTGTTTAACACAATATATATCATAAAACTTTTGTGAGGTTTAATAACACACATGCATACATACATATGTATGTACCATTTAGCATAAAACTTGAAATCCTGTTTGGGATTAGTATTATTATAATATGTTAAGGCAATTCAATAACTATATCCTTAACTCTCATGACATCAATTACTATCATGAGCTAGTGAGAAATGAATACTTTCGGTTAGTACCTAAATAAATGGAGTTTTGAGGTCAGCAATTTTTCAAAAAATATTAAGACTGCTGTTTCTGTGACATGTTTTAAAATAAAGGAGGTTATTAAAATTTAAACTGTTTTGCTCTAGGATACAGGAAATGATTCCCCTTTGAGCACTTAATTAGTATGATACATTAAAAAAATTACAGCATTAACATAAGGATTCAAGCAATTAGAAACACACAAAAATGTGTTTTATACTCAATATTACTGAAGTGAAATACGTCTGTTTATAGAACGTTGCCAGCGTCAAACTGGGTTGAATTCTGTATATTTAATAAGCATCTTGTATTTAGATCTTGTGAAACTAAATGACTTTTAAAGCTTTACTTAAACCTATTCTTAGCCATTGAATGGTTCACAGTCCTAGAATTGGCAGAAGTATGATGTCTGCTCATGTACACACACAAACACACACACTCCGACTGGTATTTTATTGATTAAAGCAACAGGATCAAAATAAAACTCGATTGTTAGAGATTACTCTCCTCGAAGAAAAAGAAGCAATTTTCATGGCAATCAACCCACTCATGCTTATAAACAGAGTCTAATAAGCGAAGGCTATGTGAGAGGTTTATAATGCAATTTGTTCAGTCGGTCTATGTAATAAACTCTTTCCCTATAAAATAAAAACAAATAACATTCAATTTTTAAAATTTACCCTGTTTCGTGTTTCTCTTTAAAAGCTCTTTCTCCAAAGGATATTTGATTTCTGTAAATCAAAATCCAGGACTAGATTGGTTTCATGCACTGTCCACTGTTGCTTACTGCTTTCTGAAGAGCTGTTACCTAGCAACTGCATGGAAGAAGCTTCCAGTACTTTAAATCATAGACAAGCTCAAAAAATACTGTGAGGCAGACTTTTAAAAAAATATTCTGACTTGTTAAAATGTAATTAACAAATTGATTTTCCATAAAGCAAAAGGGCCTTGAAAATAGATTTGATCGTATCTATCTATAAATTTGTAGCTTTAATTGCAATTGCTTATCTGAAGAGCTTTTAAATCAAAAATAATAAAAATAGCCATAAAACAGAAACCACAAATCTTACATAATCCTGCTATTTTAAAAGTTGTAGCCCTTGAAAACTGTTTCCCATTCCTTAAGAGAGTTACTATTAACATTTTGATTCCCATTCTTACAATTTTTCATGCTTATTCAGGCATATGTATGCACACATGAACATATATGCAGAAGTCAGCTTTTTTATCAATGGAGTTATATTGTATCATTTTGCTACTTAAATTTTAAAACTGTATTATTGACGTTCTTTCAAGATGGTTTATTGAAATCTATCTTTTTATTTTTAATAATGTAGGATTGTGGTGATAAATAGTACCTGTTTAGAATTCTGATGAGCATTTTATATTCATTATCTACTTTTCTCCGCAGAAAACCCTATGAGATAAATATTATTATGATTTACAGTTTTAAAGATAAGGCAAGTTAGGCTCTGAGGGATCAGGACCTTGCCGGTGGCCTGGCACACTTGGGGGCGACACCATTTGCTCTCATGTGCTTATGCTTTGATGGCAAGCAACCCAAGAGAAAGAGCTGAGTCAAAACAGCAACTTTACAGGGACGAGAAGAAAATACAAGATTTTGAAAGAGGAAATGCTTTCTTCAACAAGGGAAGGAAATTAGAAAGAAAACATGGACAGATTTGATCATTGCTAAGGAGTCATCTCTGTCTGCATAATCAAAACTGGACTTTTGCCACTTATGTGGTCTCAGCAAAGAGGGACAGTGTGTAGGGGAAGTGGATGTGTCTAGAAAATATTAATCCAGAAGTTTACAAAACCTAGTCTAGTAACCATATTTAACTAAAAGAGGAGTTGAGACATGTCATTTCTCCCTGGACAGGCATGCACCCAGCTAAACCTTGGGGATGGGTGAGGGAGAATGAAGCCTCTTACTAAAAGGAAGAAGGAGAGAATGAATATGGGGTGAGAGTAGTTTCAGCCACAGTTCAAATCTTTTTGTCCACCCAAGTATCCATGTACAGTGTTTTTCCCTTATACATTAAGATACTCATTCATTATTATGAAAAATACCCCAAAGTTGCCTCAATTGCTGAATCCAACTCAAAGTGCAGGATATCTCGATAATACAAAGTCATTGCTAGCTGTGGATCCTAATAGTCTGGCAATGAACACACCAATAAGTGAGTTAGTTACCTCTCCCCCACCCCATATGCATATATAATAGCAGAGCAAGATAGCTGTGATAAAATAGTGGGTTTTGGAAAAAGAAAGGGAGACACACAGCAGACATTGTTCCATAGGAATGGTGAAATCCTGTGGGACATGAATTGCAGAGACCTTGCAGTAATTTTTTTGATTAGACACCCATCCTGCTCTTAGAAAATAACTCCTTTGTCTATTCATAAGCATAGATCCTTGGTCACTATCTTCTGTGGCTACAGAGAACGTTGAAATTAGAACAGATTTCCTCCAGTCCTTTCTATGTGTCAATAATTGTGCTCAAAGTTCTTTTCTAAGAACTTTCTTGCACTTGCCATATTTACTGGCTTTTGTTGCCGTGTCTGTATCACCCTCTTGGTTGTCATGGCAACTACCTTGGCACCATCTGAAACAATAGGTTTATTGGGTGGGAAGGCAGCACAGCACCTTTATCTGATCCCCACATTAGGTCCAGCTTTATTGATCTAGCTGAAAAGTCTTAAAAGGAGGTCACTGATAAAGATTCTGAAAGACAGTGTCATCTCCCATGATTTAGGGTACAGTTCACTGTTTTGGTTCTGCAACTGTCCGGATTCCTGGACTCCTAGGTTTCTGGCTTCAAGCAATTTTCCCTTTTCTCTCCGCTTGCAGAGTGATCGATTTTTGCCCCAGATCATCTGTCACCTTACTAAAATCAGCAAGGTGCTGTCACCCACGTTAGTATTCTTGCCCTTTCTGATACCTCTCCCATACGTGTCTCCATCGACAGGTAGTTTCTGCATTCAGAAGGGAAAATGGGTAATAGGGAAAGATAGCAATTTCTGTCACAGATATAATTCTACATTATGCATCTCTATAGTACTTAAATTTTATATAACTTAATCTTCTTTTTAAAAAATTTTATTGGAGTGTAGTTGATTTACAGGGTTGTTAGTTTCAGGTGTACAGCAAAGTGAATCAGTTATACATATATCCACTCTTGTTTTTTTTTTTTTTTTTAGATTCTTTTCCCATATAGGTCACTACAGAGTATTGAGTAGAGTTCCCTGTGCTATACAGCAGGTTCTTATTAGTTATCTATTTTATATATAGTAGTGTGTATATGTCAATCCCAATCTCCCAGTTTATCCCCCCCTCCTTATCCTGTGGTAACTATAAGTTTGTTTTCTGCATCTGTGCCTCTACTTCTGTTTTGTAAATAAGTTCACTTGTACCCTTTTTTTTTTAGATTCCACATACAAGTGATATATGATATTTGTCTTTTTGTGTCTGACTTACTTCACTCAGTATGACAGTCTCTAGGTCCATCCATGTCTCTACAAATGACCCATTTTTGTTCTTTTTTTATGGCTGAGTAATATTCCATTGTATATATGTGCCACATCTTCTTTATCCATTCCTCCATCAATGGACATTTAAGTTGCTTCCATGACCTGGCTATTGTAAATAGTGCTGCAATGAACATTGGGTTGCATGTATCTTTTTGAATTATGGTTTGCTCCGGATATATGCCCAGGAGTGGGTTTGCTGGATCAATCATATGGTAGCTCTATTTTTAGTTTTTTAAGGAATCTCCATACTATTCTTCACAGTGGCTGCACCAATTTAAATTCCCATCAGTAGTGTAGGAAGGTTCCCTTTTCTCCACACTCTCTCCAGCATTTATTGTTTGTAGATTTTTTGATGATGGCCAGTTTTTAATTAGAAAATCACTTGATAAAAATTGGCAGTTTGTGGCTTGAAATGTCCCCAAAAGGAAATGTAAGTAGCTGATGAAAAAAAATGAGCTGAAAAACTGCCCAATCTCCTAACTCACTGTCCCTCTTTTCCACACTGCTTGGTCATAATAGTTAATGGTATGGATAGCCAGGAAAATGCTTCTTTCAGTGCCCTAGGCTTGTGTTTCGGTGATTTCCCTTCTTTCAGTGTTTTTGCCCACGTCTTATCTCTGCACCCACTTCCAGAGACATATTCTCTAGATCATGTAAATGTGAGCCTTCTATCATGGCTATTCCTAGCCCCCTCCTCTGTGACCACCACCCCCTATCTTTCTAGTTCATGTCCTCTAATACAGAACTCCAACAATCTTTTGACTACACTGGGACTTGCAATTTGTTGATTCGACCAAGTTTTCACCTGTTGGTCCTGTCTTCCCTTCTTAACCTGTTTGTACCCCATAGCACACCTTTAGAACCCATAATTTCAATTCAGCCTAGTTCGTTGACCTTCCATTAGTTAGACTTGTTTGTCAGAAACCAACTCTAGTGAACAACTCTCTGTCTTCTAGGTGTTTACTTCCATGCATTTGACTGTGGCCAGAGGAAACCAAACAAAAGACGACCTGCAGGCTATTCCTCCATTAAATTCATGATCACTAATTTTTCGGGGTCTAGAAGCTGCCAAACGATCATTCTGTCCCTCAATTCTGTTTCTTCTCCCACGCTCTTAAACAGTGATACCATATTTTCTCTCTCACCTCCAACCTCTTCCCCAATCATCATTTCCACCTATTTTACTAAGAAAGTAGAACGATTGGAAGAAGAACAAAATTTTCGTAAACGTCTGTCTACACATCTACCCACCAACCTGAAGGTAGAACGCCCATATATTCTACCTTTTTTCCTGTTATTATAGATGAACAATTTTAGTAGCAATATGGCTGGGAAGAGGCATGAAAAGAGTGATATGTTAGTAAGATTACCCAAATTCTGACAATCTAGGAATGACATTTTAAGGAATTCGAAATATAGTCTATAAGCTTTAGGATTTATGAAAGGTCATTAATCCATTTGGCAGATCAAACAGCACTCTCTAGTTATTGTTGATAATGGAAATGTTCTGTATTTGCCTTGTCTAATACCTAGCCGTAGTCACAAGTATTATTGAGAACTTAATTGTTATTGAACTTTTATTTCTGTTTAATTTTAGTTTATTTAAATGTAAATAGCCACATGTAGCAGAGGCAACTGTATTGGCCAGCACAGTTTCATTTTTATTTTATGTAATTAATTAGTTAATTATTTTATCAAAGTATAGTTGATTTGCAATGTGTTCATTTCAGGTGTACAGCAAAGTGATTCAGTTATTCATACGTATATATCTATTTTTTCTCAGATTCTTTTCTCTTATAGGTTATTGGAAAATATTGAGTAGAGTTCCCTGTGCTATACAGTGGGTCCTTGTTGGTTATCTGTTTTATATATAGTAGTGTGTATAGGTTAATCCCTAAACTCCTAATTTATCCCTCCCCCTGCTTTCCCCTTTGATTATCCTGTTTGTTTTTTATGTCTGTGGGTCTACTTCAGTTTTGTATGTAAGTTCATTTGTGTCATTCTTATTAGTATGGTAATCTCTGGGTCTCTCCATGTTGCTGTAAATGGCATTATTTCATTCCTTTCTATGGCTGAGGCAACTGTATTGGCCAACACAGTTTTAGAAGGGTGATAGGTGGGATGCTGAAGAATTGGAGAACAGGAAGAGCAATTCAGAAGCTGTTTTGTTACCCCCGGTGAGAGATTTTCAGAGTTTGAATAAAGGTCCAGCATCCCTTAGCTGTAATCCCCAATCCAGAAAATTCTGAAAAAAGAAAACATTTTAGTATTTGTGTTGGTGTTAAAATCTGACCTGACCTGAATTATTTGGTAGCAATCCCCGCACTGAACTTAATTTTTTTTTAAATTTTTATTGGGGTATAGTTGCTTTACAATATTGTGTTAGTTTATACTGTACAGCAAAGTGAATCAGCTGTATGTATACATATATCCCCTCTTTTTTGGATTTCCTTCTCATTTAGGTCACCACAGAGAACTGAATAGAGTTCCTTGTGCTATACAGTAGGTTCTCATTAGTTATCTATTATATACATAGTATCAATAGTGTATATATGTCAATCCCAATCTCACAATTCATCCCACTCCCCCCTTTCCCCCTTGGTATCCATACATTTGTTCTCTACGTCTGTGTCTCTATGTCTGCTTTGTAAACAAGATTGTCTATACCAATTTTTTCAGATTCCACATATACGCATTAATATACGATATTCATTTTTCTGTTTCTGACTTACTTACCTCTGTATGACAGCCTCTGGGTCCAGCCATGTCTCTACAAATGACCCAGTTTTGTTCCTTTTTATGGATGAGTAATATTCCATTGTATATATGTACCACATTTTCTTTTTTTTTTAATTTTAATTATTTATTTTTTAACATCTTTATTGGAGTATAATTGCTTTACAATGGTGTGTTAGTTTCTGCTTTATAACAAAGTGAATCAGCTATACATATACATATATCCCCATATCTCCTTCCTCTTGCATCTCCCTCCCATTCTCCCTATCCCACCCCTCTAGGTGGTCGCAAAGCACTGAGCTGACCTCCCTGTGCTATGAGGCTGCTTCCCACTAGCTATCTATTTTACATTTGGTAGTGTATATATGTCCATGCCACTCTCTCACTTCATCCCAGCTTACCCTTCCCCCTCCCCATGTCCTCAAGTCCATTCTCTATGTCTGCGTCTTTATTCCTGTCCTGACCCTAGGTTCTTCAGAACCTTTTTTTTTTTTTTTTAGATTCCATATATATGTGTTAGCCTACAGTATTTTTTTCTCTTTCTGACTTACTTCACTCTGTATGACAGACTCTAGGTCCATCCATCTCACTACAAGTAACTCAATTTCGTTTCTTTTTATGGCTGAGTAATATTCCATTGTATATATGTGCCACATCTTCTTTATCCATTCACCTGTTGATGGGCACTTAGGTTGCTTCCATGTCCTGCTTATTGTAAACAGTGCTGCAGTGAACATTGAGGTGCATGTGTCTTTTTGAATTATGGTTTTCTCTGGGTATATGCCCAGTAGTGGGATTGCTGGGTCATATGGTAGTTCTATTTTAAGTTTTTTAAGGAATCTCCATAGTGGCTGTATCAATTTACATTCCCACCAAAAATTCATGAGGGTTCCCTTTTCTCAACACCCTCTCCAGAAATTATTTTTTGTAGATTTTTTGATGATGGCAATTCTGACCGGTGTGAGGTGATACCTTATTGTAGTTTTGATTTGCATTTCTCTAATAATTAGTGATGTTGAACATCTTTTCATGTGTTTGCTGGCCATCTGTATGTCTTCTTTGGAGAAATGTCTATTTAGGTCTTCTGCCCATTTTTTGATTGGGTTGTTTATTTTTTTGATATTGAGCTGCCTGAGCTGTTTGTATATTTTGGAGATTATACAATCATCCTTATTGATTACATAGATGTTTTCTTTATAAAAAGAGTACTGATTTTTCTTATTATCTAACAAGGAATCCCAACATTATATACAATTAACTCATTAATCTAAGATGATTGTTTTCAACGTATCTGATCCAATACCTCTTTTTTATGATAAATATTTTGTAACACTTCCTTTACTATCCTGGAGTGAAATTCAGAGTAAATGTAAACATCTATATGAATACATTTTAAATAGTTAATATAATGTCCTAATTGTAATATGAAGGAGAAAGAGAGGGAAATAATAGTAAGGAAGTGTATATTTCAATATGTAAATGCCCAGGTATGAATAACCAAAGAGGGACAACGCAAGAGAGACAATTGCTTGCACCCATTAGTACGTGCCCACTACTGACACTGACAGTAGTGGGCACGTACTTATTATTAATGATCATATCTTAAATTTGTATTAATGACTCACATACAATACTAAACAAAATAAACTTTCTCTTAATTCATACAGTGGTTGTCTTTCTAAATAATTCAGTATTTACTAAAATAGTGCAGAACCTACTTTGTATTTATGTGTAAAGTAGCCTCCAGTAATATGTACAGTGCTGGATAGGCTAATAGACACTGTAAAAACTTTACTTACTTGTAGAAAAAAGCATATACAGAAATAAAAATTAGTACCTAAAACTTACTAATCTTTCCCTTCTTTCCACTTCCCACAGATTAGTATAGTTTTTGAAAAATTAGCGAGTGCAACATGATCTTCCATCAACCATTCCCAACCAAACACAGATGAACACATTAAGTGAGGAAAAGGAAAGGAAGGGGACCCAATTTTTTACTTTTTAACCACTGAAGGGAAATAAGATGGAATATTTTTCAGCTATCACAGAGCTATCACATTTTCTCATGGTCCCCTACTAGAAGAAATACGGTTTGTACATTAAACCAAGGGAAAGTTAATAATTGCATGTGGTTTTGCATATATGGTAAACTTACCTTCTAAATTTTCTGGTAGTCTATCTCATGTCATAATACGTGTAAACATTTTTCTTAAATCATATGTTCAATTTTTGGTTTAAGATTTATGGACCCCATATGTATGGCTATCATATGATTCTAAAGTAATAACACTCTTCATTTAGCAGTTTTGTTACTTTATTTTCATAGATAGGTCATACACACTCAAAAATTATTTTGAGAAATATCGAAATAGCGGTTTAAGTCACTGTTATTTTGCAAATATTTTTGTATACTTTTCCACATTCAAAATTGGATTTTGAATCTACCTGCCTTCCTGCAACATATTAAGTATCATGGTTATGTATTTTTGAGATTTTCCTTAAAAATTATCATTATAATATATTTGACAAGCAAAAAAAGAGGAAAGAGAAACAAAGAAAGAGACATTGTTAGCAGATTCTTGATTTTTTTAAGAGTAAATCCTGATATGTAACCATAGCATAGAATTTCTTCCATAAAAGGTGAAAGAAAAAAAATGAATAAAGAAATGAAGGAAAAAGAAAAAAATAATGGGCTCTTTCATATGCTAACTCATGTTATACAAATTGGAGTAATGTTATTATTTATCTGTCTGGAGCATTTGATGAACAATTTCCCAAGTAATCTTGTTTCTTCATAAATTGTATGGTATATGTATTCATTTTATAGATCCGACTCACCTATTCAACCTTCTATTTCTTAATTTAGCTAAAACTGCTATTTTCTGCCTAAGAATATTTATTTAATTAGAACTTTAAACAGTCTTTATTTCCAATACCAGCTATAATAGTTTACTTGTAAGGGAAGTTTTTTTCCCCAAAACAAACAGCTTTTTTCCCAAACAAACTTTAATTGCTTCTCTAAAATATGATTTCTGTGGAAAATTAAGTGTATGGCATCCAGGCCCTCATTCTTGCATGAAAATAATATACTTGGGCTGAGTAGCATCACCCCCCTTTAATATGACTGCGCCCCCTTACGTGCCATCTTTTGTAACACTCTTTATTGTTTTTATGTCATTGGATTTCTTTTTATGCCATTTATTATCTTTTCTGACTGGACTCTATCATCTTTTGAATTTTTGACCTAGGTCCTGAGGTTAAAGTATAATTTAAATTTATATTTATTTCAGGATTAATTTTTATTGATTGGCAATTATGGTTGTTTTGATTATAAAAATCTATTACTTGTATGTTGTGCAAATATTATCTGCCACATTTTTTAATAATCACTTTCTGAGTCTTTATGTTGACTATGAAGTTGATAAATCAATTATGCTATAAATCAGTACTATTGTATTTCATACCATAGAATTATCAGAAGTAAAGGAGACTTTATATAGTCTTTGGTTTATTTTCCAGACTGTACCTCTAACCTACCTACATGTTACCTCCTTGTACAGATGAGGCACAGGAAAAATAAGCATTTTGCCAAAGGCTGTCAATTTTAGTAAAGACAGGTCTGGGGCCAGATCCTCCATACCTCAATAACTGACCTCATAGTCTAGTACTCTCTCTTATGAATCATTTCTCCTGGGGATAAATTTGCACATGTAAAAACCTCTCTAAAACAAGTGTGTTTATATGGAAAGTTTTGTAATTTTGTTCATTGTTTTATTTTTCATATTATTTTAAAATACTACTATCCCAAGGTAAATTATTCTAATTTACCTATTTTATTTCAAACAGATCATGTTGTTTGTGAAGAAGAGTTTAAATACGCCATGTTAGCTTTAAACTGTATATGCCCAGCAACATCTACACTTATTACACTACTGGTTCATACCTCTAGAGGGCAGTAAGTATATTTTTTCTTTAAGATAATGCATTTTAAATTATAAAACATATAAGTGCAGTTATGTGATTTAGAAATACAGTAGTAAGCCTAGGTATACAGCTAGATATGTACCTATACTTGTATTTGTGTGAGTTATCATCATCTGACAGATAGATAGGTAGAGAGACAGACAGACAGATACAAAACTGTTATAGGGTCCAAGCCATATAGGAAATTGACAGTGATTTGCTGTCTTTTCTAACTAATCTTGATATAGTTTGTTTCATCCTAAATTTTATGTCTTCATCACTTGTCAGGCCTAGCATTAGGGCATTGTTTCTATTTTCAAGATTAGTAATTCTCAAATAAAACTTGTAAAAACAGGATGACAGCAGTCATTACTGTATGGCCTTAAAGCTGGTTTTTTTCTGTTTCTGAGGTAAGTTTTTATCTGAAAGCTACATGTGCACAAATGAGCTCAAAATTAAAATTTTATAATTATTATGGAATGATAACAAAGTAGTTGATAAAATCAGCTAATGTAGTATAAAAGAAATAATGTTTAATATGAATTTCAGGGTATTGAGGGAAATTATATCATCAAAACATTTTTTCCTATTTGTTTATTTTGATAGAGTTTCATAAAATATAGAGGTTGTTTTTGACTTGCATAATCGAGTAAAATACAATCAGCGAACATAGTCACTGCCCTTATTTAAAGACAAATGTTGCACTGAATTGCGTACTTTTCATATTCCTTACTTGATATTTTAGACAAAATGTTGATTTTCTAAGTAAATTCCACCATGGTGCTTGTAGTTATGAAAATTTAAATTTAGTGAGTTAATTAATAGTTATTTAAGTGAAGTGCCAAATCAGATAAGTCAAGGAAAAGGAAAATTCTTTCCTGGGATTTAGTACTGGACGGAGGAAAGTGCTAATTGAAAAATAGTAAATGCCCTCTGGTATTTTAAGTGGATTTTACTCTCTTACCTCTAGTTACGTCTCTGTTCTATTGAGACAGAAAGATTTTCCCAGGAGCAATTTTCTCAAAGTTCTGAATATAAATGTTTCTATTCTATAAATTTATAAGCCTTTAAGATTTGCAGTGGAAAGGATGTAACAGGATCATGGATGAAATTGATTTTCTTTGATGGACATACTTAGCATTTTGATGGAATTAAATAAAATACTGAAAGCTGTTTTGTCACCAACTAATTGAATGTTCATAGAACTTATCATATGGCTTCATTATTTTGTCATCCATCTTTGTCATAGAATCATACAGCTTTAGAGCTGAATATCTAGCCCAGCTTCTCTCTTGCACAAATGATAAAATGAGGCCCATCACCACTAACACACATTAGTATTTATAGATTGGTTAAATTACATTTTCCAACTCCTAGTAAATATTATTTATTGGCACACAATATTGCCTGGTGAACAAATTGCACTTAACATAAATTTAAAAAGAATTTCAGCGACACTTAAAATAGGACTTTTCCTGATATACTCTAATGAATTTTGTCATATTAAAAATGAAAGTGATGTTGTTGAATACATTGTTACCACATAATTAAGGATTTCCCGTAAGTAAGATTGACCTACAAAATTATTTTCCAGTTAAGTGATACAATAAATGCCTTAGTCTACCAAAATAACCCTCTTTATAGCAGCTTTATTGAGATATAGTTCACATACCATATAATTAACACATTAAAGTATACAATGTAATATTTTTAGTATATTCATAGAACTGTGCAACTATCGCTGCTAACTCCTAATATTTTCATCATCCCATAAAGAAATTCTTTACCTTTTTGCAACCGCCCACATTGTATCCAAACTCTTTCAACCATAGGCTAATCTTACCCTGTCTCTATAGATTTTCCTATTCTGGACAATGCATATTGCATATAAATGGAATCATACAATATGTGCTTTTTTGTTTTTTGGACTGGCTTCTTTCACTTGGCATAATGTTTTTAAAGTTCATCCATATTGTAATATGCATCACTACTTCATTCCTTTTTATAACTGAATAATTTTCCATTGTATGGGTGTATTTCATTTTACTTTCCTATTCATCAGCGGGTGGATATTTGGGCTGTTTACGACATTGTGAATAAGGCAGGTCTTAATATTAATGTAAAGATTCTTGTGTGGACATGTGCTTTAATTTCTTTGGGTCTATATCTAGGAGTGGAATTGCCAGGTCATCGGGTAACTCGATTTAGCCTTTTTTAGGAACTGCCAGAATGTTTTCTGAAGGGATTATAGCATCTTACATTGACACCAGCAGTGTATCATGGTTCCAATTTCTTCATGTCCTCATCAATGCTTGTTATCATCTGCCTTTTGCATCATAACTGTCCTAGTGGATGTAAAGTGCTGTCTCGTGGTTTTGATTTGCATTTTGCTGATTACTAATAATGTTGAGCATTAGTTCATGTGTTTATTGACCACTTTCATATCACCTTTGAAGAAAAACCTATTCAGATCTTTAAACAGATAAATACCATCACTTGAATATAAATAGTCATCCAAACAGATCACTTAAATTTAAAATACCTATTATATTTTATTAAGAATATTGTATGACTAAAGTAATTTGTATTGTCTTCTGTATTATGAGTTAAATGAAGGTGTAGTTAAGATTCAGTTATTAACAGAATATGTTTGAAATTTTGCCTTTGAGCATCAGCAGAAATCAGAGAGCTCAAACATATTGATTTAATAATAAGAGAACGAACTAGGGAGCTGAATTAAGTAGTATAATGGGGAAAATGTTGAATAGTCTAGGAAATGCTTTATGCAAAGATTATCAAACCACTAATTGACAAAAAAGCTTACGATAATACTCAAATTTCCCCATTAAAAAAGGAGAGAGAATAATATTATTAGAAGTTCATCATATCATAAATGAACTTTTAATGGTGATTTTTGACTAAAAATAGTTGATATTGACAAGCTAAACACATTAAGACCCAACAAACACAGACATAAATATAATACAAAACCTAAAATAGTCTAACTTAAAAATATATTTTAAAATTAAGTGCTCTGTAGATTATGGGTATTTAAGGAAAATAATAAATATGAGTTCTGGAACAAATAAAATAGACAAAGGAAACAGGAGTTAGAGATAGAAAGGTCAGCTCTTTTAGTGACAGACCTGCCTTAGGTCTGAGAATGGAGTTCCTAATTCAGCCTTAGAATTAGATTTGCTCACTTAAAAAACACCTTCGTCCTTTTCTTAGTTCTCTTCCTCTAGCCCGTGATAATGGGGAGAAAGATGGAAACCATATATTAAGTACGAATTGCCTACCTCTGTACTTTTCTATGGGGAATATTAATTTTAAAAATATTTTGGAGTCTCTGGAGCAACTTAGCTGGGACCCTGAACAATATCTCCCAAGGCTCATTAATGCTGTCATGATCTTACATTTTCTTTTCCTAGATGTTAATGGACTCATCTTGTTCTATTTGATCTGTGAGTCAACTAGATGATGCTAACTTTAGGTGACTTTGAATAACTGTGCTCCTTTTGTTCATTCAAGTTTACTCTGTATTTTAGCCCTTCATAGTTTTCCCCTCTCACTCACTTCATTTACATTTGAGGACTCAGTGCTCTTGGCAGAGGTATTTCTTATTGTCAATTAAATTAACATTTTGAATTATTTGGCAAACGCATTAGAAAGAGGAACAGAAGTTTATTCTTTGGATCGATATCACTGTAGGCTGTCAAACAGGTGATGATTTTAGCAAGGAGATGCCAAATTATCAGAACAGTTAGTAGACCTTCAATTGGCCCATCTTGATGACATTTTGTCTCTATCAAAATTTAATTTTTTCTTTTCCTTTCCATTTACTTCCATGAAAATATTTATTTATTTCATTAATCCCATCCAAGAGGTAATATTTTTGCTCTTAGTGATCCTCAATGGGAAGGAAAGAGAGAATTGATAAGAAAAATATTGCAAAGTTAGAATTTACACAACTTGGCCACTGATGAGTTATGGATGTAGAAAAGAGAAAAAAAGAAAAAAATCCCTTTACACACTGAGGTTTGACAGTAGAGAACTATAAAATGTGTGGTTTGTGCAGGAGAAAGGAGTTTGGTATTGGATCTATTTGCTTTCTGATGCGGGTATCATTGCTCGTGGAAATTACTGCTACTCTTGGTTCCGGAGGAGAGATCAGGGTTATTCAGGGCCACAGAGGTGAAAGCAGAAATGGTGGGGATTTGGGGAAAATGACCACTTAAGGCTTTTCCTTAGGAAACAGATGGAAGAAAAGGACAGCAACTATAGTATAGCCTAACAGAACAAAAAGGAGCAAGGATTTCTAGAAAGAACTAGATGGTTGACAATACAGACGATTTAAGATGGAGAAGACAAACAGAATTAGTAGGTCACTGGTCTCTGGGAAGTTCTGAGAAAACAATTTTGGACGATGGAGACTTTCTCATTTTGAGATAGTGTGAACAAATAAGGAGATGATAAGAAAGTGAAGCCTGGTCGAAGGCCGCCACTTCATTAAGTTTGTCCAGGAAGATAAGAAAGAAAAATAATGAAAGCTCTATTGCACAGCAGATAGTTCTGCTGGTTCCACAGAAAGCTGCTTCTTTGATCATGGCAATTAAGAAAGATTGTCTGTATATCCCTGGTGGTCCTGTCTCCATTTCTCCCATCACACACACACACACACACACACACACACACACACACACGCACACACGCACACACACGCACACACACACACACTTCAAGACTGGAGGTCTGAATGGGGTAATTGCAAGAAAGGGAAATGATATACCTCTGAAGGTTACTCATTTTTCTTTTATATAAAATAATAACATGGACTGAAAATCTCCACAGAACTACATTTTATTAGGTGTATCCAAAATCTGTTTGATTACCCGAGAAATGTTTTTCCTAATCACGCCTATTAAAAGATTAACTAGAGGGCTTCCCTGGTGGCACAGTGGTTGAAAGTCCGCCTGCCGATGCAGGGGACACGGGTTCGTGCCCCGGTCTGGGAAGATCCCACATGCTGCGGAGCGGCTGGGCCCGTGAGCCATGGCCGCTGAGCCTGCACATCCAGAGCCTGTGCTCCGCAACTGGAGAGGCCACAACGGTGAGAGGCCCGCGTACCGCAAAAAAAAAAAGAAAAAAAAGATTAACTAGAACATTATTCTATTAAACATATCTTGAGAAATACAGGTCCTGCTCAGTCTGACAGTCCTCTGCTTGGAAAGGCTTTAATAGCTCATCTTTCATTATCAAATTAGATTTAAGTATATCCATTTTATTTATTTAAAGCCCTGTATGCTCTAGTACTAATTTATTTTTATATCCTTATTTCTCATGATACTCATATGTATCGTGTTCTCCAAATAACATGATCCTAAATATACTTTGCGGTTTCCACCTTCTACATCTTTTTTTAACGTTGTTCCCTCTGCCTTGAATTTTTTCTGCCTTCCTAGAGGGTTTTGCTAGAATTCGAAAATTCTATCTCCTCAAGAATATTTTTAAACTCCCCAATTTAATGTGATCTTTCCCTTCTACAAACTCACATAGAATTTTATGACGTTCTGCCAGAGCATGTGTTATGGTCCTTTTATTTTTTCCTACATAATAGGGTATAATTTCGTTTGAGGTGGAGAACATGTCTTACTCATTCTTATACCTTCTATAGTGTTTCACAGCATGAATGCTCAAAAAACACTAGTTAAGTAAATGAAGTAAAGGATATACTAAAGATGATTCATTGAGGCCCCTGGTTCAAAGTAGTTTATGATCCACTGTCTTCATCTGCTCTTCCTCATCTGCTCCATTGAAATGATACCAAATAAATAAAAGTCATAAGCTTTTATCAGTGAAAAAGAAGAGATTTCAGTGAATTTCTAGAAGATGGAAAGTGGGTAAATAAACTTGATGAAACCTCCATCCCGGCATATGTTTAGAAGGTGATACAGCAGGACAAAATCCCAGCCCCCAGTGAGGCTCTGGGGTGCAAGATACCTAGAAAGAAGAGGACACATTTTGATTGAATTTCTGTATACAGAACAAGTTACCCCTGTTTCATCCACCACAGTACCATTTCTCTATAATTAAGTTTAGTCAGACATTTACCACTGGGAAAAATCAGATTTTTCCTGAATGAATTAGTCTGAGTTATAAGCCAGCATATAGTTTGGGGTTGGGGTTCAACCCTCTTAATCTGGCATTTAGAGACCCCAGACTAGATAGTTTGAGCCCTTCTTGCTTAATATAAGATGTAACCTGTGTAATATGAATTAACAAATCATATTCACAGACAAGGGAATCTATTTAATATCCCTATATATTATACTCAGAACTTTGAAATATGGCTCCTGTCATTTGCTGACAGCCAGCATGCAGGTTGAAATGAAGGGAACAAATCCAGCTAGAAGAGAACAATATCTGTATTCACACTGGAATTGTTTTGGTGTAATAGGGATGTTGGGTCTTCTACTCACTAGGAAACAATTTTTTCTAAGGTCAAAAAACTATAACATTTGAAAGGAGAGTCAAATGTTTGGAAGCAAGGAGAGTCACAGTAAATGAGAACAAAAATACATTAAAAAGAAATTCAAATGTATTTTTGAACAGTAGAGAAGTATAAATAATAGTTCACAAGAATACTGAAGGATTATGAAAGGGTGATAATGATTGTTCAAAGGAATAAAATGCTGAGGAATTTCTTTATTTGTAGAGTTTAAAATTTTCAGAATATTTAACTTAAATTTGTTGATTATGATTCTGGAGTATATGATTTTCTCTTCAATAATAATGGGAAAAGCCATAATACATAAATACACAAATCCAGAATAGCTAAAAATAATTGTAATTATTACTCCCAGGAAGATACGAAAAGGAGTTATAGTAGAGAAATAGAAAGTAAAGACCTTTTGAAATTAACAGAGTGATTATAAAAACCTTGAAAGATAACATCATAGAAATCTTGAGGATTTCAGATTTAAAAAAAGAGAAAGAGATAGAATATGTAGGAAAAATAATTCACAGTACACGAGATCAATCTTAAAGAGGTAATATCTGATTTGGTGGGAATTCCAGAAAGGATGGAGAGAATAGAATGCAAGAAATTATAACAGAAGGGAGATTTAAATCTTTAAATAGACCGGGTTTCTTGCTTGTGAATGACAATGAATGAAAGAGAACCACACCTAGAGACATAACACTGCCAAATTATAAAGCAGTAATGATGAAGAAGAATTCTCTTAAAGTTGTAGAAAGGAAGAGAAATCTCAATATTGACTAGGATTCTTAACTTTAGGCAAGGATATTCATTGAGCTAGTCTGATTATAAAGAGGTGTATGGAGGAATATAGATAACTCATAGAACAGGAAAGTTAGCCTTTATTTAGGCTCAACATGCACGAACAGTTCCCACTACCCCACCTCACAGCTAACCCAATAAGGAACTTTGACCTCTGAACATCCTGGGAGCCAACTACCTCTGCAGCCAGACATCTCAACAATATAGATGCCCCCTCGCCTGCCTGTTTCCTCATTTAGCTCACTTCCAAAATAAACTCTCGCATTTGTGTCCAATTGGTAGAACCTAGGTCACATGTCTGTACCATAGCTAAAACCAAAGATTTCTTTAATAAAAGCTATGGTCAAGATAGGAAAAGCCAGACAAGTCTCAACAAGAGACTGGACTAGATTAAAAGCAACATATACAATGGGATGTGGCAAAGGAAGTTTCTGTTTTCTCTCCCAACTGGAAAAAAAAAAGGTGGTCATAAACTCCAAGAAAATGAAGAAGAAACTATAATAAATCCAATTAAAATGTGCCATAATACTGAACAATAGGTTGTCAGTAAGTAAGGAATTTTTTTTTTTGTATTCTCTCTTGAATTGCTCAGGGAATACAGAGAAGTTTATATAATTATAGCATTCCACTGAACTCTTAAATGAACTATGTTACAATAATCCGAATAATGTAATCACTGAACTCAGGTTCTCTGTACTTTTTTTTTCCAGCTTTATTATAATTGACATGTGACGTATAAGTTTGAGATGTACAACGGGTTCTCCACTTTTATCTGAAGCCATTGATTTATTTATAGCCAGGGAACAAAATACAGATATTTGCATTTTCAACAATGTAAAAAGGTGCAGCAAATGATATTTTAGAGAAAAGTAGGGAGGAGATGTAGAAGGGAGAGTAGCTAATATCCTCAGCCTACAAAATGGAAAATCAAGAGACCTGTATCTATAGTCACTGCTACTCTATACTTACAGCCCTGTGGGGAATCTGTTGTGAGATAATTATTTTCTCTCACACCTCAGAGATGGTGGTCAATAGAAAATGCCTACAATGACATAGTAATGAAATTTGATAACACATTTTAATTGAGATACCTCAAAACTCTTCAAATGAAGCCCAGAATCTGGAAGCATTTTTTTTTTTTGGTCAATTTAAGTTATGAATGAAGTCCCATGCTAAAAATAGCACTGAATAGAATTAAAATATTGTTATGGTTTGGTCATTCATTCATTCATCCCACGATAACAATCACATGCATTCATACAGTGTAAGGCACTGTGTTAGGAGTTCGGGAAATACAAAAATGAAAACGTTCCATTCTGGTCACAAAAACTAATAAAACCACAAGGCAGAACACAATGTAAACGTGGCTTATGTATGTTTGCAATGTATTATAAGTTTCCCCTAGTAGATTTATTTTATTAATGTAGTTTCTTTTAGCTATGGTAAGATTAGTTTGCATACCTTGAGAATAAACCAAATGACAACATGGACAGCCAGTGAAGAAACTTGCCAGTTACACATAATTTTAAAAGAGCAAAAAACATACTCAAAATGATAAAATGTGAATAACAACAATAGGAGCTTATGAAACTCCTATATCCCTAAATATTAATATTTATAGAATACAACTTTCCCGAAGACTTCACTATGATGTTCTCAACTAAAGTGACAGATACAGCAGAGCAATGCAAATGCACAAGAGCACGGAGTACTCGACCATAAGCTAAGTGTATGGTACTTATTCATAAGCAAGCAGGCTGTGTTCTGAGAGAGAGGGGGGAAGGTACACCTTCGCTATGGATTTTTATTAATGCTAAAGGAGAACAGTTTAAAATCAGTGGGATATGACTTATTTAATAATGGAATTAAAGAGCTGAGAATTCAGTGTCATTATGAGAGATGAATTTATTTTTCACCTGACAGTTTAAGAAGCAGGTGAAAAGTCTTCACAGAATTTTAGGATTTGTGTGTGTGATAATTAGGCGGCTTCTTGAGTTAAGTGAGCACTTCAGAAAACCACACTAGAATTTTTGAAGAACAAACTTTAAGGGTAGTGAGTTTGGGCTACTTTCATGTGCAATCAGCCTTTCAAATTTAACGGTGGAGCTTTATTTCATTTCTCTTTGAAATCTCTTTCAAAAGGGTGTTCACTGTTTATGTTCACTATTAAGAATGCTTGAAAGTTGTATAGCATTTCTCTACTCTCCTCACTTTCACAGCAATTTTTCTTATCCTGAGAATGGCAAACAGCTTTCTGGTTCCATCTAGTGGCTGAAAATTGATTATCATCCTCTACATGGTTTTAATGTTAGGACTCAGGTTTTTATTTTGATGTCTGATACCATAAAAAGCTGGGGAAGTTCAGCTTAATCTTGAGTTTTATTACTTAATCTTGAGTTTTATAACCTCCTCTACTTAGAGTTCTTGACTACATTTCTTTCTAGGTAAGATAATCCAATTTGTGTGTCAGATCGATCCCCGGACCAGCAAGAATAAACATTCATCCAAAGTTCTGTATTAGCTCTCTCTTTTGTAGCCTCACCTGTAGTGGAAGTTTCCGTCTACTCTAATATGCCCTTTCCATTCCATAAATTACAATTATGTTTTCAATGACACAGGCTACAATTTGTCAAAGTCATTTCTTTTACTTGCAGTGTTCACTGTAGATTCCTGACATTAATAGTAAAGGGAATTGGAATACCATTTAAATATTTTAATTTTTAAATAAAGTAAAAGCTTGGGACAATTGTGAATTAATGTAATTCATGTATGTTTTCAGAGAGGCTCCTGTAAAGAATATAAACAATTATCTGGAACCAAGCTGACATTAAATTGGTGAACTACTAGAGTATGGAATTAAATAAAATATGTTAATTTCAGTTATATTAAAACCTTTGAGTCACTTGTTTTAGACTTTTTACATCTACTTTCAATCTAGTATAATGAGGTAATAAATAGATTTTCTTATGTTTAAAATAAAACATCATAAGGAAATTTTATCTTATGTAACTCTGCAAGTATAAATTTAAATGACACCTTTTCCTAAGGCAAAGATTTCCTCCAGTTATATGTAAAGCCTTTTATTACATTTTGAAGAATGGATTTTATACCAAAGATACCTTGTGACAATATGTTCTTTATTCCCATTGATGTGAAAATAATTTAGTTTGGTAATAAAAATAAGTATATAAAAGCAACTAATTTGGCAATCTGTGTCAATTTTGGTGAATGTGAAACTAACCATTTTTTGTATATTTAAATGCCTTATTTAGGATTGAAGAGAACAAAATGTACTAGCAAAACTAAATCCAATAATTAGGATGCAGAGGTGTTTAAAATGACAGATATAATATTGTAGAAGAGATGGATTTGCACTAATAATTTCATTGTACAATCTTGAAGGCAGTAATGCCTGCCTACACTTCTTGAGTTTACCTTTAGTTTGGTGGCATCTTTAAATACACAAAGAAAATATGAAAGTAAAATTCAAATTTTACCTTCTAAAAGTTATTAGTTTGAGTTTTACAAAAACATACATCTTCATAAAAATAGGGCATTGTCCATCAAATAAGCTTGTATGCTGTTTTTAAAAAAATGCAAACCACATTACTGAGCAGGGTCATTCAGTACATTCCTGAAATAGGAACAGAGAGTGCAGTATAATAAGACTTCAAGGTATTGTATCTGGAACAGGAAATTACAGTTAGATTCTTATTTTCTCCTTTTGGGAAAATTTGATGTGGGGGAATTTTTTTTTTTTTTTTTTTGCGGTACGCGGGCCTCTCACTGTTGCGGCCTCTCCCGTTGCGGAGCACAGGCTCCGGACGCGCAGGCTCAGCGGCCATGGCTCACGGGTCCAGCCGCTCCGCGGCATGTGGGATCTTCCCGGACCGGGGCACGAACCCGTGTCCCCTGCATCGGCAGGGGGACTATCAACCACAGCGCCACCAGGGAAGCCCTGATGTAGGGAAATTTTGAAAACCAAAACCATGTCAGATTCTTTTACTGCATTCAGAGGCCTGTATGAAGCACGTTTCTGCAAATTGCAGACCCAAGCACTTATTAACTGACAGTCCTGTGCCAACTGGTTGGTCGTGTTGAAGCACAGGAGACTGTATGGGAGTTAATTTGCTCTCCGGCAATAAAAACCCATTTGCCTTGAAAGTGTAATTGTGGGTTAACAAGGGATGTTCAACTTGCATTTGAAAGAAAAATAAAATCAGTTGTCAAATTTAATTTATGCACCATTGAAAAGTTAAC
Source organism: Aethalodelphis obliquidens (assembly GCF_003676395.1). Lineage (NCBI taxonomy): Eukaryota > Metazoa > Chordata > Mammalia > Artiodactyla > Delphinidae > Aethalodelphis > Aethalodelphis obliquidens. Next base: position 1,716,761 of record NW_020837968.1, read on the forward strand.
TGGAGCAAATGATATTTCTAACTTGGGAACAATAAACAGGATAGAACGAACATACCTTTTCTTAAATTTTTATTTTATTTTTATTTATTTATTTTTTTTAAAGTGAAAGCAGGTTTATTTAGAGACAGAATTCCATAGACAGAATGTGGTCCATCTCAGAGAGTGAAAGAGGCCCTGAAATATGGGGTGGTTGGTTCTTTATGGGCTGGGTAATTTCATAGGCTCATTAGTGGGAGAATTATTACAACTATTTTGGGGAAGGGGCAGAGATTTCCAGGAATTGGGTCACTGCCCACTGTTTGGCCTTTTATGGTCATGAGAGGGACTTTTCATGTTGTCCCAGGATTGGTGACCATAACCTAAAACCAAGGAGGAAAAAGAGTCAACTATCCCATTTTCTAATCTCCCCACCTTTCTGTAGAAAGAGAAGATCAGAGAGGGAACCAGTAGTGCAGCAGTGTTTTTGCACCTACCCCCAGCGAAGTGAAGTCCAAAAAATGACCTAATACTCGTGGAGTATCTGCAGGAAGTGGGAACTAGCAATTCGTTCCCTAGTTGGACATCTGCGTATGTAGTTTTCTGTGATTATTTGAACATGAAGAAAAAAGAATTTGAGAGAGAGAGATGGCAGAACCTTCCCTCCCATGCTTGGGTTTCCAGCAGCACAGCTGATGGCTTAAAAAGATTTGCACTCTCTCTCTGTGGTACCCCATCTAAGGGTTCTGCCTACAAGGTGAGGAAACCCAAGCAGCCATAGGGTGGATGGGATGTGTTGCTGGGAAGTAGGTGAGATAGAGTGAAAGAGAGTTTCTTGCTTCCCAGTGATGGTGCCCAGAGGCCCACCCCTCATACCCCACAAAGTATGTTCACATGTCTCTACAAGACACCTTCACAGAGGCCATTGCTGACCAGTTAGAGTCACTTCTAAGCATCAGCATTCCAGGGAGAATTAGCCTGACCTGGGAAGATTGGAGTTTCAAATCAGATGGGATTGGGTTTTTTAATAACTGAACATGATTTGAAAGAAGTGGAATCTGCCCAAGACATTATTATTATAGGACAGGGATGGAAATTTGACAGAGCATGGCTGAAGGCTACAAGGTCGTGAAGATTTTAACATGGAAGTTGTAATTTACTTCAACGGACATTTGTTTGTTTGTTTGTTTTCTCATAAACAATTCTCTATCACCTGTCCTTACACTTTCCTTTTTTTTTTTTCCCAAATATTTTTCTCACTAAGACCTTTGTTAAGGGTTTAAAATGCAGACAAGAGCAGGCACAAGCTTCTTTTCCTTCTAAGCTGCCCACTGACATTTTTCTAAGGCTCTCATGACTATGGTATTGGATGCATGGATTTCACAGCATTACCCTTTATTCAGGGCAAATAGAGATCTAAAGAGATTCAAGTACTGAGCATACACGTTCATTCTGTACTTCCTTTACTTTCTTAGTAGAATATTTTCTTTTCATATTCCTCTTCTTCCTTCTTTCTTTTTCTACTAACACCTTTACAAACAGCTGGAGCAGCCATTATTTTGAAAATAAAGGTGTACCTAAACCTGCCTAGGAAGAATTGATTACTATTTAATTACCAGTCAATATGGTAGAGCAGCCTCGAAAGTGTATGAAATAGACTACGGGCTATCCTACTTTACAGGTTGGGGTTTACTTCGAGGTTAACAGGAATTAAATGCACAAGCCAACTATTTTCCCTAAATGTTCATTTGATTAGTGTAAACACATAGTAAGTCTTTTTAAAAGGGCTTTTCACGGAGCTTTCCATTCTTTGCTTTTTTAGCCTTAATATCTTCTGTGTTGTTTACTGCTGCTGAGGTTAAGTTCATTTCATATCCATTTATGATTACGAAACTCAGTGAAGGTCCTCCTCGCATTCTAACAGCAAATTCATCATGGGGAAAGTAATTGGTGAGACCTAAAACATGATTCTGGTGAAGGAGAAAGGAATTATATGATTAGAAAAGCAGAACATTTAGTAACTGAGCATGAAGAACATTGTTAGGTTATTCTTTGTTCACTTAACAAAACATTTATTAAGCAGTTACTCTGTGTCAGAACAGATGTCTTGTCTCAGAGATACAGTGGTAAACAGGACATGATCCCTTTCCTCATGGGGCCTATTTCACAGGGAAGCAAGACATTAAGGATTAGTTAATACAATTTAGTGTTATAATATCATGAAGGAAGTACACCACCGCACAGCTGAGAGAGTAATGCCTGAGCTGTGGGTCCAGGAACGAGGAAGGCGTAGGAGGAAGAAAGAACAGCATTGTGAGAAGACCAAGATAAAAGAGTCTCTTCTTCAGGGGAAATTAAAGACTGCTCATGGCTGGAGAACTCAAGAGAAACGACACAGGAATGATATTTGAAATTTGGAAGACAGGCATGGCATAGGTCAGGAGGGCTTTGTAATGATGGTAAGAAAGTTCACCTTTTTCAAATGGAAGGAGGAAGCCCTTTAACTATTTTCAGCAGGAGAGTGACATGAAGTGATTTGAGATTTTGAAATTCACTCCTAATGTAGCACCAATCAACACAGGAAGCAAGGAAGCTAGGAGATGGGTTAGCACAGTTTTTAGGAGTGTAAGAGTGGATGGTGGAGAAATAGGTAAGTGCTACTTACGAGCTACTTAAGTGGTAGAACTAAAGAATTCTCTTGTATAAAATATTTGGAAATATATTATTTATTTATATGATACATTTCCTCTCATTCAAAAATAATCTTGAATTAAGTCTCCCCAGATACGTAAAGTGGGAAAAGACAAAGGAAAATTCGGGTAGAATGGTAAGTTGAAGACAAATCAGAAGTTTTTTATTTTGTTTTTGTTTTTTTACAAATCTACAGGCTATAAAATGCCTTGTATTATTAATAAGGGTAAAAGGAAAATTTGGCTCTCACATTCTAGTATCCTGAAGAAAAGTAATAGAACAGCTACACATTCACACTAAATATTGGAGTTACTCAGAACTGAAGCTTCGGAGTAAGGGGCAGTGTTTGTAGCCAGACTGCCTGGGTTGAATTCTTTGGTCTGTCCATGCTGGCAAGACCAAAGACTTGAAACCATTAAGCCTCAGTTTCTTTATCTGTGTGATGGGCATAATACTAGCATGCATCTCACAGATTGTCAGAAGAATTAAATGCTGTCATTAAACAAACATTTTTTGAACATTCACTGTATTCTAGAAGATGTTCTATTTACTGGAGATCCCACAGAGATCAGGATAGACAATGGACTGAGAAGTTCTGGTGCTTACATTCTGCTGCAGGATGAGTGAGAGATGGTGGAAGAAATAGACAAGTAATAAACATACAAATGAAGATTGTCAATATCACAAGGCTGTCAATTTCACCCAAATTTATTAATCATCCCAATAATCATATCAAAGGTATTCTTTTTGAAGTAAACCAGCTGATTTTAAGTTCGTATGGAAAAATGAAGAGACAAGAATAGCAAGAAAATTTTTGAAGGAGAATAATAACGAGAGGGATTATCCTGATGTATTTTGAAACAATTTTATAGCTACAATAGTCGACCTAGGTAGTGTTAGGTAATGGGTAGAGGCAAGTCAATTTGACCGACTAGAAAGTTGAGATCGAGGCCCGTAGGCAACAGGAATTTGGTGTTTGATAGGGGAGTTATTTTAAACCAGGGTGTGAAAAGATGGACTATTCAATAAATTGAAAAACTGGGTAGCTTTTTGGAAAAAAATTGTTGATACATTCCTCATAGTAAGAGGGGAAAATATTACTTTCTGCCTAAATAAAATGTTAGTCTCAAAATGTTGGTAAGCAGGGAGGCTTTGTATAGGGCAGCCTGTAATGCTGCCTTGAAAGGTAGCAGTGAAAAATATAACAACAAAAAGCTTAAAATCCTTACTACTAGCCCTGGTTTGTGTTTTCACTTTGGTGATGCATTTTAGTTTTTATTTGTTAGAAAATATTTCAGCTATTCAAAGGTATAAGAATATTATTATGAGCATCCATGAACCTAGCATTCCAAATTTAGAAAAAATAAACATTCCACATGTTTGTGAAGCCCACATATACTATCTCTGATTTATGTGTCTTCTTCCCTAGGACCTGGTTAACTAAATGAGCCACCTAGCGCTACTTAATCCTTTTAACATTTCGTATTTGAGATTTCCCCATGGTGCTTTATAAGCATTAGTACTTACATTTTCACTTTTATCTGTATGGATGTTTATTCATTTAATTTTCATATTTCTGATGGGCATGGGCACTTAAGGTGTTTATTTTTATTTTTCTCTTCCATCAGCAGATACTTTCAAGTCCACTTGCAGAACACACCCAGGATCTCACCTGGTCCAAGCCATCATCTTCTTGCTAAATCATTGCAATAAACTCCTCACTGCTCATTGCTGCTGCTTCAGTCTATTCTCAGGACAATGACCAGAGGGATTTTTGCAAAGTATAAGTCAGAATCTTTTGCAAATTTTACCTATAAAGGTCAAAGTAGTAAGATTTTAGAAATCCCTTCATGACCTGTCTCCCTGCCAGTTACTTCTCTGGCCTCCTTTTCTCCTCCTTCCTCAACCTCAGCCAAACTGGCTTCCTTGCTTCTCCTCAGCCATACCAGGCATCCCCCTGCCTCAGGGAAGCACTTGCTGCTGCTTCTGCCAGAAACAGTCTTCTCCCCTGTGACTACCTCTCTCATCCATTTCAAGATTTTTACTTAAATGGCATTCTCTCAGCGAGGTCTTCCTCAGTCATACTATTTATACTCCAATCCACCCCTGAAAACGATTTCCCTCTCTGCTTTATTTTTCCCCCCACCACTTATCACTTCCAACACATAATTTGCTGTATTGTCAGTTTTCCTCCACTAAAGGATTCAAGAAAGAAAGTAGGTCTGCCCTTTTTGTCAACTGTCATCGCCTAGAAATCTAGAACTTTTCTTGCCGCCTCCCACGTGCTCAATAAATATTTCATGTAGGAATTAATAAGTGAGACTTGGACATACCCATTAGTAGTAGATGGAGTTGCTCATTTCCAACATTTCTCAAGTAATTAACATGAAGTGAAAGCAAAAAGAATTATATATTTACAATTAGCTGAACTTAGAGATTCATTAAAGATGTTTGGTAAAAAGGTGCCAGTATAAAATAGCATGGAACCAGCAAGTAATTTAAGGAAATTCATCAGAGCTGTCCTTGTCTGACCCCGTCCTTCTCTGTTTCCTTCCAAGTTACCATATTGTGTTTCCATTTCAGCTGCTGGAATTAGATTTGTGATTCTCTTGAATAGCTTTTAGTGCCCTTATGTGACAATTATTTGACCCCATGAGGCCTTTTGGATGACACACAAACCCTGATGAATTACTGGCACCTTCTCTTACATTTTCAGCCCTTTAAACGAATTCTATCTTTGCCAAGTACTATCTTGCCAAGTAGCAATATGTTACCTACCAAAAATAGTTTTATTTCTGTTGGCCAAAGGAAGAGTTTTCTCCACCAAGAACAATCATTCTTAGGAAGTAGTAGTTAGGTGTAGCCATATATAGTCAATAGCCAAATGTGTTTTGTTTTATTTTCCTAGTTTCAAAAATATGTTAACATTACAGAAGAAAGGGTGAAGATTTTAAGAGCAATATTGTTCATATTGTGACTAGGAATGTTGAAAGTGGCTCCCGAATCAGCAATGAGGAAGATATAACAGCAAAATAATAATGGATGCTAACATTTACTGAAGATTACTGTGTTCCCAACATCTGCTAAATGATTTACTTGATTTACTGCATTTTCTCCAACCCAGTGAGACTGATAATGTTTTTACAGAAGTAAAGTATCACAGAGAAGTTAAATAACTCACCCAAGATTGCAGAGTTAGGGTTCACATCAGGCAGTCAGACTCCAAGGCTCAGACTCTTAACCCTTAAACATCCTTAAGAAGGAATGAAGTGCAAGTGAAACATACCTAGAAAATATATGGTTTTTTAAAAATTTATTGACACTTTGAAAATTTTTATAAATGTTTTATGTTTTCAGACAAAACTCAGAGTTTAAAATATGATAAATATGACTTGTCTGCTTTAATCCATCCAGAAGCTACAGAGGTTATGATGAAATATTTTGATTTTTATAAATTCATCTCTTTTCTTCTAGAAGGTTCATTTGTTGTACTTACAGAGTTCATTAACTTTATTCACCAAAAGTAAATGGAATTTATTGTACAAAATGGGAAAAATCATAATTGTATATTCACAATAAATTTTGTCATAAGTTGAGTTTTTAATAAATTTCCCAACTCACTGAGCAGAATATTCTAGAATAAAAAGGAAACTGCACTTTCTGTGATAAACTTATATTCTTTTAAAAAATACTTCTGGTAATCTCTTTTGGAGATCCTTACTTTTATCACAAAGAAGTATCTTTTCTTAACTGATACACAATTGGAAGAAATCCATTGCTATGATATGGATAGAAATTAAGAGTATGTTTTCTATAAAATCAAACTGATAATTTGAGATGTATGTATTCATAATTTTAAATACAAAGCGAAGTCAGTTACATACAGGAGCCAAGCAGGTATCATAAAGGGGATGAAGTGGGCTGTATTACTGAGACTATAAGACAAGTATTATATATAGGTCGTGCATGACATGATATACATAAACAAAGACTAAAAATCAGATGCTATAGCTCACTGGTTCATGATCACAATAAATGCTTTTATTAACTGGATTGTGAAAACCTTCTACTTTTTAAAAATTTGCCATCTCTCAAGCTTCTATGTTGTGTTAGTTTCGAAATTTTTATAGCAACTCTTTGTAAATCGTGTCATCATTTTGAGCACCACACAGATAACTTCTTTGAACTGTGCTTGTCCATTCTTACAGTTGGAAAACTCCAGATTATGTATGACAAGGACTGTTTTTTGAACCACATTCACTGTTTGTCTCTCTCTGTGTGTATGTGTGTATGCTTTTGTTGCAGAGAAGGCCAGCAATCGCCAGAACAATGGCAGAAGATGTACGGCAGATGCTCTGGGAATGAAGTGTACCACATCGTTTTGGAAGAAAGTACATTTTTTGCTGAATATGAAGGAAAGAGCTTCACCTATGCTTCTTTCCATGCACACAAAAAGTATGTTTCTGCTTCCAGAGTGGAATTAAAATATTAATCAGTCATACCTTTAAACACAGTTTTCCATAATATAACCCATATTGGTGCTCATAAGTTGCAATTATTCTTGAATTTTTGACATAATTATTGAGACATTTGAATTCTGGCCTTTGGTATGGTCTCTATGAGTTAAGATTCTTGGGTGTATCATATAACTTAGTAAGAATATTGACTTTAGTATCTTTTAATTTATCTTTAAAAATATTTTAATCCTGTAAAAATTCACATGAAAATGAATCTCCTTTATAAATCTAAATTTTAAAGTGGTGATTAAAAATTTAAACAAAGTAAAAATAACATTTATAAAAGCTAGACATTTTTTTAAAACTTGCTTTGTCCAGAAAAATAAGTTAAAAAATAAATGATAGTACCTTCCAATTCAAACATAGAACATTATTATTTTTGTTCTTTTTGAGAGAAATTCTTTACTTAAGAAATAAAAAGTATGTCTAACATGAAAATAATATATTATTAGTATTATAAAATATTAATATAACATTTTTAAGATTTGTAATAATCTAGTATATTCCAGTAATCTAATATCTAAAGTATTCTACTTTAATTCCCAACATGATTCTGTTTATATACTTTTTTTATATTTAAAAAATATTTTTAAGTTTGATTTATTTGTAACACTGTAAGACATAATGAGATAAAAATATTCAGAAGGTTTTGTGTTTGGAACATAACCTGAAAAAGTATATAAGAAATGTTAAGTAACACCTGTTACATTTAGTGGTTATTATTTCTCCTAATTAAGTTGTGTACCTATTCAATGCTATTTAATTTTTTTTCCTAAATTTTTTTCTAAAATTCAAGACAGAACAAAAATAAATTTAGGGACCCTAATTCTTTCTCTTGTGACCTTGAGTAAGTTTCTTCCTCTCCCCTAAGCCAATGGCTGTCAAACTTTTTTGACCAAAGTAAGAAATACTGTTTTATCTTTTTTGACCAAATTAAGGTATACATTTTATGGTAAGACCCAGTACACACACACAAAATTTACAATAAAACTCTTACCCTTACTAAATGATATGTACTCTGATATTTCTATTATCTTTTATTCCATTCTTTTTTATTAAAAAACATATATAGTCTTAATTAACTAAATTGATTTCACAACACACTAAGGACATAGTTGTTTTTTTTTTTTTCCTTTAAAAACAAGAGCCTTGAACTTTTAGGATCTTTTCAAGCTTTCAAATGTTCTTATTTGAGGTTTTAATTTTTCTCTGCCTTATAATAGTTTAATTATTTTCTTACATATGTGAACTTTAAAAAAAAACAACTAATTGCTGAATTTAACCCTTAAACTCTTTTATTTTCTTTTTTAAATTAAGGTTTGGTGTCTGCTTGATTGGTATTAGGAGGGAGGATAATAAAAACATTTTGCTGAATCCAGGTCCTCGATATATTATGAGTGCTACAGATATATGTTTCTATATTAATATTACCAAAGAAGAGAATTCAGCATTTAAAAACCACGACCATCAGAAAAAAAGCAATGTATCAAGGTCATTTTATCATGGACCATCTAGATTACCTGTACATAGCATAATTGCCAGCATGGGTAAGTATAAATACATTTGGAAATATCATTAGTCTCTTTCTTTGAAAAGAATAATAAATATACTTTAATTTTTCTTAAAATTCCAAAGCCAAATTTAAAACATACTTGTGTGTATTACAAACTTGGTATAGCTAAGTATTACAGAACAAAATTTCTAATCTGTTAAATTGGTAAGAAATTAAGCTAATTCAAAACTTCTAACGATGATTTCATATATCTGATTAGTATATAAGCACCTGACACTTCTGTATTTCTTTGTCAGTTCTCTATTCAGTTATCAGTAGTGGTTCTTTCAAATACTCTCCATTTTTCTCAAAACTCTCCTATCCATCTAATTCTCATCATAGAACTTGGCTTCTGTGACACAGAAATTAAAAAAAAAAAGATTCAGACAAATAAGAATTTCCTTTAAATTTTGCCACCAAACCACCTACACACCTATAAGCATTTCGTTTCTATCACAAGGAAAATGAGTTTCTTCTTTTAACTTCTAATATTTTAGTATAAATGCATTCACTTATGCCATGGACCCTTCTCCATTTCCCCCTTAGGGACTTCAGTCTTTTATTCATCCTCATTACCTAAATTTTTTTTTTTTTTCAAAATCCCTGGTTCATTCTCTCCTCCCTCCCTCTGTCTCTCTCTCTGACTTCACCTCTCTACACACACACACACACACACACACACACACACACACACACACACACACACTTCTGGACCTCATGTTACGACATCATTTTCACAGATAAATTCCTCTAAAGAGCTGTCTGCGGTTGACAGCTTGAAATCTTATCGTTCCCTCACGTCTCTACCAGTTTAGTCTGAAATCTGCAATCATTATATTACTGAAACTCCTCTGGCAAGGCCACCACTCTCCTCTTTGTCACTAAATCCAGTGGACATCTTCGCAGCGTGTGACAGTTCTTAAAATGCTCTAGTGCTTTTCCTCTGCATCCTGTACATTCATTTTCCCTAAATAGTCACATCTGATCTCAGAGATTCAACTGTCCTCCATAAATTGATGCTTCCCTTACCTAAATCATTACCTTAAACCTCTCTTCACAACAATATATTCAACTGTCCGTGGGTTATTTCTATCTGAGTGCCTACAGGAAAAACCGACGCGGCATATTCAAATTGAACTAATCTTTCCCCCCTCATTCAAAACCATTTCCACCTCCTTTTTTTTTTTGCTAAAAACAAATGGGACATCTTCCTCCTCTGATTGGTAATGCCACAAGTCTGACTTTTACGATTCCTCTCCTCTTATACTTCATAATTCACTGAATTCTACTAAATCTGATCATTAAGTAGCCCCTAATGTCATTCATTTCTGTGTCCATTCTCAGTGCTATCAGTGTGGTCAGTCTGAACCTCCCTCATCCTTTCTCTCCACTGCAGCATCATCCCCCCAATCTTTTCTGCACGCCTCCGGCCTTGCTGCCCTACACTGTCCTCCACCTTGCAACCAGAGTAATAATGTTTACATAATGTTATAGTCATTCTCCTACATTAATCTTTTTAATTGCTTCCTATGAGCCATTGGAAAAAAAGTCTAAATTTTATAACATGGCTTATAATTGGATGATCAAAACCTCTTTTTTACATGAGATAATCCCAGTTTTCCCAGGACAGTACTGGTTTATATACATTTTCCTGGTGTCGTTATTAACAGAACTCTACTTTGACTCTCAGGAATATCTTAATTTAGAAGATAAATTACACTGTCACTTTACTAAGTTTTTTTTTTTAATGATTCTTTCTTATATTTTTAGTCCCACATTTTACCATCCCTTCAATTGCTTTCTTAAGTCCCAATCATACTAAATTTCTTTGAGTCTTCACTAATGGTTTTTCATCATCTCTTCAATTGCTCTCCTAAGCTCCCATCATATTAATTCATTTCAATCTTCCCTAATGGTTTTTCACCAGTGGACCTTAATGCTTTGTTTCTTCGGACGGCATTTACTCCTCAGCCCCCAACTTTCCTATGTAACTACTTCTAATCCTTTGCATCTCAGTCCCAATATCACCCCCTCTGAGGCATATTTCCTGGCCCTGCTTGGACTTTGTTAAGTAAATCTGATTGTCATTGATATAACATTATTTCTCTTCCGTAGCAGTTCTATTCATTTCTTTCACATATACAAGAATTACTTATTGAGTACCTAGTGTGTGCCAGGAACTCTTATAAGTATTTGTGATTAGAGAACAAGCAGACAGAGATCCCTAGCTCCCAGAGCTAACATTCTATCATGGGGAAGACTTGCAATAGATAACATATATAAAAAAATTAAAAGTAAATTATTTAGTATGTTAGAAGGTGATGAGTAGTAAGATAAAAGAGAGAAGAAAACAGAGCTAGTAAAAGTGCGTATGAATTTTGGGAGAACTGGATTTTTGAGTGGATTGTAGGCCTCATGGAAAAGGTGACATTTGAGAAAATACTTGAAGAAAATGAGGGAATTATCCCTGTGATTGTCTGAAAGAAGAACATTCCTTCAGGGATAATAGCCAGTACAAAGGCCCTAAAGTAGGAGTAGGAGCCTGACCGATGTGCTCCAGGAACAGTAAGGAGGCCCTCGTATACAATGGAATATTACTCAGCCATAAAATGGAACAAAATTGGGTCATATGTAGAGACGTGGATGGACCTAGAGAGTGTCATACAGAGTGAAGTAAGTCAGAAAGAGAAAAACAGATGTCGTATATTATCGCATACATGTGGAATCTAGAAAAATGATGCAGATGATCTTATTTGCAAAGCAGAAATAGAGACACAGACGTAGAGAACAAACGTATGGATACCAAGGGGGAAGGGGGGGTGGTGGGAAGAATTGGGAGATTGGGATTGACATATCTACACTATTGATACTATGTATAAAACAGATAACTAATGAGAACCTACTGTATAGCACAGGGAACTCTATTCAGTGCTCTGTGGTGACCTAAGTGGGAAGGAAGTCTAAAAAATAGGAGATATATGTATACGTACAGCTGATTCACTTTGCTGTACAGCAGAAACTAACACACATTGTAAAGCAACGATACACCAATAAAAATTAATTTAAAAACATGGAAGAGGCCTTCGTGACTCAAACATGATGATTTGATGGTAAGAGTACAGGAGATGAGAGGGAAAAGGTAAAAAGAGGTCAGATCATGTTGGGCTTTTTAAGTCAATGTAAGAGTGGTAGCTTCTACTCTGAGTGAAGTGGGAGTCACTATAAAGTTCTAAGCAGAGGAACAGCGTGATCTCACCTGTGCTGAACTCCGTTTTAACACAATCACTTTGGCTGCTGTTGAGAATAGATGTTTTAGGTCAAGGATCCAGTGTATTTTCAAGCGGCATTGGTAAAAAAGAAAAAAAAAATCTGTGTATACTGTGAAGGTAGAGGAGCCAGGATTTGCTGCTGAATGGGAAGTGAACTGTAAGAAAAAGAGAAGTGTAAAGAACTCAAGGTTTTTCATATAAGCAGCAGGAAAAAGGGAACGGCCATCAATGAGGGTGGGGGAGTAAAGGTTTAGTGGGAGCCAGGGGAGATACAGAGTTCAGTTTGGGACACAGTGAATTTCAAATATCTGTTAGACATTGAGAGGAAGATGTCAAACGAGAGATTAGGGGCTTCCCTGGTGGCGCAGTGGTTGAGAGTCCGCCTGCCGATGCAGGGGACACGGGTTCGTGCCCCGGTCCGGGAGGATCCCATGTGCCGCGGAGCGGCTGGGCCTGTGAGCCATGGCCTCTGAGCCTGCGCATCCGGAGCCTGTACTCCGCAACGGGAGAGGGCACAACAGTGACAGGCCCATGTACCGCAAAAAAAAAAATAAAAAAATAAGAGGTAAGAGTCTAGAGTTCAGGAGAGAGGTGTATGCTGAAAAAGTAAATTTTGGATTCCTGAGCTTATGTATTATATTTAAAGCCATGAGACTGAACAAGATCATTGAGAAAACGATTGTGGGCAGAAAAGGGATAAAGACAAAGGACCAAATCCTGCAGCACGTCAATATTAATATCAGGATGATGGGAAGAAACCAGCAAAGGAGACGAAGAAGGAGCTACTACAAGGTAGCAGGGAAACCAGATGAGTGTCCTGTCCTGGGATCCAAATGAATCAAGTGTATGCAGAGGGTGGAGTTACCAGCCATGTCTGATGCTGCTAGTAGGTCAAATAACATGAGAACTGAGAACTGGCCATTGAATTTAGCAAAACAGTGTTCTTTGCCTTGATAACAGCCCTTTCAATGACGTGGTAGTGGAGAATGCCAGGTCAGAGGGCTTTATGACAGAATGGCAGAAGACAATGTAGAGAAACTAGGTCTAGACGACTCTGAAAAAGTTGTGCTGAAAAAGAGTGCAAAGAAAAGACTTGGTGGCAATGGTAGATGTGCAAGAAAGTGAGAAGGGCAAGTTAATCAGGAGTATAGGTAAGAGAATGAGTACAGTGATGGACCATGGAACTTAACTTAGGTAAGGAAGTGAAAAGACATCTGTTGGTTGAAGGAGACTGAAAAGCTAGTGAATTTAATAGATTATAGTTCCAGTGGGAATCAAAACGGAGGGAGCTGGCAAGAGAAGAGGTGACAATAAGTATCAAAGAATGAGATGCCAGAAATAGAGCTTATGTGTAATCAATAGTAATTATAAAATCTAGGGTATGACCGTGAAAGTGAATGGCTAAGGAATGATGGGAGAAAAGGCCATTAGTGGAGTATAGTCTATAAAAAAAGCATGGAATCACTATGTGTACACCTGAAATTAATATAAAACTAATATAATGTTAGCAGTACTTCAATTAAAAAAAAAACAACACTACGTGGGATGACAGACACAGGACTGAACAAAGAATATAGTGAAAGATACTGGGTACAGAGCTGGGGTATTATAGGTGATGAAAGGAAAATGGTCTGAAAGAGGCAGTGAGAACATTGAGGGTATCTCCCCACTTCCAAAACACAGACATCTCTTTAGGTGTTGCAGCCTTCAGAACTGCAGGGAGAGATGTCGGAGAAGAGCCAGGTTTTGTTAGGGGAAGAAAGGATTCAAAGAAGAGCTTGTTTCTGTAACTGTGACTGCTTTCTAAAATTGTGTCTTCCCTCTGCTAAATTCTGACTTTCTCTTGGTCATATCCCCCAAGCCCAGCTTGGTGACAGATTTCAGTGTTGGCAGAATTGTCAGGGAGAGACCACATTTCCTGTGTTGGTCAGGAAGATGGTGAAGAGGTAACTGGAGGTGATGTGGAGACATATTTGGGAGGGGGTGGAATTCAGAGAACATGGTTCCTTAGGAAGCAGGTGGGGACTTATCCCCACCGCAAGAGTAGGGCTTAGTTTTACATAAATGGAGGTATGTCTGTTTCATTCCAAACATAAATGAGGGGAAAAAAAAATGTCTGGTGAAACTCTCATGTTCATTTGCTTGAAGAAGTTGAAGGATTTCTTCTGCCGTAACTTCTCTTTTCTCTCTGAATTAGACGACGTGGTCATCTGCAGGGGATAAACGTCATAAATACGGATTTGGATTAATAGTATTAAGATGCAAATCATATCATATGGCTTTATTTCAATAAATCAACCTTATAAAATTTCATGTTTGATCAGATCCAGTCACCTGATTAGTGGAAAAGTCAATCTCAGTTTTTCTAAGATCCCCATCTCACCTCTAAGATAGATTGAATTATAAATTAATCCTTATTTATGGTGCTAAAACAGTGGCCAAGTGTACAGCTTCTGATGCCAACCACCTTTGTCTCTGCTCAGATACTGGAATTGCTGACTGCTGGTCATCACGTCCTTTCCTCGGGCACAGCAGCTCTAGACATATTCTTACAGGCCCCTCGCAGGAGTCTTCCCTGTTGACTGTAGACACACCAGCCCACCCCTCCCTCTAATCTGAGTGTTGTATATAGTATATGAAGAGGTACTAGCCTCTAAAACCTGACCTCCCACATTTCAATGTTGAGGAATACCCAGATATTCTCCCCAGTCTCTTGTTTCTATCAACTTTCACACTCAGAAACATTGAGATGCCAAAACCCATGAGTTTTTTCCCCCCCTTTACAAACTCAGGCTGTTATAGTGAAGAAGGTGGCAAGGTCAGACAGAAGTCTGAAGGAAGTGGAGAGTGTTTTAATAGTTGCTTCGAAGAATGAGACGAAATGAGGACTAAGGGCTTTCAGAAGGATGACCGGCTATCCATAAAAGCATACATGAAGTGAGTTATCGTAAAATATGGAGGCAGTCATCCGTTAGATTGGATTATTTCTACCAGAAGGGGAGAGACATCCACTTTCCATATACTGATGTTTAGACTAGTTTTTAAATGTTAATTTAAAATCTCAAAGGAAGTAGTTTCTTCCACTTACTATTCCTTGAGTATCCCAAGAATTCAAAAGCCTTAAGCTATTTGGATTCGCTCTTCTTATTGCCCCAAGGTATTTCCGTGGCTCCTGTGCTCATGATTTTCTTTTAGGTCAAAAAAATCAAATGTCATGATTTCAGAGTAGCCCTTGTCATTGCCTAGTGAAAAGCTCATCCCTCCTCCCGCTTCCCATCCCCACTATTCCGTATCACATAATTCTGTTTTATTTTCTGCATGGTATTTAGCGTTATCAGGAATTACTTTTTTCACTTCTCTGTCCACTTGATTATCTTAAAGATAAATCCGTATGTGTAGAAACCTTGTCTGCCTTGTTCCTTGCATATCTCAAGTGCCTAGACTAGTGCTTGCCACACAGAGTACTTAATAAATATTTGCTGAATAAACATAAACATTAATGGTTCTAATGTAAAAAAGCGGTTATAAATCAGTAAGAGAAAGATAAAAAAATGGGGGAAAAAGATATAATGAGAAACCCACAAAATGCAAATGGCCTAAATTTTTTTCATTAATTTTAAATAAATATAAATGGAAACAAGGTATTTTTTTAACTGAAATTTCTAAGTATTTCAGGATTTCACAAATCTTATGTTTCATACTATAGAGCTGGTTGCAGCAAATACACTTTTGCACAAATACAGAAATTTTTTTATCCATGCGGGCAAAAATACCCATGTTAAAAAGAAATAAATAACCTTTGAGATTAAAGGATAAACAGTATATCATATATTTCCTGGTTATTCTGGCTGTATTTCATCTCACTTTGATCATTAAATGATTGACAGGTCCTATAGGTTAGGTGGCAAATGCTTTGATGGATTTTCATGTCTCATTGTTCCAGGTACTGTGGCCATAGACTTGCAAGACACAAGCTGTAGGTCAGCAAGTGGCCCTACCCTGTCTCTTCCTTCAGAAGGAAACAAAGAAGTCAGAAGACCCAGCATTGCTCCCGTTTTAGAGGTTGCAGATACGTCATCACTTCAAACTTGCGATCTTCTAAGTGATCAATCAGAAGATGAAACTACACCAGATGAAGAAATGTCCTCAAATGTGGAGTATGTTTGTAAGATTTACTGGGATTTGTGCTTGCCATGAAAAACTAATATCCTTCCCTTCTGGACATCCTAGAATCAATCCTACATGCTTCTACCAAAACACCCTTCCTATTAGCCAGTATCTCTCTTGATGATAAAGTAGCCTAAGTCCTCAAATTTCTGGCTTCAACAGCTATTGACAGCCTCATTTTTCTCTATATTATCCTTTATCCTTAAAGAAAAAAATAGGTAAATCAGCATTTCCATGATATAACCTATATCATATTTCACATATTTTTCTTTAAGGATACAGCTTGTATTTTCATAATTATATGGTTTTGTTGAATTATAATGTACCTTCTACCTCTAATTTATTTTTTCACTTCCATATTGAAGTTCAATCCATTATTCAATGACATGTAATGCAGCTTCTTCCATTAAGCTTCTCTTATTTCAGCATTCAGCAATCATTTTTATTCAGGATACATCAATAATATTTTGAATGAATGAATAAAGGAAGTACTAGTTCTCTTTACTAAGATTCCATAACAGATAGTATCAATGTTTAAGCTATTAATCACATTTTAGCCTACAGTAGAGTTTGTTTACTTGTCGTATATTATGTTGGCATTTCTTTTTTTTTTTTGCGGTACACGGGCCTCTCACTGTTGTGGCCTCCCCCGTTGCGGAGCACAGGCTCCGGACGCGCAGGCTCAGCGGCCATGGCTCATGGGCCCAGCCGCTCCGCGGCATGTGGGATATTCCCGGACGGGGGCACGAACCCCGTGTCCCCTGCATCGGCAGGTGGACTTTCAACCACTGTGCCACCAGTGAAGCCCTGTTGGCATTTCATGAGGAAAGCACAGTGTTCAACAGTCTTGACAGTGGAGTCTGAAGGAATTTGTGTCCCATGGCAGTTCTACCTTATACTGGTTGTGTGCCAGTGACTTTGATTAAATCTTCTGACCCACGATGCTTTATCTGTAAATAGTGTTCATATGAAGATTAATTGAGGTAATAGAGTAATGTGCTTAGGACAATGGTTTGTGCAGAGTAAGCATTCAATGAGTATTAAATACTATTTGGTGTAGTATTGGTCGTAGTGGCAAAGGTAACATCATTCAAACACTTCTAATATTTTTCATATAATAGAAGTTCAATCAATGTTGAACTGAACTAAAATGAACTGAAATATAATTGAAACTTAGAAAAATCCTTCTGTTATTCCTTCACACTTTTAAATATTTATTACAAGAAACTTACACATACCCACGGAAGACAAGTCCACTCTCCAAGAAATTAGTAATACTCAAATAGATTTATGAAATATTTGACAGGAAGAAGAAGAGGTTGGACCACCAGTATATTTCTAGAAATGGTGTTGTGTGGTGTGATACAAATTCTTTCTTTACATGTACTGAAAAAACTGAGGTGGAATTTTTTTTTATATCTAGAAAAATGAAAAAGATGTCGAAGTAATAGTGGGAGACTATCAACTTCTAAATTTGCAAAGTGTTCTCCATTTTACCATCCTAGCTAATGATGTCTGGAATAACTAGATTTGAAATTTCTTGGTTTGAAAGATAAATTTTCTTTATCAAAAAAGAGCTTTCATATTGGATAAAATAACTTTGCCTCTACTAAATTCTCTTTTATTTCTTAATTTTCATTTGTGCTGCTACTTTTTGCTAGTTTCATTTTGAAAATTTTACAACCATAATGTGACTATATTTATAAAGTCAGCAAATAAACTGAGCATCTTTGATAATATGTAAGCGTGATTCCAGCAAAAACTCTGGCTTTTGTGTGGGTCTAATGGAATAATTTACTCAATCTAAAATGATTTACTCTTTTTTGGTTATGCATCCATGACTGATGAATAGTGATAGAGTGAATCATAATAATGCATTTTGCTTTAATATATTTTGTAAAGATTAACATTACTATTTTCTAAAATGTGTCTAAATCTTTTAAACTGAGGATTGGCAAACTTTTCCTGGAAAGAACCAGCTAGTAAATATTTCCAGCTTTATGGACCATGTGGTCTTTGCCCCAACTACTCAACTCTGTTTCTGAAGCGTGAAAGCACCCCAAGACAATACATAAAATGAGTGAGCATGACAGTGTTCTGACAAAACTCACTTCTGGACACTGAAGTTTAAATTTCATATAATTTCACGAGCTGAAATATTATTCTTCTTTTGACTTGTTTTTCCAACCATTTAAAAATATTAAAACTACTTTAGTTCACAAAACCATGTGATGAGCCAGATTAGGTCCATGGGCCCTGTTCTAAACTATGTCCATATCAAAATAAAGAATTACTGCATCTAACTTTATCAAAGTAGAGGAACATGGCTATAACTTGATTGTCTGACTTTGCCTGCATTAATTCAAGGCAATTCAGTATTTCCTATTGTTTTACAGATATGCTAAAGGCTACCCACCTTACTCTCCATATATAGGAAGTTCACCCACTTTTTGTCATCTCCTTCATGAAAAAGTGCCATTTTGCTGCTTAAGACTAGACAAGGTAAGCACTTACTGCTGTTATTTTCTGTAAAACTAAAATGATGGCATTGTGTAATTACATGTATTTAAATAATTTTGTATAGTCATTTGACTGAAATATGTTAAAAGAATATTATCTTTCAAATGTAAATGTAATACATAAAGTGGTGAATTTTACTTTCTTAACTGCACTAAAGGTTACCCAAGTGCTTTACCCTCTACTAATGTAGCCAATGAGTTGGTCAGTCATTGTTTCAAAGAGAAAAACAAAGATGCCAGAGCCTCAAACCAGAGTCTCCCCAGATCATTTTGGCCAGATGCGCTCTATTTATTTTACTAGACATTTTTGCCTCAAATCTCAAAGTGGAATCGCTTGACATGGTGAAATTAGCTAGTCATAATTCATTATTGAATTATTAGACTGGAAGTGTCTTGCTTAATGTCCCCTTTCTTAAAGATTTTATAGTAGTTCTTGGTTCCTGCCTTGATATTCAGGAGAAACCATCCGAAACAGAAAGATTCCAAGAAAGCAGGAATCTTTCTCTTTCACAGTATGGCCATTGGACATGACCTGGGTAAGAATTTGTTTTCATGATGAGTCAGAGAGCAGATAAAGAGAAGACTCTCAAACCCCCAATCTCTCAGAAATTAAAACGTGCCACTAATTCTAACCAGGAATTTCTTCTTTTATTCTATATTTTGGAGTTAGCTGGAGTTAAAATCCCAGCTCTCTGCTTCCAGGCTCAGCCAGTTGGGCAAATAACATTATCATTAAACTTCAGTTTCCATATCTCCAAAATGCTTGTAATTTTAATATGAACCTTATAGGGTTCTTGTGAAGATGATATAAATTCGTGCATGGAGAAAGCTTTTCACAGTGCCAGGAACGTAATAAATGTATAGGCACTTAATACATTTTGTTAATATTTTTACTACTATTAGTTTTTCCATGTGATAAACATTATGAATCTTGGCTGTAGCTGTCACTCTTGAGGAAGATTAGCAGATCATTAGAAAATTTCTGCCTCTATCTTCCTAAAGATTTTTTGTGAACCCTTACCCCTGCTCCCAGATGTTCATCTGGGTCCATTAAGGTGGACAGTTCCGTCTCTCGATGCCTTATTTTTTGTCAGTCCTTGTTTTGCTTTCCTGCTTCACAGTATTTCTAGCACTGGCTCGCTCTGCATCTTTGGTAACCTTGATGCATCTTAAGCTTCAGAGCCCTTCTCCTGTATTGGCCCCTTCCAAGAACCTGTGACTGATTTTTTATGTATGACTTTTGTGTTTTTTTCCTTAAAGAGGATTTCCAAAATAATATCATCTTCTCTGAGCCTTTTATTTAAAATGCCACATCTGGTGGCATTTTACTTTTTAACACACAAAGATGAAAGTAATGTTGGGAAACCAAAGAGTCAAAATGATTCCACAGATTCCCAAGAAGGGAACCTGATACAGGAAAAGTTAAGCTTTCAGAGATGAGGCTTGCTGGAGGAGAAACAGTCTTTTAAAGCCAAAAGACAAGTTGTCTCTTCACCAAAGTAAAAAAGCGATGTTTCCGAGTATTGTTGATTGGCCGATAACATCTGGGGTTATCCATTCTTTAGGTGGCGTTAGTCTGGCTGGAGGTGGTGGTCTGCTCTGTAAATGAGTGCCCATTTTGCGATTAGCAGATGGGGTTATGCAGCCAATCCTACTGTGTCCATGAAGTCTGTGAGCAGGTATTTTGTTGCCCAGTCCGTTTTGCATTAGTATCAGCAGGCTCCTTTTGGTCAAGGTTTATCAATACTAAATTCCCTGTTTTGTCCTTGTTCTATTTCTTTTTTTTTCTTACTAGTTGAGCTACTTCTAAATCTTCTAAATTAGTTCTTTTACCTCATTTGATCTCATAAAAATGAAGTTCTTAATAATCTCAGCCTCAGCCTGTCATCCTCTCCTTCCACAATCTCTTTGTAAGTGACCTAATTTCATGTGGCTTCAGATCCTGTCTATAGTAGTAATTCTCCAATCATACTTCCAGTGAAGACTGCCTGTCCTTCTCCTTTACCACTCCCCATTTCTCCATTCTTTCTTATGCCTTAATCCTTCCTGCTGGATTGATCTTCCTACTTCCATGATTAGAAATCTACTTTTAGAAATTCTACTAATGAGGTCCTGTTAGTGGTAAACTCTTTCAATTTCACTTTCCCTAGATGTGTCCTTATTTTGTCCTCCTTCTTGAAGAATAGTTTTGCTGGGTGTCCAATTCCAGGCTCTGAATTTTCTTTTTCTTTTAGCCTGTTAGGATTCTATTTACTACTTTCTGTGCTCCACACTGCTGATGAGAGGTCGGCCATCGTTCTAATTTGTGTTTCTGGTAGTTAAAGCTCTCTTTTCTCTCTGGCCGCTTTTAAGATCTTCTTCTTGTCTTGGCTGTTCTGCACTATGACAATGTGTATGACACTGGATTTCTCTTTATTTATTTGGATTAGGATTCATTGGGTTTCCAGAACCTGAGGATTTGGATATTTCATTAATTCTAGAAAATCCTCAGTCAATATTTATGTGAATAGTGCTTCTTGCTGATTCTTGCATCTCTTTTTCAGGTATTCTTTTTAAATGTGTATTAGACATTCTCACACTATCTTCCAAGTATCTTAATTTTTCCATACTACTTTCTCTTTTCTTTCTGTATTCTGAGTAATTACTTCAACTCAATCATGCAGTTGATCCCTTCAGATGCATCAAATGGGCAATTTAAATCATCTTTTGAGCTTCTGTTTTTAATTGTTATATTTTTAGTTCCAGAATAGAGTATATGCAATTTCTTTAAACATCTAAGTGAATATTTTAAATACCCTCTTGTTCTTTGCTCTTGCTTTGAATGTTCTCTTTTATTTCTTTAAACATAGTAAACACGCTCATTTTCTATTCTGAATCTTATAACAGTGAAATCTGTAATCTTTGTGATTCTAATTCTGGTGTTTATTGCTTCTGCTGACTCAAAGTACCTTGTTCCCAACAATGTTCTGTAACTTTTTATTAAAGAATAAAGGCAGAGAACATTCCAGAGTTGATGATGAATCCACAGAGAATCAACAAATCTCAACCCAAATAAAAAGAAACCCTCATAAAGACGTATAAAGATTAAAAACCCAGAACACTAAAGCAATTATCCAGGCAGATAATTTTGTTTAAAAGCATCTTGATTTAATAATGCTAAGTCCAGTAAATTCTAGCTCCCTGGGAGGTAGCAAAATATCCTCAGGAAACACATTTTGGTAATTTGTTGTTATTATTGTTAACATTAGTATTTTACATTTCAGTATTTGCATCGTTATCTTGCCAGCTCAGGTATACATTTAGACAATTAGGGTTTTTTTCTTTTAATTTTTGTTTTTTAACCAAAAAAAAAAATCCCTTTCGATATTGATATCCATCCTTTTGGTATTCCATACTTGGAATGTTCCAAGGTTATTTAATTTTAATATTACTCTATTTCTGGAAATAAAGTCAGAGGCAGATGATTTATTTTTTTCCAGCTTTATTGAGGTATGATTGAGAAATACAAATTGTCTATATTTGAGGTATATAACATGATGCTTTGATATACATACACCTTGTGACGATTCCTTAATATTGATACCCAGACGTCATCTGGCAGCAAGTTTCAGTTTGCAGTGGAACATGTGTACACTGTGTTGCTGCCTTTTCCTTCCCCAGATCAAGCTGCATACCTGCAATTCATTTGTCTCGTCCATGCACACCTTCAGGCTGGAGAACTTGGCATAGAAAAATGTAACTATTTTCAAATTTGTTAGAAAACAAAGGATTTACTAGGTTAGATTAATTTCCCATTTCCAGATCTTCTAAATATTTTTACCCAATATTAGTGGAGTATAAAAATGGCCTTTCTTTGTATAATTTTTCTTCTCTAGAGTTGCCAGCATAACTACTATGAGGACGCAAAAGCCTATGGATTCAAAAATAAGCTAATTATAGTTGCAGCTGAAACAGCTGGAAATGGATTGTATAATTTTATTGTTCCTCTCAGGGCATATTATAGACCAAAGAAAGAACTTAATCCCGTAATACTGCTATTGGATAACCCGTAAGTATATTTTTAAATGCACAAACAAGACAAAAATTTGTTAATATTTTATCAAAAATAATTTAATTTACTTAGAATATTTTAAATCAGATACATTATGGCACATGATTCATTGAGAGATATATTCTGTGCTGTGGTAGAAAACAACCATTGTATATGATTGTGTTTCACAAGTACAACTTAAAACGTCACTGGAGTACTCTGAGCCTTTTATTTAAAACTATTTTTGCAAGTGGTCATTGCTCTCTACCAGTGGGAAACATGCCACTGAAATAATTATAGTTATTTTCATTAAATTAATCAACGAGCTTAGAAAATCTCTGCCAAAACTGGACAATTTCATTGTCTTTGTGAAGAACCATTAATTATCAGAGGAGCATATTAATGATCTATTTTATATCATACCATTACACATCATCATAAGTTCCTATGATTCTTCCACTGTTAAAACATATATTCTGTAACATAACATAAATAGTTTGTGCTTTACAATGTTCATTTCTTTTGAAAATGTTTGATTGATATACTCTTGTGAAATAAGACTACTTAAACATTTCAAAATCCTTATATGAATGTAAATATACATCACTAAATGCTGTGGTCAAATCCATTGTATACTAAAATTGCAATATTTCTCTCTCTGACTCAGATTAGTAGCAGATGGTCCTTAAATCAATACCATGTTTTAGAATCCTCCAACTCTCCTCTTAAACTCTAAAGTGATGCAGATTTCAGGGTAAACCAAATGAGGCCAAAATCTTCTGCCTTGTCTCTGCTTTTAAAATTTATCAAAAGAATTTTTTCAAAACAGAGGTATCTCCCCAATATATTGTAACTTCATGACATTATTTATTCTGAATATATGAATATCAAGATACTGATTGATGCATCTTGTTTTAGAGTCAGTATCTCAATGGTAATCAACTCTAAAACTTGAGCACACCTCCAGAGGTTTCAGTTGAAGAATTTTCAGGTCTGATGACTCAATGACTTCTTTGATACCACTTTAGCATCCAAGGAAAGGTGAGATAAATTTAGGGCAGGTGTAGGGGAACAAAAACTTGGACCCAATGTCAGAAGAAATAAAAGCTTAATAAAACAAACCTTAGGAGAATAAAAATTGAACTACTGGATGGCTAGGGTGATAGAGTATGGTGGCAAAGCACCTCCAAGGCCTTGGGATATATCTCTTATTCTGGAAGTTTTCTGGTAGGAGGCTCTAAGAAACTGGCGAAGATCTGGCACATAAGAGATGCTCATCAACTATGTGAATTCAGAAGTGTCCAATTTTGGCTCTTTTTGCTTATGGTGTAATGTGTCCACTGCCTTAAAGATAAATTTAAGACAGGGGTATTTACAAGTTGATTGACTTAGAGCATTTCCATCTCGGCTGGCTTGGATCAAAGTGGATCAACTCAGGCCCCAGAATACAGAGAAGCAGATAGGAAGAGGCTTAGAAAGAAAGAAGTGGCACTGTGCCTACAGCAGCCCTGTGATAAAGCAAAGGGGAAAAACTATCCTTTCACCTTATTTATATTATTTCAAGGTATAATTTCTTGTCCTGATGTGTAAATCTCCTAATTGGGTTCTTGGACCCGATTTCAATGTATATGTGTGTGTCAGAGGGTTTCTCCACACCTCCAGCAAGCAATGCGCAGGACACCAGCTCAGTTCTGGGGGAATTCAACTCACTTCTGACACCGTGTACCCAGAAATAGCATTGGATTCCACAGGTTGAAAGTTCAGTCTTACAAAACTGTCCTACTCCCACTTCAGAAGCCAATCACAAGCCAGGTTATCACCCCATAACTGATCAGCTATAGATTGGAAATTTCAGTGACCCCCTCCTTGGACTTCAGATGCCAGTTGCATGTCTAGATTGTTACCTGTACTTCTGACTGAATGGCTGTAGATCGGGGGTTCCTACAACCACCTACTCAAGGTCAAGTTATTTGCTAGAGCAGCTCACAGAATTCAGAGAAACATTTTACTTACGAGATTGCCACCTTATTATAAAAGCATATAACTTGGGAACAACTGGATGGAAGAGATGCACAGGGCAAGGTATGGGGAAAGAGCATGGAGCTTCCATGCCCTCTATGTGGCCACCACTATCACCAAATCTCTACCTGTTCACCAGCACAGAAGTTCTCCAGACTCCATCCTTTTGGGTTTTTAATAGAGGCTTCATTACATAGGCACGATTGATTAAATCATTGGCCATTGGGGATTGAACTCAATCTCCTGCCCCTCCCCCTTCCTCAAAAATCACGGGGTGGGACTGAAGTTCCAACCTTCTATTCAGGTTGGAACTTCAGTTTCCCTGGCAAACAGCCTCATCCTTAGGTACTTTCCAAACGGCACCTCATTAATTTAAACCCAGTGTTCCTGGAAAGGGGCTTGTTATGAAGAACAAGACCCCCATTTCACCTTTTTTGGCTCTGAAGTGATTTCAGGAACTAGGATTAGAGACCAAATATTATGACAAAAGATGCTCCCATTGCTGTTATCACTCAGGAAATTGCAAGGGTTTTGGGAGCTGTGAGCTAGAAAATGTGGTGAAGACCAAATATATGTGAGAAATCTGAATGTGAATACCAAATATACATTCCTTATAAAACACAATAAAAGAATCAGTCTTGCCAAATTTGGGAGTGGAGTTTACTCCATGAAGTGGAGATGGGCTCCACTCCTTTTCCATATCCAGTCTTGCTAAGTAATCTTATCTCAGAGTCACTAATCCCCCTTTCTCCCCCTTATTATTCCAATGAACAGATGGCAGAAGCTAGGATTTCTTAACCTGTGTACCTGGTGTAGACTTTGGAATTGCCATAACTAAATCAGCCTCTTTCTGTTTGGTTTTGAATTAACAGGTTACCAAACTGCCCAGTTACTGAATGATTGATTGATTGGTTTGTATATTAGAATTATAAAAATCAAGTGGTTATTTCTAGAGTCTTAATTCCTGAATCTGATCAATCACAGAAAAATCTGAAGACTCTGTTTCTCTTAGTTACTGGCAAACTGGTCAGTATTTCAATATAAATATAGATGTAGCTTTTATCAGAGAATATTTTATCTGAATAATACCATAGTGACTATTTAATAAAATTAATATTCTTTGCCACCACCCTCTGCTTATTATAGTAATAACTGTTGAGCATTTACTACATGGCAATCATCATAGTAGATACCTAACCTTTATTTCACATTGTATTTCCATAAAAAATATATCCATGTCATATAGTGATGATTTATCCTCAGAAAGATGTACCAAGCAGCTTAAGATCTCAAAGCTTGCAAATTACAATGATTACATTTAAAGAATTCAGTCTGTGTGACTTGATTACACCACTGCCTCTTATTTCATAGAAAGGAAAAAACAGGCCAAAGAAGTTAAATGATTTTTTCCAAGGTCAATTCTAGAATTAGAACCTTCTCTGCAATTCATAGTTCATTGATCTTTCAACTATGTGACCTTACTTTACTTACAGGTTTTTGATATATGCAATTGTTTTTAGTCAATTGTTGTTTGTCAGTTGTTTTTAGAAATACGTTGTTTGTCAATTGTTTTTAGAAACAAGAATATTTTAACTTTAGAATATTTTGCATTAAATTTTTTCTTTGCTTTCCTAAGGACTTACAGTTTGGAATCTAGCTATTCACATGATGTTGTTTGTTAAATGATTTTAATGGGGTTTGACTTTTTTTCAAAGCGTTGAGATGAAAGCTCGGGCTATAAAATTTATCAGCTTCCTGTGCATTTCCCGAAAGCAGTATCTAACATTTTTATTTGTTGTTCTCTGTTCCTTTGATTGAGAATGAGGAAGCAAAAACTAAACACCAGTAAATAACGTTCCAGGAAATTTTATGCAATCCTCCTCTTTTTTTTTTAAACAATGAGATACTTGTTTCTCTGCTGTGGCTAGTATTTTTCAGTCTATCCTATAGTATTACAAAGAAATATGATGTTTTCTTTAAAATATTTCTGGGTTATAAGAATTTGCACACTAATAATTGTACACACTTCTACAATTATTAGCTTAGTGGGGTTTGACTTTATTTTAAATGCACATGAGCATTGCTGAAAATAATATCAATACATGGCTACTTAGGAAATTTAGTTGAAGACCAATTTATTCAATATACCAGAAACAAATAACAGATGCCACAAATATGGGATTTAAAAATGTAAATTAAATTTATGATATTCACATACATAATATGTCAAAATAAGTCTTCACAATGTTTCCAAATAGAAAGGCTTCTCCATTTTATATGGTAACTACATAAAACCTGGGTACATTGGAAAACATCTTACACTTGGTACTGGTTCATTAGAGCTGGTCTCAGTTCTGATTGATTGGCCATCTGTTCTCTTTGGCCTGTTGTTGGGCCACACTGATTTTAAATATTTTGATTACCATCTCACCCTTAAAGATCGTCTAGTCATCTCCTGATACCATTTCATATGAGACATGGAAAAGAGAGTCAAACACTTTGGAATACATTACCCAAAGCTACACAAGGTTAAAGTACAAGATCCAGGCTTATCTTCTTAATTTTTACAACATCTTGTTTAAACTATCCCTTTACTAAATCAATCTTCTTTCCACATAGAGCTAAAAGTAAGCTCCAGTTCAGCTTATTTCAAGAATAACGATAAACTGTCTGATATGTCAGGGTCCTTATTAAAGACGTTCAGACCTTAGACTCACACGGATCTGAAATAAGATCTAAGTTTACCCTCTTGATAGGCCTGTTGCGTATTACGGAATTTCTGTAAGCCTCAATTTTCTCATTTATAAAATGAGTAGAACATTTATCTTAAGTTATTTTGCAAGTCTATAAAATAATGTATATGAAGGACTAGTACCATATCTGACTCATAAAAGGCAGTGAGGAAATGTCAGTTTCCCCCCTTCTACCAATCAAGAGAAGGACATTGTCACTATTTAAACTGATGGGAGAATTTCTGTGAAACCCCAATTAACAAAAAAAGGGAAATTTATTTCAAGTTGTTGAAATTAAGCTACTACTGTATTTTTAAGGGAGAGATAAACTTCTTAAAAGTGGAATTATGAAATGCTAGCAAAATAAACTCTCACTGCATTCTTTTCTCGAATTTGTAATAAAAAATTTAAGTTCATTATAGTTTTTAGTTAAATGGGAAGAAATGATCTTCAACTTGCAAATCCATGCAATTTCCCAAAACTTTTAACTTCCTATCAATAGCTAGCTAATTCATATTTGCATATAATGAAAATTTTTATATAATAATGAAGCTATTTTAAATATAATGAAGATATTTAGACTCATAAATAGTCATGTTTCTTAATAGAATTACAGTTAGGACTCTGATGAATGATGTGCTCATTTTTTTTTTTCCTAAGCAGTTTAGTGCCATCAAAACCTTTGCCGATTTACTTAAATGAGCCAACATAATCCATATGAACGTATAGTTGATATATTCTTTATATTTCAGGTTTCCTTTTAAACCGCCTTTATCAGTAAAAGTAGTGGATGGATCTGTTTGTTCTACAAGTTAAATTTTGCAGGGTATTAGATATGCTTCATCAGGATTATATGTCTACCAGGTTTCAGGTGACTTGCCTTGCCTTGTAACATAGCTGGATTCATGTAAGGATGAATCGTGCTACCACAATACAGATGTTAATTTCTAAGGATTTGAAAGATTGTTTGTGCATTGTAAATACATGTTTGTGGCAGAATTGCATGTCAGTAAGATTCATGAGTTTTAGGAGTATATAAGGCAATAATTTTGATGTCTACGTACTTTGAATGATTTCTACTGGACAAAACAAAAAAATACAAAGGCCACATCTTCAGTTTTAGCTCTAACAGAAGAGTTGGCATAACGTAAGGACTAGTGACCCTGGTACTTCTTATCACATGGAAAATTTTTGGTATCTTTATTAAGTTGAATTATTCAATAACATTAACTACTGTTGCAAGACTTTGGAAGACAGATATGTTACAGTGGACAGATGGTCAGCGAAGATAGTGTAAATAATTGAAATAATCTGAATTTTAAAAAAATGAGGAGGTTATTCCAGACAGGGTATAGCTCTGCAATTAATAATGAGGAATTATGAACCCAACTCTGCTACACAAGTTATTGAGCTACTCACTTTATCTGACTGGAACTATGTTGGAGCAAAGAGAGATAAAACAAAATAATAACCCCCCAAATGACACAGTCAAAAGGATCTTTGAAAGCACCGCAGAATCTCAGTGCTGTCCCTGTCTTGTGCCACTTGTATCCTGACGTATTATTCTATAATCACGAGGTGGGTAAGAGACATGGAGGGTCTTGAGTCAGCAGTGAGAATACCCCCTCTGAGCAGTGCCCAGAAAGAGAAGAACTGGCAGGCACTAGCCATGACCACTACTGGGACTGTATATGATTATGTTTGTTGAAAACAACCTACAGCATAAGCTTTAAAAATATTTGTAACCTGTGATTCACTAACGTGAAAAGTTTTATGAATGTTTTGGGGTCAATGATAAAAACAAATGCTAGAAAAAGAGTCATCCAAAAATGTCCAGACGAGTAACATTTATAATAGCAGGATATTGGAAATAGCTTGAAACTCCAGTAATTAATAGCACAAAAGTGAAAATAACATAAATGAAATAATTGAGGATTTTTAAAATGAATTGTGGTACATATATAATATGTAGTAATATGGGGCCACTTAAAATGGTTAGGAAGTAATTTATTGATGGTAGGAATGTGATCAACAGGGATAGTCTTTGGAAGTTTTCTTTTAATGCTTCACTGCACTGAGCATTATTTTTCTTTAGAGTGGAGAAAGATGAGTAAGATCAACAGGAAGAAAATAAATCAGGGAGGACAAGACTTCTTCAGGGTGGGAGAAGCACCTGGGATATTGCAGGGGCTGTACTTCCCTTTGCCTAGAGGTTCCCTTTGCTTCTCCTTTACTGAGCCAAATCCTACTCGTTCTTCAAATCCAAATTAAATATTTCCTCTGTGAAATGATCCTGAACTCTGTCTCCTGAGTGCAACCTATTCCTTATTTTTTCAGATTACAACGTATTGTAATTTTGTGCTTTTACTTATGTGTTCCAAAAGCTCTATTTCTTACAGTACAAGTTAACAACATATTCTTTTTGCATACACCTGCAGATACCAAAATGTCTGTTAGATAAAACTTTTTGGATACATATATGCTGAGGGAATAGATGCATGAAAGAATTAATAATTCAAAATGAATACAAATTCAAAGAATTACAAAATGAATAAGTAGATTAGGTAATTTCTAAGGAAGCTTCCAGGTTCATGATTCTTTCCCCAAATATGCAAAAAGAGTAAAGATTTCAGTTGCAGTACACATTTGCTCAACAATATATATTGAGGAAATCAGTAATGTAAAAGGTGAATTACTTTAATTTTAATTTTATATTATATATATATATATATATTGATGGGTACATATTTATTTATTGATATGTTGATATATTAAGGGACATGTTGTGATTCTGTATATCCCTTAGAGAAAATTGCTCTTAATAGGCATGATAATTTAGTTCCTTATGTTTTAATAAAATCATCAGTTCCCCATTTTACAAGACTCTCTCATCATGAATAATTTTAAACTCACTGACAAGACTTTTTAGTTATAAGAGTATCAATTCAGTGTTTTTGTAGAATAATGCCATAATGTTTCTGATTTAGAAAACAGAAATACAACTTGTTTTTATCATTGTGAGCGCATTGTATTATTCATAACAAGTGCAAATGACATTTTAAAATTAATGTTAAGAGAAAAGGCACTTAAAATTAATCTTGTCAACAATGTTTAGTTTTGGAAATGAAAACTAAGTCAACTTACTTCCTTTCCCTAGAAGTGCTGCCACTGTTGTGACATTGTGTTTCATTTTGTAACCCATCTGCTACTTAGGCCAGATATGCATTTTCTGGATGCAATCTGTTGGTTTCCAATGGTTTACTACATGGTGGGCTCTATTGACAAGTAGGTGACAAAATCTTTGGCACACTAACTAGTGTGGTGTCCTGTGGTTTGTCATGTGCTGCACCCCTGTGTTGCATGATGAGTGTAATTTGCCATTTCAGTGTTGAAAATATGTTTATTGCATGTGGAGCTTATGTTCTCATGTTATACATCTTGCATTCAAACTTCCTAAGCAGTAATCTGTTGTTGAATTAAAACAAATCTTGTTGCATGTCAATTTTGTTCCCTTTCTAAAGCTATTCCAGTTTTGTGTCATCTATAGCAGTAACTTTATTACTGTTAACATCTTTGTAGAGAAAACCTAGAATTTCAACATTGTGATGCATTGGTATCATTATCATAACTTCTGGAAACCTTCAAAATAATTTGGAAATGCTCATTTTAAATCAGATTTATTAATTGGAGCATTTCCTTGACAGTCTATTCTGGTAACATATCAGAGTCTTCCAAATTTGTTAATTAAAGGTCAAATGTGTGCAATGCTTCAGTTTTAGAATACAAATTGTTATATGCATAAAGATGACATTATAACAAATACAAAAACTACAAGATCAGAAAACTAGTATGCTTATAAAATGTGTTAATTTTCCATTCTAAAAAAAATCAGCCCAAAACATTCCAAATAAAATGCTAAAAGTTATCCACTGAGAACTTTCATGCTTACATTTCATCTTGTAGATGCTGAAAAACAAAGCTTTGTAACTTTGACAGTGTTTATTGGCTGTGGACACATTAAAGGCCAAACAGATTAACATATATTTAGCTTCCATTCTACATTAATATAATTTATGTTATCAGTTGCATAATACTAACCAACTAACTAAAATGTAGATGTACTAAAACTATTATTTAAATCCATGAAAATGAAATCAATCCATATTTTATTAATAGTAATGTTTCTTTGTTGTGAGAGTATTCTATTAAAATTCATTAGAACATTATATTTATAAGATATAAAATAAACCTCTCATCTGTCTTCTTTGATGTAAACTATATAATGAATTCTCCATCTATAAAAGTATTTACGGGGAGGAAAAGAAGAATGGAAAGGATCAAATCCCTGGGATTAGAGATGAAACAAGATTGACTACAAGTTGCTAATTATTGAAGCTGGGTGATTGGTACAGGAGGTTCAGTATATAGTATTCTCTTCTGCTTATGTTTGAAATTTTCCTTAAACATAAATAAGCAAAGAAAATCATGAATGAATTAGAACACACTCACAAACATTCACCTATATTCATTCCTTTACATTCTGGTTCTCTTTGAAAAGGAAGTCAGAGAAAGGTAGAAAGAGGGGCAATGTCAGTTAGATGATCTGTAACTGTTTTTCATCCATGTTGACTTTTTTCTTGGGCCACCATCTGGTGACCAAACTGCGTAAAGCAATAGTGCTAAAGAAAAAATGGGCAGTGGCTTTGTAGATAAGATAGTGGGGAGAAATTATGGTAGACACAGAATTATAAGAATAAATCGGTAGCCAAATAAAAAAAGGAAAGAAAGAATACAATACAATATTAAATGAATATAAATAATTTAAAGTTAAAACATGAAGAACAAAAAAGTTTCTACGTGGTTCAGAAATGCCATTCCAATTTTATATATTTTCTATAGATTCTATAGATTTCTTTAGATTTAAACTCATATTTAATAATAATTACTAAAATCATTTGCCAAAGTTATGTGTCAACTACAACGGCCAATATTTTGAGTATGGAATTAACTGATATATACAGGTTTAGGTAGTTAGTGACTAATTAGTAAAGGAATTCTCATAGCTAAGTTTTTTGTTAAGTCTCAACTTCATTGATTTATTGCTGATGAAATATTCATATTTTATTATCACTTCTATTTGTGTATCTTTTTTCAGTCAAGCTTACCTTCTACCACCTTATCTTTCCCTTTTCCTATATAGAAAATTATAATTTTTTAATCAGGGAAGTAAAGATTGTAAGAAATGAAATATGAGAAAGTGGATTACCACTAAAATAAGGTTGGTGAAGACATAAGATTTAGGCATCATTTTTATGGTACATAAGGGACCATATCACATTCATTTTCCACCTACTTTTTTCTTTTTAAAAAATGTATTTTAATAGATGTAAGAATAATTATGAATTTCCTAGCTAAAAGGAATACCCTAGTAAAGTGTTCCTAGAGATTTAAACTTGGTCATCATATTGATTGGATGTTATGGTCCTGGCCCCTCTCACCATAGGAAATTTATTTGGAGTAACATTCTGTTTCCACAGTTTTAGCCATAAAATCCCTGCCACAGAACACTGTGCCTGATTCAAGCGAAATATTTTTTTCTGGACTACTCCTGGGGATCTTTGACTCAAAGCTTTGGTAATACTCTCTCGCCATATAAAAGAGTAAGAAATCCTGCCTCTTGCCTTCCCATAAAAGGAAAATTCCTTCTAGTGAATTAGTGAGATGACTAATTCAAGTGATCATGCACTTGGAGAAGATCCTTGGGGAACTGACTCTTCCATTTAAGAAGCTAAAAAGAGCTACTGTTCTTTAAGTTTTACACTTCTCATTTTAAATCAAAAGATGTAGAAATCAATTAGCCCAATTCTCCTTATCTATCTTCAATCAGTCCTGAACCTAGAATACTCTTGCACTCATTCAAGTTTTGATACAATCTCCCTTATCCAGTTCAGTCCTATTTTTATAGTTTGTATGAAGCAAAGGCAATGAGATAATGGTTTTCTTAATTCAGCTTTTATGGTAACATTGTTTTTAAATTCAGTGTGAGGTAAAATTTTTATCAGTGATAGGGGAGAAGACTGACTCTGTGGTAACTCATAGGAACTTGTGTCCTAGTTTAGCAATTATTTCCCGCAACCAACAAAATTACTTCATTCAATCACTTGCTCAAAAGTGGCTAGAAGGTAGGCTTGAATGCATCCGATATTTATATATTTTACATGCTCTTGGCTGTGTAGAACCAATCTATAACACATAGCTTTACACAAATAAATAATAGACATTTAAAAATAATTATTTTTAATAAATATATTTCTTTATTAGGCTTGACCATCTAAATTAATATGTGTTCATTTCTATTCTTACCAAAAGTGCCTCAGGGATAAAAAATGTGAATGTCGTGTCTTTGAAATAATGTGCTAATTGTAAAAACAGGGCTCTAACATGTTCTAATTCTATTTGATTGTAAAATGGGTGTTTCCATGTTTTATTTATAAAATTAATAAGTATTATTAAATAAAGATCCTTAACGCGTGCTTTGAAATGGTTGAGATCTAATGAAACATAAAGAAACCCCAAATACAATTTACTTCATATCAGTAGAGAATATTGTCTTATATTAGTTCCCATAACATCTACCAGTGTCCACTCTGTGAAAGCCACGTATAAGGGCAACCTATACACCTATAAGCGCAGGGGTGTAAGCAAGTTTTAGCACCATCCTAGTACTGAGATTTATTGAAAGTTCATTTTTCTCTGTTGGTTTTTATCAAAGTCTAGACGATTTACTCAGGTGTGGAGTGACTTTCGCTGCCAACATGGTGGTTGTGGACAAAGAAAGCACCATGAGTGCCGAGGAAGACTACATGGCAGATGCCAAAACGATTGTAAACGTGCAGACCCTTTTCAGGTAAATGTCTGGATAACCCAGCCCTTAAACATCTATGAGATATATGACTCTGTGTATAAAGAATGAACATGAGACATTTATACTGCAGTTATGTTTATTCCTTTCATCATAAAACAAATACTTATTTAGGACCTAATGTATGGCTGGTACTGTGTGAAGTTTACTTTTTAACATCAGGTCAGCAGTTCTTTTAAAAATAAAAAGAATAATGCATTTGTTTTTTCGTATAGTTTAAGAAATTCTAAAAAGCTGTGTGCAGTAGCAGTCATGATTTTTGCCAAACCACGCATGTTTAATTTTGGTTTTATGCCCAGCAGTAGCCAAAGGTATGCATTTACATACTGAATAACCAGGAAGAAAAGATCGCAAGGCTAATATACCCATGTTAGGAGCCAAGTCACAATGTTATCCTCACTTCCTCATGAAAGACACTTCCTGTCTTTCAATAATTAAACCCATCCTGGTAGGAATTCCCGTTAGGGTCATCTTTGCGTAAGAATGAGCAATACTGACCAGAGAAAAGTGCATGCTGTGAGCAAAGTCAAAACTGCCAATAAATCAAGACATCGGCGTCACTTGGAATGATTCTTCCTAAAATCATCTTAAAATTTAAATAACTAAAAGATCATTATTTCAGTTTTATGAATTTTGCAGAAGTCTAAAGGAAATATCTGAGCTACCAAATTATGAAAGTGAATAAAGCAATCTGAACTCTATCTTTATCTCCCCTCACTTCATACCTTTGTATTGTAGTAAACCATATATTGAGGATAGTTATCTGCTTATAGTTTGAGGTCAGAATTCAGGAGAGAGAGCCAAGTTGTGTGTCTCACTTAAGTTGACTATTTATTATATGATCTTAGGCAAATTACTTTCCTTCTCTAAACCTTGATGTCTTAATCACAAGGTTGTTGGAGATTTAAGAACATATAATGCCTTAGTACCTGCCTGGTCGTTTTCAATTTCTCAATAAATGTTAGCTACTATAATTATTAGCCATAGACTTATCACTTACGTGGGGCAGAGTGGAAAAGCTACAGACCTTGGAACAATATAGCAACAAACTTCATCTGACATGATCTCTATCCCAGAGGTTCCCGCAGAAAATTACTGTGACTTTGAGTATGTTTCTTAACCTCATTGAAATTCAGTTTCCCTCATCTATAAAATGCATGTGGAGAATAATTAACCCTTCTTACAGTGTCAGTGTGAGGACAGGAAATCAGGTATGTAAAGAATCTGTCACAGCAATTGGAAAAATCTACCCTAACTTGCATTAGAATCTCCTCCTGTTCCAGAAGGAGTAATACACCCTCTAAAGTTACTGTAATGGGCAGTTCATTTAGAATATAGCTAACTAGTCATTGAGCTATGTAAATAGTACATTTAAAGGTAGCATAGCACATGTTGAAAATATGACATATATATAAGCATTCTTTTTTCTCTAGAGAATGAAAAAGGAAACCACAGGGTGGAAAATGAATTCAGATAGATGAGATTTATAGCCAATGAATAAAGTGAAATCATACTTTTTGATTCCATGCTTGGCAAAAGCTAATTATAGTTTTAACAGGAGAGGATCCTGGTCTTTTTGATTAAACGTGCCATTTTAATTTTCAGCTTATTGTGAGTTTATTTCTCTTATGGTGACAGTTCTATTGGTTTGACATATTCTCTGAATGAATTATTTTTATTTCAAGAGAATAATAAACTCCCATCTTACTGAGAGGTGCAAAGGCTCTAATTAATCTTTTTCAATGAACTAGATGACCAGAATAACTAAGGGCAGCTGCACATGTGGTTGCTGGTGGTGGGAAGGCCGCCTTCACTGAGTACCTGGTGGAGGAGGCATCACATATTGAAAGAATGACTGGATGAGTGAATGAGTGATTTTGGATCTTTTCACTATTAAGGTTACCTATCTTCAGCAGAACATTTTAGAAATTATGCAATTTGTATGGCTCATAAAAACATCTAGACTGAATACTTTCAAGCAGAAATTTGAGAAGAACTATGAAATACCCAGATTTTGTTCTCTCTTTTCCTGTGTCTGTAAAGGCATTATCATTTTTCTAAGTATATAACAATATTTTTCAGGAAAAAAAAATTATGGTAGACCCACAGATATAGAAAACAAACTTATGGTTACCAAAGGGGAAAAGGAGGGGAGGGATAAACTATGAGATTGGGATTAACATATACACACGACTATATATAAAATAGATAACCAACAAGGACTTACTGTATAGCACAGGGAACTCTACTCAATATTTTGTAATAACCTATAAGGGAAAAGAGTCTGAAAAAGAATATATATATATATATATATATATATATATATGTATGTGTAACTGAATCACTGTGCTGTACACCTGAAACTAACACAACATTGTGAATCAACTATACTTCTATTTTTAAAAATATGGTAATATTTAAAATAAACTTTAAAAAATCTATGAAACTTTTTTATGGAGTAATTCATCAGCTGTTAATCTAGGCATGCTAAACTAGGCTAGTCTTACGTAATAAAAGAGTCAGTCAGATACAAGTGGGTCCCTATGGTATATGGAATACCATTTATGTAGATAAATGACCCAAATCGTACAGACTTGGTAGTTTCATTTTATCGGTGCAGTCAGTCAGATATCACCCTTGAGGTCACTCTGCCACATTCTTTGAAGGTTTCATTTCTTGATTCACTGTGACTCTTGCCAACCCTGCTTCTACCATAATTCTTGATGTTTTCAAAAATCCTACCCAGATGGTCCTTTCGATGTCTGACCGTAGCCACCTATTCTCGTGGTCATTAGAATACCAATAGTTCCTCCCCGCCATATTCTGAATTTCATTCAACTCTCTGAGCACTACTACTTATTTTCTACCTCATTGCTTCCCATATCCCCCACTCCGAACAGTCCTTTTCTGCTGGAATCTACTGTCCACTGATTCTACTGTCCTTAGTCACCTGAGGGCTCTCTTCCCTCTTTACCTGGATTAAACTCCAAGATCAGTCATGACAAACAGTCCTGTGCTGAAACCCTAAACAGCCAATTACTGATTATCTACTATGGGCTAACACAGATCTCAACTCTGTTTCCTTTTTCTGTCTTCCTCCTACTCCCAGTTTTCTGTCCTTTCAGATTTTCTACCCACCAGCTTGCATGAAATTTCCTAGAGGCAGATGACAGCACTCCAGAGAGAGGATCCAGTTACTCTTATAAGTAAGCGTCAGGCACCCAGAAGTCCAGTCACAGTGGGTGGATAGCAGACTATTTATTCAGGAGAAAAGCCTAGGGCCCCATCTCCAAGGCAACTAGATTCTTACACATCGAGTATGCAAGAGTAAATAGTGTTAAACATGATTAAAGAACACAACTTAGGTAATACAAACAAACTTTAACACTTCATGAAGTGGACAGTCTGCATTGCCAAGGGTACAGAGAACTCCAAACTGGGGTGAGAGGCAGAAAGTTTTTATAGCTTAAAGAATAAGAAACAAGGAAGAGAAAAAAAATAGGAAATGAATAAGGAACAAGGATACAAGTACAGAGCCCAGAGTTGGCTTGGCATTTGGGGGTTGGCTGACTTGACTATAATCTATATCTGGTCAAGTGGGACATTTACAGGAACAGGAAGGTTTAGGTTTTGGTTTGCTGATGTGGCACCCAGGGCAGGAGCCACTCCATCTTGGGCCTAGAAATTATTTCAACAATAGTAGGTCTAAAAGATCTCAGCCAATCCTTGCATCTTTATGACCATCATTCATTCCTCAAACGAGAGCCAATTTCTTACTGGCTAACTAGTAAGGCTGGGGTGTTGATAGAAGTCTGGCTAACAGAAGTCATTTCAATTCTGGGATGTGTACTCTTATTACAAAAACAAACTGTGCCACCCCGGGTGGTGAAATAGAATGCTTAGCTGCACCTGGAGTTTCTCTTAAACCAAACCTTGAACCTATCACACTGTTTATGCTGAAGCATTTTAACGTAAAGTGAGAACTATCTTAAGAGTCATGCAGCTGGTATTGATGGAGCTTAGGATTTAAATCAGAAGTGTCCCAAAGTCTAACATTAAGTTCATTTTAATCTAGGCAGCCTGAATGTGCCCACACTATTGCATCATCCTGCCAAGCAAGGTTGCTGAAAGGACTAAGTGAGATGATTTCTGAGAAGCACTCAGCAGCGCCAGGCACATAATAGGCAGATAATAATTGGCAGTGTCCTCAAGTTGCAGTTTCTAAAATATCGTGGTCATGAAAGTGTGTAAGCAGACATTATGGTTACTTTACTAGTTAGAAAATTGGGGCAAGAATTTAGATGCAATATTTTCTTTGGCTTATTTATTTCTAGGAGACAATCAAATCTTGTGATCTCCATAGTATCTGGATGGTACTAGGCAGATAAAGAGTACTGTATACTGTTACTTTATATGGGGTGATGCTACATTTTATGCTAGCATTTCTGACTGTTTAGCTGTTTGGGCCATGCCATTTTAACTTGATTATTTTGACATTCTGTTTGGACGTGGGGTTTTTTGACTTTTACATTTTTTGCTTCTAAAACTGTGAAGGAATGTGTTAGAGAAGTCTTCAATCTGTGCTTACATTAGAGCCCAGGAGACAAGAATGAGATGGAATTCAAGTATGAAATGAAAGTAAGAGTGCTCTAGTTCACAACCTATTGATGTAACTGGTATGACCAGTCTGAAGTAAGGTTAAATTTGTTATTCAGAAGCTCAGATTGATCGTTTGAGCCCCTACCTGCCCAGCTTACTAGGACCCACAGCTTTACTCAACAGGGCTCTCTTCTCCCCGAATTGTTCAAGGACCTTAAAAGTTAGTCCCCAAAGACCAAAGGCAAACAGAAGCTCCTTAATTCACTGGCAGTGTTTATGTGCATGGGAGGTGGAAAGGGGAGGAGAAGTTAGGGGAGCCTTGGGGGCATGGGGAGAATTCCTTTCCGTCTGCAATTGCATCTGTGACATAGTTTTGTGATTGAAAGCTGGAAAACACAGTTTAATGTGTCTTCATCCACCTTGTGTGGCAATTACCTATTTGCTGGTTTGGCCCCAGAGAACTACCCAGGAAGTGATTCATCTTTAACGTCCAAAGCCCAGAGCATGGTGTCCAGAGTTTTAATGCTCATTTAGTGAGCACTCTGAAGTGTGTGCTAGGATGGCTGGACCAAGAGGAACCTCCAGCCGTGCTTTGTGCCAGCATGAGCTGCCTCTCCAGAAGGACCTAAGTGGGTCCTTACCCAGATGTGTTCTTTCTCGCAAGGTGAGTTTTCCTTTATGGGTTCTTAGTGGCCCCATAAAGCAGCAAACTTCCTCTGGGATGACCTCTAGCCCAGAGGTTCCAGACCCCCTGAGGAAGGGAATGGCTCCACTACTTTGCTCAGAAGAGACTGTGAATCCTTTGCAGCTGGCCCACCACCTCCCCCAGAGAGCATTTCAGAGCACAGAAGACATTGGCAGATAAGGTCTTTGTCAGGTTAGAGCCTGTTAAACTCTCTCTCCTACCTGTCTAAGCACCTTTCCTTACACTTCTAAGAGAAACACTCAAGTGAGTCTCCCTAGCACAAAGATCCCCTGTCTGATTTCTAAATTAAAAGAAAAGCAGGGGGCTTCCCTGGTGGCGCAGTGGTTGAGAGTCCACCTGCCGATGCAGGGGACACGGGTTCGTGCCCCGGTCCGGGAAGATCCCACATGCCGCGGAGCGGCTGGGCCCGTGAGCCATGGCCGCTGAGCCTGCACGTCCGGAGCCTGTGCTCCGCAACGGGAGAGGCCACAACAGTGAGAGGCCCGCGTACCGAAAAAAAAAAAAAAAATAATAAAATAAAATAAGAAAAGCAGGTCCTCACTTTCAAATTTAAGTTTCTCTTGCTAAAGTTTTACCTAACAAGGCGCTCGATACATTCGGAAAATATTGAACGTTTTCACATTTTTATGAACGAGTATTAGTATCTAAATTAAATTTAAATAAGCACATCAAAATGTGCTTTGAATGAAAAGCAACCACTTCAAATGCCCAAGACATTTTGGGGTAGGAAGTTTTGCTGTACTATCCAAGGAAAGTATTAAGCAAGTC
Organism: Aethalodelphis obliquidens; assembly: GCF_003676395.1. Lineage (NCBI taxonomy): Eukaryota > Metazoa > Chordata > Mammalia > Artiodactyla > Delphinidae > Aethalodelphis > Aethalodelphis obliquidens. The sequence goes on from NW_020837968.1 coordinate 1,757,228, forward strand.
ATTTAAGGACTTAGCTAGAGGATTATAAATTTGGCAACTACTGAAAGAAAATAGAAGAATATATGTGATCTAGTCCAGTGGGTGAAGGAATGCCTCTCCCTGAGGAACTGGTCTTTTACTAAAAAGATAAAGGCAGTAAGTGGGCTTAAAAGATGAACAGAGCATTCCACAGGGGGGCAGCAAATACCAAGGCGCTAGGTACTGAACATCCAAGGACTTGGAGCAGAGCCAGAGGAAGGTACGCCAGAGGCTGAGATGGAAACCAGAAGCCAGACTATTCATGGCTTTGAAGAACGCTTCAGTAAGTTGCCCTTTATTTTAAGAATAAGAGGAAATCATTGAAAGATAGGAAAGTTTAAAATATTATTTTAGCTACAGTGTGAAGAATGGTTTGGGGAAAAGTGAGAGTGGGTGAAAACCGACCAGTTAGAAGACTTTTGAATTGTAAGGACTATAAGAGCATAAATGTCAAGTTAAAAATAAAAAAGGAATATTGTCTCTAGCTTGGCAAAATAGTCATAGTCTTACTGAAGAAATAACACACATAGGCACTTGGGAAATGATGTAATTCAAAACATTGATACCGAATACGTATCAATGCAAGAGTGATTTTTTTTATACAGTGCAAAAATTTTAATATTTTGTTCGGTTTACATGGATTAAAATTTTAAATGCAGGAGATATCTGATATTTATTATACTGTCATTTATTACTACTACCCCAGACTCAGATCTAAAGTGTTTTAAAAACATTTGTGAAAAAATATGTTCATGTTTGTTTTAGTGCCAATATTCAATCATAGTCTAAAACTGGGGGCTCATGCATCTAAGTGTGTTTCTATACCTTTCATAATAATATACACCCTTTGTTATTCAGAAACATCATTCCCAGCCACCACAGATCAAAATTTATAGTGTAACACACTAGCTCACTAAGTAATATTTTTATTAAAATATTGTAGATAATTTTCAGATTTGTATGTTCTGATGTTTGTTTGTTTTGCTTTAATATATACAGGAAAGCTAGTCTCAGAGTTCTCCCAGTCTCTGAAATGAAGTATATGGTATGGTTTTCATCTTTGTGTTGGTTAACGTACCTGGGCATGTCAAAATTATTTATTAAATGAATTAATTCAAGCAGATGACAATTCCATAGATATTTTACACAATTATACTTACGTCACCGAGTAAATTGGCCCATCAAAATGTGTCTTGAATAAAAAACAACCATTTCAACTGCCAAAGACATTTTGGGATAGCAAGTTTTGCTCCAATGTACAAGGAAAGTATTAAACAACTCATTTAAAACTTAAACTAGAGAAGTAATTGTAGAACAATTTAAAATAGAACAAACTACATTATTTCAATTACTATATTGCTTTATGATGATCCTAGTACCTAGGGAAAAGAGACTTATGAGGTCATTTAATTCTAAAATGTTATATATTCAAAATGTATTTAGGTCATATTAAGGCTCAGAAATGGATTACAGTATTAGTATTTTAAAGATATATAATTAAATCTATTAGACAACCAAATTTGCAAATATAAAGTATTATAATTGAATACAAGTAATATTTTATAGATACGAAGGGCACTACAATAAAATGTTTCATTATTTAAGTATTATTCAGTTCTAGATTTTCACTAGGTGGCAGACTTAGTGCAGTTTCTCAGTTTAAACTAACATAAATGGTGCAGTTTAAACTAACATAAATGGTGTAGGTTCAATTATATAGAACAGAAATGACACATCACGTAAATTTTGTTGTCCTATCTAATTTCAACTCTAGAAGTCACGTAAATACAATGACTAGATCACTCAGTCATTTTATTACTGACTCTTACTAAGACCTCAAATACATCTGGCTACATATATATATATTTCTGTTTGATGTAATGTGTTAGAAAAGGATTATAAACAAAAGATTTCAAGTGGTCACAAATTTGTCTAAAGTTAGAAAAATAATATGTGTGAAAGATAAAAGCCATATTTCTCAAAGAAAATAAAAATTTCCAAAAGTTGAGATACATTTTTCATTTGTTTACTCTTTGTTTCCTCAGAAATTCCTTCTCTGGCCATATATCTCAGTACCTTCCAAGATGTTCCTCACAAGCTATCCATTCACTAGCATCTTAAAGCTATTTAATTTTGAACCACAGATTTCAGTCATCCACATTTATCATCCTTAGAAAAATATGTACAACCTTATAATTTATGAATTTTTTGTAGTTTCCTTTATTAGATCATAAGAGTCTAATATAAAGGCAGGAATTTCATGTTCCACTTCTTTTTTATCTCCTGGAGACCAGAGCTCTCCAACAGCAAACACTTGATATTTATTTGCTAAATTAGATACTAAATATTGTGCTCAGTAAATTGAAACAACTATAATGAAGTTATGATCTAACAGCTCCTATTTCCGGATAGATACAGAAGTAGAGATTACAAAAGTTTAAAATAGAGTTGACTTGTAATATCTGAAACTCCAACATGTTACTAGATATTCTTAATAACTTACTATTTTATTTGGGTCATCTGAGTTTCCTTTCCTACCTACCTATTTATTAAAATAGGGAGGGGGGCAGGTTCGTGTTCTAGACCCTGACTGTTTGTGTGTGAACCAGGCTCTGCTACCTACTAGAATGTTACCTTGAACGTTTTATTTGGTTTTTCTGGGCCTCAGTTTCTTCGACTGTAAACATAATTGTAAGTAAATCATAGAGTAGTTTTTGGAATTTGAAGAAATGGTAAGTGACTCTCTCGATTTCCTAAACAAGTGGAAACTATCGAGACCCAAAGAAGTCAGGCAGTTGGGGATCCCATGCTAGGCAGAACTGTGTAGCGTTGGTGCCTGGCAGTAGTGGAGAACCCTGATCAGGAGCCCTGCTAGACAACCACTGGGCCTGCCCTGTAGGGCTGGGCTCACTTCATGGCCTGGCTCAGACCAGCACACACCCAGAGATACTGAAAAGGCAGAGTCAGGAGTGAGCCATATGTCCCCAACTCCTCCCAGGGAACAGGGGGTGCAGATGGAAGCCCCAAAGAAGGAGGTCCTTAACCTGATGTTCTGAAGATTACATGAATCAATACATGGAAAGCTCTAAGAATAATGCTCTGTAAATTTTAGATATTATCGGGTTTTGGACCTTTAACCTTCCAAAAGATAAAAAAAAAAAAGTGAAAAGACAAAGAGAAAAACCTCAGGTCAGTTAATTTTCCTTTTTAGAAGCTCAGATCATGAATATGGCATTTATTCTCTAAATGAGACTACATGCTTTATCTTCATTCGTCCATGTTGCTCTTATTTATTCATTTTAGTTTCTATTTTGACAGCCAATTGACACACTATATCATGGTAAATATCTTTAGAGACATTGTTCTTTTAAGATATTTCTTTTTTGTGTGTGTGTGTGGTATGCGGGCTTTTCACTGTTGTGGCCTCTCCCGCTGCGGAGCACAGGCTCCGGACGCGCAGGCTCAGCAGCCATGGCTTACGGGCCCAGCCGCTCAGCGGCATGTGGGATCCTCCCGGACCAGGGCACGAACCCGTGTCCCCTGCATCGGCAGGCGGACTCTCAACCACTGCGCCACCAGGGAAGCCCAATAAAATTATACTTTTAACATTAAAAGTCGACAAAAGAAATTATGTTCTGATTGTTCTTTTGCTGATATTATTTCAGTCCAACTTATTACAAGTTACCTGTTGTACTTAAAGTACAATAATATTTGCTCTCAAAATGGAGATGAGGCCGTGTGGCTATATCTGTTCCTCCGAAGAGTAGATCTCATGAAACACCTGATGATACTGTAGTTTGCAAAGGCTTTGATTAGGTAAGCCTCGATACCAGTCCAGCAATGTAACCAAGAGGGCACATGTAGTTTTCACAGATAACTCTGAAATATAGCATTTTTAAGCATTTTTTAGGTCTTAACTGATAGGGTGACTAAGCCCCCTGGAAATTGACCTGAGGGCCCCTCAGGGAAGGCCCAGCAAGCCTGCAGGCAGACCCTCACTCCCTGGGAGGAGGGAGAGGGTCTAGCAAACCATCCATCAGCTTTAGGGAGTTAGAGCCGAGGAAAGGGGTAATCGCATCCGTCATTCTGGAGTTCAGAGTCAGGGCTCCCAGCTTCCTCTCTAAGACACCAAGCCAAGCGCTCAGGCAGATGGAGTAACAGTGCCCTCACTCCTGGACCCCGCAGATAATGCGAGGTCAGCTGGAGATGCTGATTTGTTTCTGAGCCACGAGTCAGATGTTTCTGGCCAGCATATTTCAGTCAGTTCTAGTGCCTGAGTTCAAGGCATGGGTTCAGCTACTGGTAGGAATTTGAAGTGGCCATAACTGGGTTTGAAGACATATTGTATGGAGAGCAAAGCTGATTATCACGTGATGTGGCCGCCACAGAGAATCTCAAAATATTTGAGCCAGGACAGCTACCAGTGATCACGGACATCAGCTAGAGATCAGATCATCAAGCACAGCGACAATAAGAAGGTGTTTGCTGTGGTTTTATTTTGCCCGGTTTTTCGGAGGGGGAGAAATCATGCATGTGCATGGGTATGTGTGCACTTGCACACGTGTGTTTTTGAGGGAGAGGAGGTAAATGGAAAGAACGCTAATGCAAAACTCTGGGCAAGTGGGCAGTCTCAGGATCCTTCTAGAACAATGCCATCAGTTGAGCCATGACCTCAATTCATTACAATGAGTTGTTATTTCAGTTAAAATAGTTGCTCTTCTCAGAAGTTCATTGTAGCAGGATTTGGCATTTAAAAGCACATACTATGAGGACAGGGAACCATAGAAGATCAAAGAACTCAATTATGAACAATAAGCTCATCATAGGAAATTTTTGCCAATCCAGATATTCATCTTACAAATTTCTATTTCAATATTATCCATGAGGTAACTTCTTCCATCAGCTTTATGAATGTGTGGCAAGAAAATGCCTAATAAAAGCCAAATTACTGAATTTATTTTTCTTATGGTGCTAAAATGTTGGTTAAAATATTCTTTGGGAAAGAGGGTTTCATTTTTCTTGCACTGCACAGCACAGGTGATGTGGCATGGCCTGCTCTTATAATTGCGTGTAGTTTTATGCCTACAGCTAGGTATCACTCACTCATAAATATGTTGTTCTAAAAAATACCATATTGGATTGTTAGCGTAATGCAAATGTTTCTTTGAAATGCAGGTTGTTCTCCAGTCTCAGTATTATCACAGAGCTTACCCACCCAGCCAACATGAGATTCATGCAATTCAGAGCCAAAGACTGTTACTCCCTTGCTCTTTCCAAGCTCGAAAAGGTAAGAATTCACATCATGAAGTAAGTTGCATTTAACCTTTTGGGTTGAAAGACTAACTCTAAAATTTCTACATGTAGAGAGAAATGCCATGAAACAGTAAAAATAAAAATGCTGTTTTGAATTCCTATATGGGGGCTAAAATCTTAATTTATAATTTTTTAAAAGCATGGATTGATGGATTTGAACCATTTATATCACAAGTGAACATGATGGAGGTATCTCGTTCCATCATCGGTAATCATAAATTGAAAGCATGATATATGAAAGAGTTAAACTCAACAGGAGTATATATACTCACTTATAATGTCCATTATTGATAATATCACGAGTACTATGTCAAGACATCTACGTTTACATAGGAATTTGCAGTTTTCATAAATCCTTAAAGTCCTAGAAAACTTGTAGGCTTTGTTGAAAGTCAGTTCCCAAAGGAGATAATATGAGACACAAGCTCACAATCTGAGACAAAGCCAAGTTTATTGCTTATGTAAGGGAGGCTGTCACCTCAAGAGAGCTTTTTTTTTTTTTTGGTTTATAAATATTTATTAAAATTGAAAGTTGTTTGCTCTTCTATCCCATGAGCATCCATCCACCTGCCTGTCACCTGTTAAGATGCATGACTGCTGTCATAAATGCCTTTGGAATCTTTAGGATAACAGAACATCTGCCTTTGCTTAAAACTCCTTGTTCCTTGCCTTCCTAGCCAACACCGCTCTTCACAACTTTATATAAAAGGTCTCCAAAATTTGTACACCAAGTGAGCCATCCATGAATAAAAACATATACCTGGGATCCAAAAAAAATTGTCCTGGACATGTCAAAGACTCAAGTCCACCTAAGAAATAAGAGTGGTTTTGTAATAGCCAAAGATGAATTTTCTCCCCACAAATCTAAAAAATGCCTGCAATCAGATAGAGCTAATTAAGACTCAAGAGAGCTTTGTCAACGTCTTGGAGTGGGGAAAGGAAGGTCAAAGTTTATCAAGAGTTGGGAATTGTATTTAATGAGGCTCTTTTCATGTGGGGACTTACTAGGATTAGGAAGAGATGAGAATAACGCTAAGGAAGACAGTGGTGTTATTGCAAAGTGATGTTATGGGCACAGAAAGGTGTGGTTTTCTTCTCAGTATCCAGGCTGAGTGTGGGGATAAATGGATTTTGCATTCCAGGTGTACTTGATACTAGTGTACTGGGAGAGTTCGATGTAAGAGAAAAAAATAAGATCCAATCTTATACGTGAGAAAATGTGTTAAATCTATGCCATCTTTATTGTTTGTAATAATATTTATAAAATAGAGATAAGGATGGCTTACATTTTTTTTTTTGGTTAGTTTTTTTCTTTCACTTCATTTTATTTTGATTACCTGTTACGTCGGGCACTGTCCTGATTCCTGGATGACGTACTGTTGAGTGAGGTCACTTCTTGTCTGTGAGGTACTCACAGAGTGAGGTACTCTTGTCTGTTGGTTTCCATCTTCAACGCTGGTCACATACATTGTGTTGGTAGAGCCTTGCCACTGCCCCTTTATAGGCATAGTTACCTTGTTGCTAGGCACTGCTTCCAGATGAGGAAACAGAGTTTAAGACAGATTAAATAACTGTTGTGCCCAACACACAGTGAGGCCAAATACACTGAAAGGTCAGAGTTTGGAGCAGAGAAAGGTTTATTGAAGGGCCAAGCAAGGAGAACGGGGCAACAAGTGCTCTAAAGACCTGAACTCTCTGATGGTTTTGGGGGAAGACATTTTATAGGCAAAATTTGGGGAGGGGGCTGCAGGGTGTGTTACCCTCCTCTGATTGGTTGGAGGTGGTATTCCAGGAATCTCAGTCATCAACCTGATTGGTTGGAGGTGGTATTCCAGGAATCTCAATCATCAACCTTCTCATTCCAACCTGTCTGGGTCCACGAGTTTATGCTCTGTCTGAAGTTACCATCCTCCACCAGGGTGGGAGCCTTAGTTCCCACAGAACTCAGAGATATGTATGTAAATATTTTGTACGTCCCCCAAGGAGGAACCACGACCAGGCCCCATTGCTGTACTATCCTTTTCTTTTCTTTCCTTGCCTTTTTTCTTTTCTTTTCCTTTCTTTATTGAAGTATACTTGATATACAATACAGTGATTCACAATTTTTAAAGGTTATACAAACTAGTGAATATAACATAAAAAGAAGCAGACTTACAGATATAGAGAACAAGCTAGTGGTTGCCAGTGGGGAGAGGGAAGGAGGGAGGGGCTATATAGGGTTAGGGGATTAAGAGAAACTATAGGTATAAAATAAGCTATAAAGATATATGGATATCAGGGGGAATATAGCCAGTATTTTATAATAGCTATAAATGGAGCACAATTGCTTCTTTCTGCATTCCCTCACTCCCCTAATTAGTAAGTGAATCTGCCCTTTGGACTCAGGGAAGGTCTAGGAGACTGAAAAACAAAAGGCAGTATCCTGCTCAGTTTCATTGAGTGAGTGCAGTAAGAGAAACTTAAAGCCATTCTTGTTTAGAAAGCATCCCTTATGTCAAACTGCTTTAACAGCATGGAAAGGGTGGGAATCACAGCTGAATGGCTCAGAATCCAAAGGCAAACCCACGGATGGGAATCCAGTGGAACCCATGCTGCCCTGGTGTGGTACAGTCTCCTCCATGACAAGTGAGGGAGGCTCACCCCATGATGAAGAAGACAGGCTCTACTACTTTGTAGGATTGGAACCTGGATAAATCTATGACACGTTTGTAGCCTTGGGATTTGTCTCTGGAAAATAGTGGTAATAGCCAAATGATAGGGTCATTGCCAAGATCACACCACACAATCTAGTCACAATATTTAGCCCAGTTTTGGCATATAATCAGTACTCAAATAACTAGCCCTAAACTCATAATTATAAATTACTATTGTCGACATCATCACTAATAAATATTCTATTGTGTGTATTCAGTTTTATTCCAGATCAGTTGATGTAGTAAGGTCATAATTGTGGAAGAGATTTTCATATTGGTAAATGTGTGTGTCTATATTATTGTGTATCTACTGCATGAGGGAAAAAGAAGAACAAAATGAGATTTTTATCTCTTTGGGGGAATTAATTAAAAATAAAATCTTCAGGGCTTCTCTGGTGGCGCAGTGGTTGAGAGTCCGCCTGCCGATGCAGGGGACACGGGTTCGTGCCCCGGTCCGGGAAGATCCCTCATGCCGCGGAGCGGCTGGGCCCGTGAGCCATGGCCGCTGGGCCTGCGCGTCCGGAGCCTGTGCTCCGCAATGGGAGAGGCCACAGCAGTGAGAGGCCCGCGTACCGCAAAAAAAAAAATAAATAAAAATAAATAAATAAATAAATAAAAATAAAATCTTCATCCAACCTAGAAGTCCTCTTCAGAAATGTAGAAAAGTTTTGTTTGAATAAGCATTAAACCAGACTGTGATATGCATCTCAGCAATCCACTAAAGACATTGCGAAGACAGAAAGACATCTTATCCTTTTATATAGCCAGGGAGATACAGTCATTTACATACATGATAACTGTCTTGATCCCAAGGAAAAATAAAATGTCTTCTAACTTTGCAGCAAGCAAAAAGTTACAACTTGGAGCCAGGCACCTAGCCTAAGCTCCCAAAGAGAGAGACAGGATACATTACTTCCACATTTCAAAAAGATAGTTCCAAGGCCCCCACCCCCGCAAGAAAGGCATTCCCGGGATACAAAGCTAGCTAGAAGTTATTCAGACTTTGTATCCATCTCAAAGAGACATGGAAAGGATTTACAATTCCAAGTTATTTTTAAGGAAACTCTCTAGGAAAAAGAAGTGGGAGAGGGGAGTTTTCTTTCTTTTTTGGCATCAGGGAAATTCATTTTTTTTAGATTTATATTTACCCTTGCATCTTCTAGATATTTCCCAAGAAGAATACAAAAAATCAATACATTACCTAATTATTAGGAACAGAGGACTTAGGAGAAGTGGAATTGAAACCAATGGTTTGAATGCTATAAAACCATGGAAAATCCTTTTTTAATTCACTTATTATCATTTTTATCCATTGAAATAGGATCGTCACATAGAAATGTTTTAGACTGTTGTGCTATTGTGGGTTGAATTATGTCCCTCCCCCCACCAAAAATGATGTGTTGGTGTCCTAACCTCCACTACCTCAGAAGGTGACATTATTTGAAGATAGGATTTTTACAGAGATAAGCAAGTTATGGAAGGCCATTGGGGTGGACCCTAATCCAAAAAGACTGGCATCCTTATAAAAAGGGTAAAGTTGGACACAGAGACAGACACAGTTAAAGGGAAGACAGCCATCCACAAGCCAAGGAGAGAGGCCTGGAAGAGACCCTTCACTTACCGTCCTCAGAAGGAGCCAAAAAGTGCCAACACCTTGATTTCAGACTTTGAGCATGCAGAACTGAGAGGCAATAAATTTCTGTTGTTTAAGCCACTCAGTTTATGATACTTCCTTATGGCAGCCCTGGCAATCTCACACACATGCCATCAGTGATAATGGTAATTCTTCATTTCTAATCAGTGCTTCTTATCACTTATACGTATACAGTTAGTTTACTATTTAAAGTAATTATCTTCCTATATTTGTATTCTAAGCACAGGGAGGTAGTTTTAGTATTAGGAAACTGATCTTTGTTTCCAATATTCAAATACATTCCCAATAATATTTTCTAGAGTTACTGTTGGCTGAGGAAGTGGTGGATTTTTATTCTTCTGAACGCAATTATGAATATCGTTTTATTCTACCTATAATTAGATGCACCTGCACCTTCACGGATGGGGCCTTCACCTTTAGAAACACAATCAAGGTTTTGAATTTAAAACAGACACCAGCTTGGCTGCTTAAGACACTTTTTTTTGGTCATGAAGTGGTTGTCATTCAAATTGAAGAAGTGATAGGATTTGCAAGAATGAGTATGGAAGGTTAGCCTGCATTCATCCTGGTAGCTGATGTGTTCTTGGTAGACCTTGCATTCTCGTAGATATGTCGTTGCCATTGCTAATAGAAGGAATACTCTTCAAGGTTTCTCTGGAAGCGACAACTCACTGAAGAATATCCACAATAATAACTTCCTAATGGACCAGACTGTCATGCTTTAGTTTGTATTTTTTTCATCTGATCATTCTTTCATCGTTGCTGAGTTGTTTTATTTTCTATTACATTATCTTTCTTGTCTTGGATATTGACATTACCTTACTGCTACTGTTTACTCAAAAGTAGAGTCGTCCCTTGGTATCCATGGGGGATTGGTTTCAGGACCCCTCCCTTCTCACCCCACCCCCACCCCAGCAGGGACCAAAATCTGAGGATGCTCAAGTCCCTTATATAAAAGGGTGGTGTAGTGTCTGCGTATCACTTACGCACATCCTCCTGTGTACTTTCAATCATCTCTAGATTACTTATAATATCTAATACAATGTAAGTTCTATGTAAATAATTGCCAGTAGGGGGCAAATTCAGGTTTTGCTTTTAGGAACTTTCTGGAATTTTTTTCTCCAGTATTTTCAGTCTGTGGTTGGTGGAACTGGCAGGTGTGGAACCTGCAGATACAGAGGACCAACTGTACTTCCCATGTTCAGTCAGTGGTCATTGGGTCATTGACACTCCTCCTAAAAATCTGATGTAGTGGGCAGCAGAAACACAGTATGAGAGCTAAGCAGAGATGGGAAATGTGACGGGTAACAAGGAACCCGAAGAGAGGAAAACAGCAATAGAAAAAAAAGAGAAATTTTTTGTCTCATCTCCCTCTAAAGATTTATTTCATTTCTCTTATTTTGATGCATTTCATAAAAATGAATTTTATTCATGCTTATGCTACAATTTGCTTCAAGACTGCTTTTTAAAAATTGCTTTTGAACCTTCTCCTGTGATGATCATAATTACACTTTAGCAATCATATGGTAATTACACATTGATGTAAGAAACAAGGTAATGAAAAAGTGAGATGAATAATACGGTATAATAAAAAATAATAATTGGTCTCTGTCTGTAGTTCCTGACACAGCACTTCAAAAACTCTTGGAATTTCCTAAGTGATAGGAGTGTCTTCTGTTATTCATACCTTTCAACCATGCCTGATTTTATGTTAACAAGGCAACTCATGGAGGGGCCTTGAAGATTGAAACTTTCAGTACCTCCTCACCTCCCTGCTTCCAGGGAGGGGAAAGGGGCTGGAGATTGGGTTTAATCATGTGGTTAATGAGTTAATTAATCATGCCTACATCACGAAACTTTGATAAAACTCTGAAGAATGAGGCTTGAGAGCTTCCTGATTGGTGAACATATTGATGTACCAGGAGTGTGGTGCCCTCAGACTCCATGGAGACAGAAGCTCCTGTGCTCAGGACCCTCCCAGACTTGCCCTGTGTGCCTTTTCATCTGTTGTTCATTTGCATTCTTTATATTAAGACGATAATCATTAAGTATAGCACTTTCCCACGTTCTGTGACCATTCTGGAAAATTATTGAAACTGAGGCTGTTATGGGAAGCCCCAGATTTGTAGCTGGATGGAGAAGAAGTGCTGTTGGTTTGGAGACACCAAGGACTCGGAGATGGTGGCTGAAATGAGAGCAGTCTTGGGGGTCTGAGCCAACTCTGAGTAGTGAGCGTCAGGATTGAATTGTAGGACACCCTGTTGGTGTTAGAGAATGAGTGTCAGAATAGAAACAGTCATGTCTATAAATCATATATTGCTATGTAGTCAGTGGTAGAGCAAAATAATACACATTGGAGATATATTCTGGGAGAAATAGGCAAGAATATCATTTACTTTTTAACATATTCACCATCTTAAAGCCAGAAGGCAAAATTTTACATATTCTCAATTTAAATTCAAGCTACTAAATAGTCTCTGAGCACCTACTGTGAGCCATATGCCTTCCTCAATGCTAGGAGTTATGAAATTGAATAAAACACATAGAATTTGTAATTTGACGGGAGACAGATATATCGGAACAAACAAAAACACATTGCCGTATTCTTTTTTTTTCTGTCCAAACAACTTGGACTACTTTTTATTCATAATCTAAGTGCTATAATGGCTGAGGGAGGGTTTGGTGCTATCTTCTGGATTCATTAGGAAAATTTCTTATCCAATTTTTAAGAAAATATTTACCTTCCCCCATATTGGTCCAGGAAGAATTTGAGAATGCTAATCAGTTTCTATTGCTTTTAAATGTAGTAAAGCACAGCCTGATCTACTCTAGAGGAGTGATGATATGTAATTTATATATGGATAACTATTTTAATGTACAAATGTATCTATTAAGAATGTGCATAGTGAAGTCCAGTGGTTAGCACTCGGCGCTTTCACTGATGGGGCCTGGGTTCAATACCTGGCCCAGGAAGTAAGATCCTGCAAGCTGCGCAGCACAGCCAAAAAAAGAAAAAAGAAAAAAAGAAGAGTGTGCATAGTATTATGATTTCACACAATAGTTTCAAAGTTGTCACAGGCTGAATGTTTATGCTCCCCCCACACACCAAAATTCACGTTTAATCCTTCAACATCCTTTCTTTCTTTATTTCTGAACCCACATGTCTTCCAGAAGCTTCCACTTTTCCAAATTTCTCAATTCTCAGGAGCATCAGGGCCTTCACGGGAGAACAGGGTGCAGGAAGCCATTTGTGTGTATTGTTTGTAAAACACATATTTCTAACATATAAGTGGCGTGGTTGAAGTCCAGTTTTGCCCATCACTCCTAGTGTATGGCTATTGTCTCAGTATAATTACTAGGAGCTCCTGTCAAGATGTCCTGATTTGGATGGTTAACTACATAATCACCCTATTTATAAGGCAAGGACCACTTGTATTTTAGTGTAGGAGGATAATAACATTGCTTAGAAGACCCTGTATTCCTCTCTAAGATAAGGAAGAGGGTCCCGCACACCCCAAACTCCTTCAGCATGAACTTGCCTTGGGTTGACTCAAGGGTTTTTTGGGACGTGGGTCTGAGTTAGCCTTGAGTCCTCATAAACAAGGTGGACTCCCTGAGTGTCCATCAAATGCACCCCCTCTAAGCTGCCACTTAGACTGGAACAGATGTGCGTGTGCGTGTGTGTGTGTGTGTGTGTGTGTGTTTGTGTATGTGCATGTGTGCATGGGTGTAGTGGGAACCTACTCTTTCCAGTAAGAAGAAAAGTGGACATGCAGAGAGAAATGCTCTTTATTACTAGAATCGCCTCCTCTTTCTGTTGGCAATATAAAGAGAGGAGAAATGAAAGAAAGAGAAAGAGAGATTGATTTAAAGCCACCGATGGCCCAGGGTCCTCTCTCTCCTCAGTTCCTCAGTTCCCAAGCACACACTCCAGTGAGAGGCTCTGATAGGAAACCTGTTCTGGAAGAGCCAGCGCATCTCAGAGCTGCTGTGCAGAGCCCCTGTGATGGGGTACCTTCTGTAGAGACGAGTCTCTTTCTGGGGAAGGCTCTGTAAACAGGATACATAAAACCCTAGCAACTCATTGAAGGCTTTGGTATTTTAATATAAGGATTTTCTGTATTTGCATTCAAAAGGCCACTCCCTGGGCAAGCAGTTTTGTGAGAGGAAAGGCACAGTTAGTTTGCCCAGGACCTGAGAATTTGGAAATAGGATTTGAGGGTTGTTGGTGAACTAGGGTAGGGACAGGGAGAAAGAGGGAGCAAAAGAGGAAAAACAAAGAAGACGTTATGTCAAACAGTGTAAAGAAGGTCAAGTAGGATGAATGGTGAGAAAAGCCAATCGCTGAGAAAATACGGATGGAAACCATTAATTTATGCCAATAAAATTCTTGACTTTTTTTCACCTCCCACACCGTTCTGCTAAGTCCAACAATTTTATCATCTATTCCATATGGTACTGGATGGACACAGTTTAAAAAAAACACAGTTTCTGCCAGAAACAGATCCCTTCTTCCAACAAAAGCATATGTTCATGATAGCAAACCAAATGAAAGAAATAGGTAAGACCAAGGGTATTAAAGTGTCTGGGATCTTTTAATACTGATTTGGATTTCTCAGATTTCTTTTAGGTATTTTTAGATAAGTGGTTGTTAGGAAAACACAAAATCATCATGGAAGCTTCAGTTGAATCTAGAATTCTACTAAGGAAGCAAATACGATATGTCTGATAAAAAGGTATTATATATTTATACTAGAAGCAATCATAGAAATATTTACTATTGTATTTTATAAAACACAATAGTCAAAAGAAATACTAAAGTCAGAGAAATTTATATAACACAAACACTGCAGTTTTTCCATCTTCAAACCTAAAGAACCAAAGTGAAAAGAAGGGGTATTGAGTAAACCGCAAAGGGTTTCCTTCCTCCCTCTTAATATAAATGTTATAAACTTTATGCAACAAACTTTCCCTAGATGTAGGCAACTACTATAAGTGGAAATGATTTATTCATTTGTTCAATAAAATTTCATTGACTGTGTGCCAGGCATTGTGTTAGGCATTGTCCTGGGACTCACTGAGCTACCTCAGACCAACAGAAAACTAATAAAAAAATAAACAAGGAATTATAGATTTCAGAAGAGCTCTGAAAGTCATAGCAGGGTTATATTCAAAAGTAACTGGGGAGCGCCTACTTTAAATAAGGTGATAAAGTAAGGTCTCTTTGGGGAGGTGATATTTGAGCTATAATGATAACACCAGACTAGTCCAGTCAAAACTTGGAAGTATCAGTACAGGAAGAAAGCAAGCAATATCAAGTACACAACATGATGCATCACTTGATGTGTTTGAAGAATTACTAGTAACAGAAGACAGTAAGTGCTTACTCTACATAATACTTTTAGATGTTTTATCTTGTTTATTTATTAGAATGACAATGCAATGTCATCACCAATATGAACCCCATTTCACAGGTGATGAAACAGAGGAAGAAGGAGCTTAAGTAACTTGTACGAGATCGTCCAACCAGAAGTGGCAATACTTGACTGGTCACCTTGTCTGTCTGTAGAATCCAAGCTCCAAACCACTGTGTGTTATACTGTCTGTTGGATCCATATTTTTAGCAATTGGACTTCTCTACTAACCTTGAAACTCAAGTCCAAATTAACTTATAGTCTTCTCTTCTTCCACTGTTCCTTTTTTTACAGAAGGGCACACTTATCCACCCAGTTATCCAGAAAGTGGGATATCATCCTCATCTTCTCTCTACTACCCAATTCAGTCAAAAATCCCCTCAAATTTAATGTCTGATGTCTAAATATATTTGAAGAAGATCTGTTTCTGTAAACCTTCATTTCTCACTGGAATTGCTGCCTTAACACCCTCATTTAACTTGCTTGGTCTCCCCGTGCCACCTCCCCATTTCCGGTCCATTTTCCATATTGTCACTAGAATGACCATTCTAGAAATGTGGCCATATCACTCCTCCTCTTATGTAAGTTTTTTCTCATTACACTTAAGATACAATTCAAAATTGTTAACATGATTTCAAAATGGGTTCATCGTATGTCCTGTTTTTCCTGGAGCTGTCCCAATTTTCACCCTTGTTTTTCAGCGTAATTCTTGATAACATCCTTTTTCCTCTCAAGTATCCTGGAACTTTAACATCTAATTCCTGGCTTCTGTTCCAGTCTCACCTCTGACCTCTCCATCCAGCCCGTACACTCACACTCAATGCTGTATTCAAACAGAATTGCTTATAGCTCCTCAAGTCTTTTAAGCTTTATTCCCATCCAGTTTCTAGCATATGCTGAACCTTTTGTTTATAACTTTCTGCTTAACACCTGCCCTTCCCAAATTTACTGGCTAATTTCTACTCATATTTGCATCTCCACTTAGACATCACTTCTAATTCAGTCTCTCGACTTTTCCACCAGAAGACTACGGTAGACGCCCTTCCTACGTGCTACCCAAGCATCTACCCCTGATTTGCTGCATATTCTCACCCCGGTGTCTTCCCTGTTTGTTTTTGGTATCACTCACAGTTTGTGAGTTCTTGTAGGCAAGGAAAGTATCCATATTTGTTTACTAGTGCCTGGTCCATATTCAATGCATAATAATTCTATATTAACAGAATTTATGAGTTCTAACAGGAATTCTGTATGCCTAGCACTAAGGATAATGCCCTATGTAGAGTAGACTTGTCAACACTATTTGTTATTTGTTAACTGACTAATTTAGTAAATAAATGAATGAGTTAGTGTTTGATTGGAACCTTTAATAATGAATGATTTATAAAATGATACTTATCAATAGGATTCAGATGTGTGGAAAAAGGAAGAGAGTACCTTTCCTTCAGTGTAAGCCCTGAAGGTAAAAGAATATTTCTGTATTTGGAAAATACAGTGTATGAACTGGAAAATGTAACTGAACCAAATTTTTTTTTTAATTAAATGTGCTACGTAATGTAATTTAACTGAAGCATCTATGTAAATGTAGGTATATAGTAAAAGAGAACATTTGAAATATTGGTTAAACCTTTATTAAAATTAGAGAACAACCCACTGGATTTAGGAAATGTATCTTCTCCGTCAGTAAATCATTGAGCAGGGATAATGTGAGTGAAAGAAACCGCTATATGCCAAAGATCACCCTGCCTCTGATCCACTGAGCTTACCATAGACTCAAGTTTTTGTCAGGAAATTCTTAGGACAAGCTCTTTTCATGAGGATATGTTGCTTTTTCACAGAAATCTTGCCTTTGAGTTCTCCAGGCATGTATTCCGCAAGAAAGTCTGAATCTTAGAGTAAACTGATTTTAGATTTATGAACAAAAATTTACATTATTGAAATTGTTTGTATACGAATTGGCAGCGTCGTGTTGGATGACTGGGTGTTACAAAAGACTAGAGGTTGGCAAATTAATAGTCGGTTTAAGCCCCAGCAAGTACTGTAGCAGTAGGATGCAGAGAGGGAATAATTCTAAGATAATTCTAAGGATAAATGCTGGAGTTTGGAAATTTAATGGATGGACTGGGGAGAGGGATGCGGAGATGGTGGTCAGAGATTCTCTGATTGACTAGTCAGTACCTTTGATTAACTAGTTAGGCGATTATTCAGCATGATGAGAAATTCATTTTAGTAAAGCATGAGATTATGTTTACAGAAAGATATTCATGATCAAAGTTCATATGGTATTGTATAGACATGCTTTGTAGTGAACTATAGTAGCAGTAATTTCTGTACATGACCAAGGGTTTATTGCAGCATTTCTTTTCCTGCTCTCTTTTTTTTAAGGGTAGTATTAACCAATGACAGGAGTAGAAAAGTCAACATATAGATGTTAGAAGGAGAACTCACAGGACACAGATTTGTGATGCTTTGAATGCAGCACTTTTGGATGTGATTCTAAAAGCTTTTACTGAGCGTTGTCAAATGTGTAAGCGTCACAGGGATGAACAGCATATTTATAAATGCCCTTCTATGAGTGCTATCATAGATGTGAAATTCTTGACCTTAATAACGTCTTTGAAAATGTTAAATTGAGAATTCTGTTGACTTACGTTTTAAGAATTGGCGTATTGTATTACTGCAAGAGATTTGATTTTCAGCACAGTGCAACCTTCTTTCAAATGCATATGTCTTTTTTTCTAATTCAATTTTGTTTTAAAACACATTTTAAGTAGTTTTCTCATTTAGTAAAAGTTGTCTAATTTGAAAAAAAAAACTATTCAGGCTGATAGCTGTAACTGAACTTTGGGAAAGATGTGAACGCTAATGTATGGGTTTAGAAGTCCTAAGATGAGATATTTAAAGCCAAAAACTAGACGGTTTCACACTGAGAGCAGAGGAGAGGCCGGAGTTGGAATCATGTTCTAATCACTAAATTATGGCTTTTCTCAGTCTTCCTCCGACTTGATTTTTGAACAGTATTTGAGACCACATCTTCCTCTACAGCTGGAACGTGCTCAGTGTGTCCGGCTCCTCGGATCTCCGTCTGTGCAGCCACTGCGCACTCCCTGCCTCCCACCCACCCCAGCCCCACGTATGATCACCTTGGGAACATTCTCCTGTGCCTCTCCATCGCCACCACCCGACCACCACGACTCTCTGAGTCTAACCATGAACAAATTAATTCCCTATCTAGTTCTACTGCAGCTAAGTCTGCATCAAAGAAAAAGAAAAGAAAAAAGAACAAAACTTGATTTAAAAATTTTAAGGGATGAGAAAACATGTAAAAGCATAAAATCGTGCTTTGCCATGTGTCCCAAGCCCCTTGTTAGCTAGAGGAGTGAACAATGAACAGAGATGATGGTCCTTGGCTTAGAAGATCCCAGGCAGGTAACAGAGATCCGTCGCCAAGTTCTGGGAAAGAAGACCCTGAATGAGCTGTGTGCAGAGCCCAGCAGTCTTGCTGTTTCCCACCTGACCTCGTGACAGATGCTGGACTTCAGATTCTTAGGGTCTCGGCACTTTATTTTGGCTACTTGCTTTAACGTGGGCGGAAGATCTGTGGTTTTGACAGTATACCTTAAGAACCAGATGAGGCCCCCAATTCACAGGAAAGCCTGCCTATCCCTGCAAGAAGACAGCTCATTCCAGGCATCTCCTAACCACCGAGGCGGTTCAAATGAAGCATTTTTGACACCAAGCCTAGTAAATCAGAGACCACGTTGTAATGTAATGGACACGGACACCAAGGGGGCACCACTTGCGCATCCCTCCTTCTGTCTACATCTCAAGTGAGGATGTCCTTATAGTCTGGATGGGCCTAGATGTGGTGGAATAACTCCTGTTTCTCCCTGAAAGGTTTGATTCTGAGCACCAGCCTCATCTGTCTGTCCAGGGGAAGCCCAGGGGTCAAGTCTCTCTAGTACCATCATGACAGCAAGCAGCAGCAGTGGCCCCCGTCCTCTCCAAGACCCCTTCCTTCAGCAATGCTCCCTCCCCTCCATTCTTAAAAAGGGGGACCAAGAGACATCCCGTCCCTTGAGATCTCCCAAATCTGCTACATTAGAAACAGGGGCTTCCTCCCATTGCCTCTGAGAGCGAGGGGTGATTTTTTTATTGGCTTGGCTGTGTCTTGTATTTCTTGTTAAATGGAAGTTGGCAGCAAAAGAAACGAACATTTTTGGGGTTACCACTTAAGTACAAGTTTAAGAAATTCCTTCCAATCTTACACAAACATCTGGTCATAGGCCTTCATTTATTAGCAGGCACTAATAGCAACAGAATTTTTCAAAAGAAACCCTCATCCACCGTAATACACACGCAAACACATACCTTTTTTGTCACTTACAGAAGCTTATCCGCAGATTGGTATGGTTGGCACAACTTTAAAGGCAGATGGGTAAATTAAAACTCGAATGACAGAAAGCTAGGAACCACTGGTTGTGATCGCCCTTACTTGCCTATGTTTTTTGTCATCACATATGAGAATATTCAAAAGCAGATATTCTAGATGTTAGAATACGTTATGTGGCTTTAGGTTTTTTTATATTTGATGAAATAATGTTCTTATGTGTGTTCCTTTTATTAATGTCACTTCAAATCCTGTTCAGAAATAGGTACTAAGAGTAAATAAATGTTTAATGTATGAAAGGATTAAGCTTTCTTTACTACTGGGTATTTTAACCAAGAAATCTTGGTTATGAAAAGTAAAGGGACATTAAAAATACAATTAAAAGTGAAGTCATGACACATTCATAGCTAAGAACCACGTGATAAAAATGGCTTTCTTCACATGTTAGGAAAATTTAAGTAAATAGAAAAGCATAAAATAGAGAATGCTCACAAATTTTTCTTTTTCAAATTTCTGAACAGAAAGAAAGAGAGCGAGGTTCTAATTTGGCCTTTATGTTCCGACTACCTTTTGCTGCCGGGAGGGTGTTCAGTATCAGCATGTTGGACACGCTTCTTTACCAGGTATGCAGCATTTCTTGTTTCTCTCTAAAATGTTTATTTTCTATTTTCTTTAGATTCTATCAAACGCATAATTCAACTAGTGTTTCTCTTGGAGCCGTTAACTTAAAATTGGCTCTGGAAGTAATCCAATATTTTACTTCATGTATTTAATGACATAACTGTGCCTATGAAACACACTGTAAGAAAACATTATTTTTCAGAATAATCTATGAAGTGATATCAGGCATTCTATGACACCAGTGTCCTACAATGTTTAATGTGACATTTTAATACATTTTGCATATTCCTCTAAGCACATTACTAGACAATAAAAGCTAAGAAAGAATTACTAGGTTAAAAAAAAGACAGCTTTCTTTCTAATACATATGTTTTTAGTAAGTAATAGCAAATGATGTCAATAAACTGATAAACCAAGGACGTTTTAAACATCTGCTAATTATTGCCTACTTCAGAAAAACGTAAGGAAGGTTTTACAACCACTAAGAACCATTCGGTTTGTTCCTGAATGCCAGAGTTTTACATTGTCATTTTATCACTCTTAACTTTAGCTAAGAAGTTCATAGAGATTTTATTTTACACTAATATATTTTAATCTTTTTTTAACTCTGTCAGAAACTGAACAAAAGCAATATTTCATATTCTCTGAATCAAGTAATCAAATACTTTTAAAATATATCCATTAAGAGAAAAAAGATATTCATAAGGCTTTAAGTTATTTGATAACTTTAATCTCAAATTAAGCATTCAAGCATTGTGTTGTCTTTTTTGATCATGTATTTTATGTACCCTCTTCCTCCATGCTTGGCTGAATAAACTAATCCAAAGAGGGTTAAGGCTTTTCTACTGGCCTCTGGGCTAATTATGCCTATGACTATGTCTCTGGCTGTGTTTCAAACCATCTGCTTATGCCAGATGAGTGCGGGAACAACACCGCAAAGAACCATAAACACTCCTGTTCTCCCGAAAGTTTCCAGACACATTATCTGGGTGCTCTGGAAGGCCAGGCTTCTACCCCAGACCCCATTGCCAGGCACACGTAATTCTGATCTCTCACAGAGGGGGTTCAAGGGAGGGATTGTTTGAAGAGCAATGTTGCCTCTGAGGGGATTTATATCCATAGCAGTCAAATGCTTGCTGTCGTTATGCACCAGTGGTTTTCAGATATTTTAGCCACAGTACCTTATATTTAAACGAAATCTCATGAGAAAGTCTTTGATATATAAGCTAAGTAGAAGGAAAACCATTCTGTAGAATTGGAGAGCCGTAGTTATTACTTTCCTTTCATTTTTGTTTCACTTTTTTTGTTACACATAGAAATACAGGAAATTGTGTTTTTTCCAAAGCTAGCAGCTGCAGAAAGAATGAACTAGAACAATAATTTTCAAAGTAGTAATTGCCCATTTACCTTCTGATGTCAAATGAGATATTTTAATGGTAGGTTTTTCAGACAGGTAAAGAGTATTTATTTACAGGTTAAAAAGAGATTAGAAATTTAAAATATTTTATTCTCTAAAATTATATAACATGCATTCTTCTATTCTTAAAATATACAATCTAATTGTTTTGGTTAATGATTTAAACCCATCTTCTTAAAGATAAATGCTTATATATTCAAGAACTATTATAGATGACTACAGTTTTATAGTGATTTACTATTAATGTAATTCTATTCTAGACCTCATTTTATTTGCTTCCCCAAGGAAAACTATAATATAAGCAGTATTATCAATCATAATATATGGATGAGACAAGGTCTCAGGAAGGTCAACTGTCCAGTGTTTAGTGGGAATACTCATCTTCAAGCCATGCATACCTCATTAGATTAGTTCTGACCCTTTTCCTGTGGTAAATGACTCTGCATTTGTATAATGCTTGAGTTTGTTTGCTTGTTTCGTTGGTTTTTATTATATCCCACTTGAAACACAGATCGCTTTCATATTTTTAATCATTTTTATTAATTCTCATCTGTGTAGATCAGGAAAACCAATTATTAAAAAAGTTATTACCTAAAATAACATTAAATAGATATTAAAAAATCTTCTATGAAAAATGTTCTATGATTGTATCACATAAGACTTAATGCATGGATTTTGTGATATTAAATGGGGCTATCCACATTTTTGGCTCACATTTAACTCTAGTCTATGCCCTGATGAAGTTACAGGACAGATGACCTCTGGACAAAGAATGTGTTGATGAAGAATACAGTAAACATTAGCTATATTACCACATCTGGCTCTAAAATAATTTAAAATAGTCATTTGCCAAATCTTCAGTTTAATTTCTCTTCCATGAGTGCTTTCTGTTTTTTATTTTGGAAATAATAGTTTTAAGTGCCCAAGAATTTGTTTAAAATTTTTCTTTAGCACACACTGAGTTACAAATGAAATTGAATGATGCTAACAGGGGTGCGTGTCACAGCTCCTCTTGGTGGCCCCAATATGTCATGTCCTAATTACTAGGAGGTTAATACGCCTTGAAAACCAAAGGGCCATTTAAATAAATGGCCTGAAAAAAATGGAATAGATGTGTTTCCTTATGTTCTTTTTTAGATGGGTTTATTTTTTTGAAACTAGCTCTTGGTAAAAGAAATTAGCAATCAACAAAGTAGTCTAGATGATTTATTTAAAAGGTGTTATAGGGCATCCCTGGTGGCGCAGTGGTTGAGTCCGCCTGCCGATGCAGGGGACACGGGTTCGTCCTCCGGTCCGGGGGGATCCCACATGCCTCGGAGCGGCTGGGCCCGTGAGCCATGGCCGTTGAGCCTGCGCGTCCGGAGCCTGTACTCTGCAACGGGAGAGGCCACAGCGGTGGGAGGCCCGCGTACGGCAAAAAAAAAAAAAAAAGGTGTTATAACTTTTAAAGTCTTTGCTATACAAAATAACTAGATGATTTATTGTTATTATTTTTTATTGAAGTATAGTTGATTTACAATGTTGGGCTAATGTCTGCTGTATAGCAAAATGACTCAGTTATAAACATATATACATTCTTTTTTCTAATATTCTTTTCCATTATGGTTTATCCCAGGAGATTGGGTATAGTTCCCTGTGCTATACAGTAGGACCTTGTTGTTTATTCATTTTAAATGTAATAGTTTGCATCTACTAGCCCATCCCTCCCCCTTGGCAACCACAAGTCTGTTCTCTATGTCTCAGAGTCTGTTTCTGTTTTGTAGATGGGTTCATTTGTGCCATATTTTAGATTCCACATATAAGCAATGTCATATGGTATTTGTCTTTCTCTTTCTGACTTACTTCACTTAGTATGATAATCTCTATATGAATGGATAAAGAAGATGTGGTACATATATACAATGGAATACTACTCAGCCATAAAAAAACACAAAATAATGCCATTTGCAGCAACAAGGGTGCAAAATACCTAGATGATTATTTAAATGTTTCACTTGTTAACACCTGATGATCAAACTCAAGGCAGTAATTTCATACGATTTATGAAGTAATTGTTACATATCATGGTGAAATTTGCTTGTATGGGTTGAAAGTCTATCTTTTCACTCAGACCAAAAAATAAACTGAAGAAACTAGAAGCATTTTTCAGTTAATATTCGAACTATTGAGTAGTGTTCTAACAACATGTCAAAATATATGTTAGCAAACAAAATAGTCTCATGATGGTATTTCATACTAACCTATTGGGCTTCCCTGGTGGCGCAGTGGTTGAGAATCTGCCTGCCAATGCAGGAGACACGGGTTCGAGCCCTGGTCTGGGAAGATGCCACATGCCGCAGAGCAACTGGGCCCGTGAGCCACAACTACTGAGCCTGTGCGTCTGGAGCCTGTGCTCCACAACGAGAGGCCACGATAGTGAGAGGCCTGCGCACCACGATGAAGAGTGGCCCCCGCTCGCCGCAACTAGAGAAAGCCCTCGCACAGAAACGAAGACCCAACACAGCCAAAAATAAATAAATAAATAAATTTATTTAAAAAAAAAATACTAACCTATTAATTCACTAATATTTAGATTTACTTAAATATTATATAGAAATGTATTCTACTAGCATCAAGTTTAATCCTAACAAAAAACCAAATACCGGTTGAAATATTTCATTGTAAATTTTAGTCATTTTAGAATTTTTTAAAACATTCTCTATTATATTTTGGCTTATAGTTTTTGTTATTAAAAATCTAAAAATGTTTTCATCACATCCAATAACATCCATAAAATTTAAGCATATCCGGATATTCTAGAAAATAATCATTTCCCATATTTCTTTAAGGACAGCTTAACTGTACATGTGTATTGAGGACACTGGCAAGATAGATTTTTATTTCCTTTTTTATGGGGGCTTAATGATGTGTTACAAGAAATAACCTTTAAGATGTGATAAGATGTTCATGCTCTAAGCTAGTCTATGTATTTCCTACACACAATAAATATGTATTTTGTTTATATTGCAGTCATTTGTGAAGGACTACATGATTTCTATCACCAGACTTCTGTTGGGATTGGACACTACACCAGGATCGGGGTTTCTTTGCTCTGTAAGTTACTAATCTCTGGTGTAGATTATTCTGACAGGCAATTCTGAAAGCCATCTATAATGTACTTTGGCTAACTCTTCTATGTCATTTATTTATTTTTTTCTAATATGTGCTCAAAGAATAGCATCCTAGTTTTTTTTAATCCCTTAAACAATGTTTAGGGAAAACATTATTTAAATTAATAATCCCGAAGATAGCCATTCTGTACAAAATTCAGAACAAAAATGATCCTGAAGGTAGCCGTTCTGTACAAAATTCTAGCAGGTATTTGAGACTGACAGTTTCTGACATAGGATGCTACACTGCCAAGGTAAACAGCGATCATGACATTTAACCTCTCTGTTTTATAAATAAGTGTACTATGCCTAAGTGTATTTAATGAAGTGTCTTGCTAACAAATTCAAATTCATGTTTAGCAAAGAGAGACCAGCACTTATGCCTCCTGTCTGTGAGTCCTGTGCTCCATACTTTTACACATCTTCCTCAGTATGGGTACTAGTAGAACTTTGGATGGACAATTCGTTTTTGTGCTGGAGTGTCCTTTGCACTTCAAGATGTGTAACATCAGCAGACCCTGTCCACTAAGGTTATTGCAACATTCAAACAAGCCTTTACAGGTTTTCCAACAATTCCCAATCAATTACCAGTGATATTCCAAGTATATGGGACTAATACAGTGCCATGCTGCCACAAATGGAGCAGTTGGTTTCTTAAGTTTGGGTGAACCCAGGTATAAGGCTGAGATGGAATGTAATAAAAAACTTTAATACATGTATAAGCACTTATGAATGTCACTTTGAGATTTCAAAATATCAATAAAATCTACCTTTAAAGAGTGAAAAATTACCATTGGGTTATTTCTTAAAAATTTGATTTGTAAATAATACATATGATTGTAGATGAAAATCACCGAGGATGACTTATGGATCAGGACTTATGCCAGACTGTATCAGAAGTTATGTTCTTCTACTGGAGATGTTCCCATTGGAATCTACAGGACTGAATCTCAAAAACTTACTACATCTGAGGTTTGGAAATGTCAAAATATTCCTGTCTTAATGTTTAATCTTATTGAATACTGCCATTCCTAAACCTATAAACTTATTTCTGAAATATGTCATTAAATTATGTAAATTATGTCAGGAATTTCATAAAATAATGTTGGCTAAAGGGCTGTTTTAGAGTTTGTGGACTTTGGGCTCTGAATGTCTTTTGTAGGTTTTCAGGAAGTAAGTTAATTCTAAGTAACCTTTGGATACATAAGAAAAGTTCTCAGGGCAAGCAAACTAGTTTTCTAATATAATCTTCAACTCCACATATTAGCATTTGGAAAGAGGGAAAACAAAGATGAGTTAGGAAGCATGAAACTCACATTTTTCAAGCTCTAGGTTGAGGACTACTTTGAAGCTAAGAAAAAACTCTAGGATCAGTGCCAGACCCTCCCAGAGGAAAGCTCAGTAATTATAAAAGCAAACTAGAGCCTATGAAAATGGAACATTTTAATTTGGTCACACTATGTGGTTCCAACTTACGGTTTATATTCTTGAAAGATTTTTACTTCTTCAGGTACCTCAAAGTTATTCAAAATTTTGGTTAACCATTTCTTTCTTTGGTCTTATGCAAAATAGAACCTCAACTATGAGGCTCAGATTAATTACATGCATTTTAATAGTCATGTAATCATTATACCAGCTTGTGATTAAAATCAGTGAATCCATGTGTGGAAAAGAAGAGCTTTATAAGAAGCATAAGAGTAATGGAGTAGATTTTTATTTTCTTGATATAATTTATAGTTTGACATTTAAGTAAGTGATATTGAGGCCGGAAGAAAATAGTTCAGTTTTTCTGAGATGCTCTTTAGTGGTTTCACTGCAGCTTCAGAGGTGCTAAAAGAAGCTTTATTGCCAGCTCTGCTACTGAATCTGAGTTTGCCATTGGCTGTGGTCCCTGTGGTTCACACCACAAAGAGCAAGACAAAATCAGAGAAAATCAGGAATGACTGATGGGAGAAACATACCAGAAAGTTAAATGTGTAAGACAGCTTAGCCAGATACACCTAAAATTTAAAGAACATTGCATCCAAAAAATTATTATTTGATGAAAGGTTAAGAGAAAAAAAAGTGCTTTTGCACCTAAGCAATTAACCATTTCTTATTTGAACCTGATAAGAACAAAGAAGATTTTCACACAGCAGAATACTATCCTGTTTTTATCTTATAATATGTACTTTGTGAATTTGAACATGGTAAATTCTGCCCTTGGTCAAGTTCATATCCATGTTCAGTCATTATGTATTATTAAGGGATGTTGTTGTATGTTGTTTACAGTACAGATAGGGAAAGAGTAAATGAGTATTTGTACTGTCATCAAGGAGTATTTAATGTGACATTTTGGTCATTTCTTCCTATCACAAACCAGCAAAATGTTTATAAACCCCCAACCCTTTAGCTTATATTAAAAGCACACATCCTTGGAAAAATAAAAGGATACTGGGTTAAATGAGGATAATACCTGTTGTCTTCCTATACTGAATTCAGTTCATCTCCTGGAACACATATTTTTATTTAGATTTTATATTCTGCCTATTATAGAAAAAAAGGCAATTTAAATAATTAAAGATAAAAATAGGACCTTCAAGCACTTTTACAGCAAAATATATTAATAGGGGCAGAGAAATTAATGCTACTTTACATTTAAAATGAAGTGACTGCTACAGTTGAAAAGGAGTTCTACGTTTATTTTCCTGGCAGATAATCAAAAATAGAACTGTTGAGTTTTATAATAATTGTAGTTTGATACACAAAAGGATGTAAGTTCATCTAGAGAAAGATTTGTTTTTCCTGATCACTGTTAAAAGAATGAGTATATTATGTGCTTCCTTATTTAAGACATTGAATATTTAGAGATATTTAAGAGATAGATAACATGATGAACATTATCTATCTTTAATTATAGTTTTGCAAGATGCAAAAGTACCAATAAGGTGAATATCCCTTAAGTCGATGTTCTATTTTTTTTTTTTTTTAAAGGGGGGAG
This sequence comes from Aethalodelphis obliquidens, assembly GCF_003676395.1. Classification (NCBI taxonomy): domain Eukaryota; kingdom Metazoa; phylum Chordata; class Mammalia; order Artiodactyla; family Delphinidae; genus Aethalodelphis; species Aethalodelphis obliquidens. The sequence continues at coordinate 1,784,874 of NW_020837968.1, forward strand.
CATCAATTCAGTATTAACTCAGTAAAGACACTGGGTTTTGTGCAAAGGGGAAAGCATTCTCTTTTTCCTGATTCTATAAAAACACAGAATAAGAGCTTAGTGGATCTAAGGAAATGAAAGAGTGGCTCATACATTCCACCATCTCTCTCAGATTTCAAATGGTTCGAGAATACTCAAGTGTTAGAATTCAAATAATTTATCGTTGTCCAAAATGCCAATTTTTCTCTTACTTTAATTAAAGAAGGACACCAGGGCTTCCCTGGTGGCACAGTGGTTGAGAGTCCGCCTGCCAATGCAGGGTACATGGGTTTAAGCCCTGGTCCGGGAAGTTCCCACATGCCGCGGAGCAACTAAGCCCGTGTGCCACAACTACTGAAGCCTGCGTGCCACAACCACTGAAGCCCGCGTGCCTAGAGCCCGTGCTCTGCAACACGAGAAGGCACCGCAATGAGAAGCCCGCGCACTGCAGCGAAGAGTAGCCCTCGCTCGCCGCAACTAGAAAAAGCCTGCGTGCAGTGGCGAAGACCCAACGCAGCCAAAAATAAATAAATAAAAAGAAAACAAATAAGGAAAAAAAAGAGGACACCAGATTTCAGGAGGTAGAAACTCCATTCAATAATTAGAATTGGGGGCTTCCCTGGTGGCGCAGTGGTTGAGAGTCCGCCTGCCGTTGCAGGGGACACGGGCTGGTCCGGGAAGATACCACGTGCCACGGAGCAGCTGGACCGTGAGCCATGGCCGCTGAGCCTGTGCATCCGGAGCCTGTGCTCCGCAAGGGGAGAGGCCACAACAGTGAGAGGCCCACGTACGGCAAAAACAACAACAACAGCAACAACTTAGAATTGAAACATCTGGCATCTTCTTTCTCAGATGGTTCATAGGTCCTCCTTCTCCCTAACAGCTCACAGAGCTGTGTTACTGTCCCTCACCCCGCAGGGGCAGTTTGAAAGGTGACTCTATGAAGAGGGTACACAGATGGTCTGTGGACTGGGAGACACGGCACGTTTGCATGCAGTAGTACCACAGTGAATTCACAGAACTAAGTGCAAAGGTACATTCTGTGTACTTTACCCTTCAACAGCAGATTGAAGAGTCTTCCCCAGGGAATCTGACCAAGCCACGTGAACGGCTTAATGATACAGACATGGGAGAGTCTCCAGGTCAATGATCTAGTCAGGGGACCCTGAAACTCACACTAAAAACACCCCACCCAGAGCTTTCAATCAATTTATTAGCCCTATACTCTTAATATAAGAAGACAACTCAAAATTCCCTATTTCAGGGAATAGAATGAAATAGAGATACCAAAATAAACAAACAGAAAGAAAAAACTGAACTTGTAAGAAAGACAGATCACTGAGGGAAAAGGAAATATAAAACATAAAATATAATAAAGACTTCTACTCCTGTTTACCCAAGAGAAATGAAAATATATCCATACAAAGACTTGCACATGAATGTTCTCGGCAGCATTATTCATAATAGCCAAAAATTAGAAACAACCTAAAAGTCCTTCAGCTAGCGAACAGATAGTCAAAATGTGGTATAGCCATACAATGGAGTACCATTTAGCAATAAAAAGAAACAAAATGCTTATATGTGTTGTGACTTGGATAAACCTCAAAAACATTACGTCAAGTGAGAGAATAGACTCAAGAGACCACATATTGTATAATTCCAAGTATGTGAAATGTCAGAAAAGGTGAATGTATGCAGACAGATAGTAGGTTAGTGATTGCCTAAGACAGGGTGAGGTGGAGGGAATGGAGAGTAACAGTTAATGAACATGATGGGACTTACTGGGGTGATGGAAATATTCTAAAATCTTTTTATGGTGTTTGTTGTACAACTTGGTAAATTTACTAAAATATCCTTGAATTTTACACTTGAAGTGGGTGAATTATAGGATATGTCAAATATGTATTAGGGAAGTTCTATATTGAAAAGCTGTAATTAATATTATTAGAAAGATAAAATATTATAAGGATAAAAGATGAATAGGAAGCTGTATTTTTAAAGGAACATTTAGAATAAAAAAGAACTCTTGGGGATTGATAGTACGTGAGCAGAAGTGAAAAAGTTTGTACCATAAAGCTGAGGAAACCACCGAGAAACTAGAGCAAAAATTCAAACATGGAAAATAGTAAAGATAAGATAAAATTAGAGAACTAGTCCAGGAGGTCTAAGAGTCTAAGATCTGAATTTTAAGACTTCCCTAAAGAGGAAATGAAAGCAAATTGAAGAAATATCAGTTTAATAATTTAATAATAATCCTAGAACAGAACATGTTCCAAATGGGAAGGGTCACCAGAGGCCCACCACAGTGAATAAAATAGGCTCACACTAAGGCACAGCATCATAAAATTTCAGAACACTGAAGGAAAAGAGAAGATCTTAAAAGAGATGGGAGAGAAAACCAAAGGGTAGGTCACATTCAAAGTATTTCTTTGGATTTCTCAACCAGCAACACTACAAGCCAAAAGACAATGGAACAATGCCCTCGAGATTTTGAGGGAATATTATTTCCAAACTAGAATTCCATATTCAGACAAAACTACCAAACTTGTGTTAGGGTAGAATTAATCATATTTCAAAATTTTCTCCAAACATATGCTCCCGTGCCTGCTTTCTAAGGAAATTACTTCCACCAAAATGAATGAGTAAACTGAGGAATTAATGAGTAAACTGAGGAAGTAATGCAAAGAAACCAGACATTTTATGGAAACCTGGCAACAAGTATGAGGCCAAGGCAAAAGTCAAGAAGGTGATGAAAGGACCACCAGGCAAGAAGTGAAACCTGGAGCAGGTCAGAAAGCTTCAGAAAATTTTTCTTCTGGAAAATGGAAGCCGTAGGATACATGATGCATCTCACTGTCTTAAAGAAAGATTAGACAATTGCCAAAGAGTTCAGGGTGGATTACCAAGTACAAATCTAATGAAGCAATTAATAAAATTAATTAATTAACTCTAGGAATACAATATCACCGCCACCAACATCAAAAAAGTATGCAGGCAATGAATAGTAACCACATTTCCCATGTATTTCACCTGTAAATTGTAGTCATAATATGCCCTGAATTTTGATCTAACCAAAATTATACTTCAACCATTTTGAAATGACAGGATATGGCAATGGTGGGTGGAAAAGATAGTTACTCTCTCTTCTTCCAGAGTGAGAAGTCAATAGATAAAAGTAGAAACTGACAAAAAAATTAAGAAATGACAGTCAAGCATGTTATATAGAGACACAAAGATAAGGACCTACATGTCTAGCTAAAAGAGGTAAAAGTAGCTGGGTCCTACCAGAGGAAAATAGAAGAGATCATGGTGGGAGCTGCTGTTTTTCAAAACAAACCGTAACATTTTCTGACTATTTAAACTATGTATGTATAACTAATAAAAACAACTAATACATTTCCAGCTGTAAACTTTCATTTTCAGACTCACACATCGATCCTTTCTTCAATTTATGCTTTTAAATATCCAATTCTATTCTATTCAATTCTATTCAAAATATATGAAATATTTTAAATTTAATGCCAACATTTCATATAAGAATGTAGGAAGGATAAGCTAACATAAAAAAATCTAGGTCTTGCTTCCTTGTTTTTTTAAGGAGTTGAAAAAAATACATTTTAAAGGCAGATGCAGGTTTTCATGCCACATCGTTTCCTAATCTGACTTCATTATCTTCCCATATTTGGTGTATAGAGAAAAAAGTTAAATTATGTCACTGCTTTGGCTGTGGGAGGAGGGGAAGCACTAAATCCCTTTGCAGATGTCTTTTCAAAGACATGTGATGATAAAAAAATACACATAGTTAAAATCATGAAATTTATAAAAGCCCTGGCACACTTACTCAGTTTTTTCCTTGTGGGCTATAAATTGGTGGAAGGAGGATTCATACAAACATACAGTGGGAGTGCGTACAGGAACTGGAAAATCAGTCCGTGGAGAGTAGGGTACAGCTGGGTCAGCCCCTTTTCACCTAATTGTACAACACCAAGCTAGAATAGACCACGCTCTACATGTCTATTTCAGGGAAGTTTTACAAATACCATACTTTTCTGGTTCAAAAACTAGAGAATCAACAAGGACTCGTGCTTCTCTTGGGGACAAAGGAGAACAGTATTTCTGTCCACAGTATTTTCTCCATAATTCTCAAATTCAGAAAGCTTACTAAACTGCTTTGGTGGCAAAACCTCACTTTAACTGTTCTGAGATTTTTCATAATACTTACTTATCCCCCTTAAAATGAATATTCATGTTTTTTATTACAGAAGTGTTTTTATTATAAAATGCTACCCAAGACCCTCTGAAGGTATTACCTACTATTCAGTATATGATACTTTCCAAAATCTGAAAACTTCTGAATTAATAAAAATATTTATTCTCATTTTTTGGTAAGAAAATGTGAAATTGTGTTTGCCTTCAGTTTTCCAGTGTAGTGAAAATCACATTTTCTTGAAGTGAACCATAACCAGTGAAGATTTTATTAGAAATTAGAAAGAGGTCATTTTAAAGCATATTAAAATACCAACAGCTTTACAGTATAACCAATAAATTTGTGGAATATGTTACTCTGTTGTTCACCTTCATCATCAATAAATCCTATATTTTTAAAAAATGTGCATAGGTAATAGTTAACCATCTACCAACCGTTAACTTTTTACAATTAAATTGGATGCACGTATTTTCGAATTATGGTTTTCTCCAGATGTATCCCCAGGAGTGGGATTGCTGGGTCATATGGTAGTTCTAGTTTTAGTTTTTAAGGAATCTCCATACTGTTCTCCATAGTGGCTGCACCAATTTACATTCCCACCAACAGTAAGGGAGGGTTCCCTTAAATTGGAAAGTAATATTTTAAATATATTATTAAGATTAAAGTTTTCGGGCTTCCCTGGTGGTGCAGTGGTTGAGAGTCCGCCTGCCGATGCAGGGGACACGGGTTCGTGCCCCGGTCCGGGAAGATCCCACATGCCGCGGAGCGGCTGGGCCCGTGAGCCATGGCCGTTGAGACTGCGCGTCCGGAGCCTGTGCTCCACAACGGGAGAGGCCACAACAGTGAGAGGTCCGCATATCGCAAAAAAAAAAACCCAAAAAACAAAGTTTTCATTTTATAAAATTACATTAATGCGATGATTTTAGTAAGGATTTAGATAAAATAGTTTTGAAACTCGAGCTGCCCATTCTCTGCATTTATTCACTCACTCATTGGGCCAATTGTTAAGAATCTGCAGACAAATAATTTCAAGGAGCCTATATTCATATATTTATTATGCATTTTTTATATTTGTAACAATAGTGAGAATGCTAGATAATGGGTTAGACTTGAGTTATATGACACCAAAGAATATAATTGAAAATTTCACTTCTACCTTGAGGAATGAAAATATTATTCCTAAGAAAAAGATAGCATAATTTGTATAACCCCTAAATATTTAGGGTTTATATGTTGACTGGGCAGATCAATTTTTATCCTCTATAGCCTATGTGGTAACTAAATCTATTTCTATAAAGTTACTTAAATGTATACATAGAGGTGAAAAAACAATCTTATTATAAGGTCTAAAGTTTTTTAAATAGTACAGCTATTAATACCAATAGTGATTATTGAATATCAATGATTATGTCAATATCCTCTCATGAATATAGTACTTTCATAAGCTCTTATCAATTGTTTTATTTTCTATTAGCACCGCATTAACTTTCTGTCAAATCTTAGACGATTTTAGAAAAAAAAATCTAACAAGAACAACTTTCTAGCAAATTGTTAAAATATGAGCTTATTATTTACCTAATTGTATTCAAAAGTGCTATGATAAATAATCAAACACATAATTAGATGATGTGTTCTGTGGTATCTGTCATATATTGTCCTGTTACTGATTGGTTTGTGTATGTATTGTTTAGTCATTGTTTAAACTGTATTTTGTGTGTTTCTTTTTCCCTCGCTTTGTGTCAGTGTCGAGAAATAGCATCACAAGTAAGTATTTTGGTTGTCTCCCTTTCCTCAAATTGTCTAATGTATTCAGTTATTAAATGAAAAGAATATTAAAGATTGAATTCAATATTTCAGATTTTAAAAGAAAACAAGTAAGGTGAAATGCTTTTAAATGCTCTATTTTCAAGTTAGTGTATTTATATTTCCCTAATATTCCAAATCTTACCTGTTTGTCTTCAAATTATGTTTATGTATTAATCCAATCACATATTTTACTGTGTGGTGTCATTACCAGCTAGTCACTTACTGGCTGTAGATTGTCCTCAAGGGAGATGCCACCTTCAATGCAATCAGCTGGTACTGAAAGGGAATGGGGGTCTTGATATAAAACATACCTTTAGTTTGCTTCTTATGTAGGCTGGACCCCCTAGAAATGGTTATGGGAACAATAGGACCTGTGATGGATTCCTCTGGGACACTTTTTAATGCTGAATTTTTTCTTTAATAGCTTTAGTTTATTGTCATGAAGAAGCCATCACTTTAATGTTTGATAATATTAACCTGTGATAATCATTGATTTACTACAATAAAAAAATTCTTAATAACACATTATGTATGTTTACATACACTTCTTATATTCCTGAACCCTTGATGTTATCTTCATGTGATTTGCATTTTTTAATTTTATTTTCCATTTTCTTCATCTAAATCACAATAAATAATTGTCATTATGGCCTTAGTACTTAACACAAACTCCCAAGCATTAAATAGAATTAAAGAAACTATTACAAATATAAACATTTTCAACTTTAAAAATTGCATTTTGAATGTCAAAGCAGTGGTACCATTCAGCCCACTGGGAGAACACAGTCACAAGTGTAAAAGTTGTGTGCCAAAATTACCAACCAAAGGTACGAGTCTATTTTTGAGCTTTTGTTGAATTTTGGAGAGAAGTTCTATATTATCATAATACCCAACATTTTGACAGAGTGACTGTTGTTTTCTCTACATCATAGATTTGAATCCATGTAATAAATGCAAATTCTGTTTATTAAATTATTTTGAGCATCCTAAATTATTTAAGGTTTAATAATCTCTAGCTTTATTATATTTTTAAATATTCTAATTTTGTTTTCCCATATATGTATTCCTTTGGAATTTACTAAATATTTACTAAGGAGGCTTCACTTTGGGATGTAAGAAAAATGTTTTAGATGCTTTCCGACCTTTTTCACATGATGGTACATAGAAAATAGGAACGTTTGTTTAGCATGAAGCTGCTCAGGGCTTCCAGCTACCACCACAGGTGGTGCAAATTAAAGTTCTAGTTCAATGCAGAACACAGCTCTGGCACATGCAAGTTTGGGGAGCTCGTCTTAGGGTTCTTACAGTTGCTTTATTAGAATATGTTTTGTAGTTCTTTGAGCTCAAATGAGATCAAACATATATTTCTAAAATTTTAAATTTATACCAGCATTTGACCTGACCTGATTCACAAATAAAATTTAATTTTATTTATAATGAACTGGCAGACATTATTTTAGGAAGTATTTTAGGAACATGTCACAAGCCAAGTTGCTTCACTTTGCCTCTACTGAAGGCTTTCTAGGGTGTGAGTCCAGATCTGCTCCACGCTGGTAGAAACACTAGTTAGTGGTCACACCACGTCCCAGTAAGAACAAAGTTTTCATCTGTGAAAAAACTTTATAGCTTCATGTTTGAAAGTAAAATTAATTTTTTAAATGTAGGTTTTGGCTCTATTATAGTTTTCCATGTTGATTCAAAGTGTTGTTCTTCACTTTTTACTCAGATGTCAAGCTTCACTATCTCCTCTTTTCTCTAACTTACCATTTCAGATGCAGAAAATCAAAGGTTTGGCTCATTTCTGACTTTTCGTAGCCAATTACAAGTTGACTCATAACTTTTTTCCTCTGATTGCTTTCTTTCTCATAGTTACTATTCGAGGTCTCAAAATCCTCCAGTCAATTCCCTATATAAATAAAGTGTCTTCCCTTTAATTTGCTGGGAAGTTTGAGTCTTCCAATATAAGTATCCTTCTCACAATCCTTTTTATGAAGAAAAAGCTCTAATTGTACTTTAGATATTAAAATATGCTTATCCTTGTAATTCCAGTTTTTTCTTATACAATTTCCGTCCTTTCCACCTCTAGTTTTGTTTTGTTTTGGTGTTTTCTCTCTCCCTTCAAATATGTTGAGGTTTCCCCAAATCTCAAGAAATTTTTCTTTTTTTTTCTGTTTTTTCTTATTTTACTCTTGCTGTTAAACTCTCAGAAGACTTCATACATGCTGTCCATTCTATTCCTTATCTCCCAGCTTTTCCCCCACTACTTTATCAGTACTGTTCTTCAATTATTAAAAATCTCTTTTAGCCAAAATCATTGGCCTTTTAAATTAGTTGTAATTTGTTTAAGCACTGTAGAACCTTTAACAGGGTTCATTATCTCTTACATCTTTAAATTCTCTTATCCTTAGTTTTCATATCATGAATTACTCCTATTTTCCCTGTTTGCACTGGTTTATTTCTTTTTCCCCTTTTTTGCTGTTCAATTTCTGCCTATAACAGCTCATTTTAGATGCTGCTACTGTGATCTTCCATCTGAAGGTTCGTCTAATCTCCTGTCTCGGAATTGGCTCTAGAACGCAGGACCCCAAGGAGAGGCAGCGATCACCTTCACCTCCTCCCCTAGGATGGGGCTTCATCTTTAGGTTCCAGAAAGTACTTCATTATCTACCTAAGGGTGGGCTAAAGTTCACTGCAGGTCATCTCTCCCAGAGCATTAATCTCGATCCCTGAACAACGCTAAGTGCTTTCTTGTTTAATTTAATCTGCCCAGCAGGCTAATACGATGCATGATATTATTCCCACTTGTAAATGAGCAGAGACTTAGACACATTAACTTGATAAAATAAAAACTTAGGAAGTAGCAGACCTGGATTTGAACTTTATCACTTTCTGACATCAGAGCCTGTTTATTTTAATCACTAGGTTTCGCTGTAGGAGCTTCTACCAATTTCTGGCCACCTCTCTCTTTTCCACCGTCTGCTTTGAGATCCCAAGGTGCTTTGTTTGGGAATCAATGTGGGAATTGCCACTTGAACCAAAACTGGGGATTTGGAAAAGACTTCTCCTCTTTTCAACACATGGCTTTGTAACACTCAATGTATCTTGTGGTTTCAATGATTACTTCGGGGTTGAGGGATGGCAAATTTTTGTTCTCTGCCCTCCCTGTTCTAATTCCTAAACGTGAATAACAAACTCATTATCTGCCAGATACTTTCTGTCTTATAATCTTCCAGAATTACAGATATTTACTGAGCACCACCAAGGTCCAGATGTTCTCATCTAGGTGCTTGGAATGAGTCAGTAAACATACCAGAAAGTGGACATGAACATTTCATGCCTATTCTTGGATTTAATTACTTCTGGGTGGATTTACGATATCCAAATTCTCTTCCCTTCAGTGTCTTGTGTAATACACACAAATTAACAACGCCTAATCGTGGATGTTTGATGCCTGTCATACCAAGTCAATTGCTTGTGACCGAATTTTAAGTTCCTATATTCTAGCCATTCTTTATTCTTCTCTGTCCCTGTTCCTGGGAAGATTCATTTATTCAATTATTTTGTCTGACGGTAAAAGCACCAGACATGGAGCCAGATAATCTATGTTTAAAAGTTGGCTCCTACTTTTACTAGCTGTGTGTGAACTTGGGCAATTCTCAACACATAGTAGAGTGGAGGTTAAGTAGGGAGGTTTATTATCACTTCATCAGTTAGAAAAAAGGCAGAAATGTGTTAAGCGAATCGTTCATAGTTAATGGCAAACAATTCTGTGCCAACGTACATAGAGTAACATAGATCTCATCTCATCATTTTTCACTGCTTCTTCGTTTTTGAGTGGATAACACTGCTTCAGAAAATGTCTGTGTCAATACACTTAAATTTATAAATGAAATAGTAGGAAGTATTCCTGTGATTTGGATAAATACCTTGTAATATTATCAAAAGTAAATATATTCACTAACCTCAAGTGCATTCTAATTCATACACACACAGGCACACACACATACACACACACCATGGGTCTCAGCTCACCTGTAATTTTCTTTCACTTTTCTCTTATAAAAATTTGACTCGAATATTTTTAGTCCATTTTATTATTCTTTTTTATAATATTTCCTAGCTCTACTAATTCTTATCTTATTTTCAATGTCAGGAAAGCATTTCTTACTTGCATTATTTACGTACCTTAACTTAAGACTCTTACTGGCACGGGACTTCTCTGGCGGTCCAGAGGTTAAGACTCCGAGCTTGCACTGCAGGGGGTGGTGTGGGTTCCATCCCTGGTTGGGGAACTAAGATCCTGCATGCTGTGTGGCTTGGGGGAGGGAGAAAGAGAAAAAACAGTCTCACTGGCACACTTATTAGCAAGAAGCTATTTAAATGCATCCAATCTATTTGTTTTATTTTAACTACATAGTCATGGCTTTCTGTTCACTTAATATCTTAAACTGCACGACATCATTCTTTCACTTTACCCTGCCACAGGAAGTAAAGTAAGCCTTTAGTCACAACTTCTTGTTGCATGGGTGCTGGAGTCTACAAAATCAGAACTGAATAGAAAGTTATAAGGTTGATCTAAGCCATCTAGGTCTTAATAAGGGAGTGATGATCGCTCAGCAACAGTATACTTGGATCAATAATACTGTTTTATATAGATTCTTTACATAAGAATATAAATATTCATATCTACCAAGTCTTATACCATTGAATCTCTTCCTTAGTTAAGACATTACATATATCATAGAAATTTTCTTTCCACAGTCTCATTTATTCATAACTGTTATATGCTTTAGGGTGGTGGTTCTCAAATGCTGAAAAAGAGAAGAGGATTCTGTGTGTGTGTGTGCGTCTGTGTGTGTGTGTGTGTGTGTAAAATGTTTGGGTATGGTGGAATTGATGCTATACTCATATTGAACTGACTATAATAGTTTTTCATAACTTTATATGCTTAGGTGTTTTCTTCTGTACTGTAAGATTCTGGAGGTGATAGAATGATAGCCCCCTTCACCTACCCTACAGTAAGTAGGGTCTACACACACACATATACATGTGGTTGAAACCATTGCTTTAGGCTATGTATTCCTGTAATTCTAGAAAATGATGAGTGAGAATTGTACTGTGAAGATGACAGAACTGGCAATGAAACTATGATTCTGATCATGTAAACTATCTGAGTGCCTTCCTTTCTTGCTGTGTTGAACCTGTGTGCTTGATAAGTACTCTTCCATTTATTGATTTTTTGTTTATAAGTCAAATTTGGAGTTTAAAACTATTCGGGTGTATAAGAAAATTCTCTACACACACATATATAAGTATGTACAATACATAAAAACCAAATCATATGTACCCCAAAAGGACATTTTATGTAGAAAGAAAATATGTTGACGCATTTGGTTATCTCTAGATATAAAATGAATCATTTGGTTAAAGAAAACTGCTTTTTAGTTTCCTTAATGAACTAAAAGTTAATGAGGATGAAATTAGTCTAGATTTGAGCCAGACTTTGATTCTAACCTACCAGACACATATCAACATGAAATACAACAGTCAATATTAAATAACCATTAGAAGAGTGAAGAGATGCCTTGAGACCTACAAAAAACGTACTTACAAAATGTACAGTAATGATAATTTTGATGCTGATAATATTATTACTTCACCTTAAAAATACATTATTTTGAGGAGAAAATAAATGTTATAGCTTCAGAAAAGATAAAAACATTCCACTGTTGCACAGTGAAAGGTCACCTGAGTTCATAAGAAAAACAATGAAAGAAAGTAGTGCTGCCGCATTGATAGAGCTATATGATATAGAAACATGACATAATTAAGGCAATTTCACTGAACACTTAAAATGTACTTTTTGTTTTCCTCTGGGTCATATGAGCAAATAAAAAATTTCACATTTTATAAAGTTCAGGCCAATGCCTTCTTTAGAAAGAGCAGTAAATTTAAAACCTTAAAAAAGATTATTAATTCCAAAAATAAAACAACTTTTATAATCCTTATTTAAATTTCATGTGAAATACTAGGAGCAAATTGAGAAAAGTCCATTACATTGACTTTATTTGAATAAAGTTATAAAATATCTAGTTCTTTTGCTTGTGGTTTCAAACAACTCTATGCTAGTAGTCATTTGATAAGATAACTCTGATACATAAAAAATTAAATTATTTTTATAAAGAAACTTATATTGGAGGATGCAAGGATATTTTATCTGGTTCAAATATAAGTTCAAAAAACATATTTTCTAATTTTTTAGTAGCAGAAAATTAGTATCAATGATTATGATTTTGCTATTTCTGTAAAAACTCTCATGAGATATATAATTATATTAAGATATTAGCAAAAAATAAGAATATAACTCCAGGCTACATGATTCCTAAAATATCTAATTACCAATATGCATTTCTTTTAAAGTCTCAAATATCCATCAGTGTGGAAGAGTGGGAAGACACCAAAGATGCCAAAGAGCAAGGTCACCACCGAAGTAACCACCGCAACTCAACATCCAGTGACCAGTCCGACCATCCCCTGCTAAGGAGGAAGAGCATGCAGTGGGCCCGAAGACTGAGCAGAAAAGGTCCCAAACACTCCGGTAAAACAGCTGAGAAAATAACCCAGCAGCGCCTGAACCTCTACAGGAGGTCAGAAAGACAAGAGCTTGCTGAACTTGTGAAAAATAGAATGAAACACTTGGGTCTTTCTACAGTGGGATATGGTATGCTCTTTACAAGTATTGTATGATGTGGACTTGTGATTTCTTGCAGTTAGTTGTAACAGAGTTGGCTCTAATTTAGTAACTTAAGAATCACATTTTTGTTTCACAGGTCAGTTTGAAGGGACTAGTAACACATGTCTAATCTCCTAGAGACAATTATAATGTTAAAAAGAGAGCGCTGAAATTTTTAAGTATTTGCTCAGGTCTCTAGACACTGTGTTGAACCCATTACAAGAATTATCTTAATTTTAATTTTCACAAAAAATCTTCCATTTTAGATATAAGGAAACTAAGTCAAGTAACTTGCTAATTAGCTTGTTAATAGCCTGACTGAGATTTGTATCCAGTTCTGTCTGGCTCCAAAGTCTGTTTTACACACACACACACACACACACACACACACACACACACCACATTTTATTTTAGGGCCTGGGATAAAATAAATTTGTGGCATTGGCAAGTAACTAAATGGATGAGCCACAGATGAACCAAAATGTTTCTATAAAATTTGTTCAGTTTGTTGTGATCCAGAAACAAAGAATCTTCAAAAGCTTTCATCTGAAGCTCAAATAGTGCTTAACCTCATACAGTGCAGATATGTCCCAATGATTGTTATGCTCTTATGTTGATATATGATCGTAATATATATATATTGCATATAGCACAGCTTAAATAAATAATGCAAAGACAATTTTAAAATATGTCATTTATCACTATAAGAATTTTATTTAAAGGAAATTTAGTCAACATATGAGAAAATCAAATAATAAATAAGGCGTTTTAGTTTGTTATATATATATATACATATATATGTATATATATATACATAACTTGGGTAAATCAGGAGCTAAGATGTCAGTATCATGTAGGTTTTAAGGGTAACATAGAATAAATGCCGTATTTGCCCCCATCTCATCTTTATTATTAAAGTCTCAACTTGAAACAGTGTACATAGGGAGAAATTTTAATCATTGAACTGGATGGAGTTTAAAAGAAGTTATCTGTGTTTCTTTGAACAAGAAGACGAAGCATATTTACTGAGTACCTAATCTATGCCAGGAATTGTGTTAGGTGCTTTATGTATATTTTCTTATTACTCCTTATAAACACTGATTAGATGTGTGTCCCATTTTGCCCTTCAAGAAGCTGAAGTTCGAGAGGTAAAGATCTTGCTCGAGGACATAAACTTGAAATATGTTGAAGTCAGGATTCCATAGGTACTTGAAATTCATAATTATATTTCACTTACTTAAAATGTAGTACAGACTCATTCATGACGAATAATTTTAATATAAGCACAAAAGGTCTTATATTGAGGCAAATTAAGAGAAAAAAGTCTTAATTTAAAAATTATGTTAGGAGCTCTTTGCCAATTTAATGACATGAAGTATGATTGTACTTCTTAGTCCTATAATTACATGTACTTTTTCTAGTTATTCAGGTATTTTTTTTCTTTTTTTTTTAAAGTTCTAGTACGTGATTATCCATCCAAGTTCCAGCTGTGTTTCATGACCATTATAACCCCAGGCTGGTCCTGAAGGCAGTGTGGCAAATAATAGTTTGACTCTGAGAGACACAAGATGCATGAACTGACTGCATGGGAGAATCATCAGGAAAGCATATTATGTTATTGCTAATAAAATTTCTATCAGTTACCTTACATTTAGCCATTCTCTTTTTTTAATGTAAATTTATTAATTTAATTCTCATGCTAATTCTTACAGGAAGGAAGAACAGACACTGTCCACCGTTTTTTCTCTTTTCTTTCCTTCTTTCTCTCTCCATCCATTCTATCCATCTATCTACCCATAGATCCATCAATCCGTTCTAAGTCCTGTATTGGGACCCTCCAACAACATAGCGATTATGAAAACAGGATTTGGAATCTAATGCATCATGGGCCTCTGAACTTCTCCATTTATTCCTAACTCACAATAATTCATCCATTCAACAGATATTATTAGGTTGCCTTCTTAGTGTCAGGCACTGTTCCAGGTACTCGGAATAGACCAATGACCTATTCAGACAAGACCTCTGCATTTATGGAATTTATATTCTAGTGTCAGCTGGTAGATTTGTTGTATTATTTAACTTCTCAAGGCCATTTTCTGATTTCTGAAATAGAAATAATAATACCTATGTTGTAGGTTTTGTTGTGAAGGACAAATGGGATAATGAATAATAATGTGCTTAGCCCAGAACTGGCATTCAGCTAATCCCACATATCTACCATGTATCTGTCTAAGTACTGTGTGTCTGTCTGTGCTTTATACATAAAAAAAGTAATTTCTTTTTGCCCACCTCAAAAAACAAACAAACACATTTTGCACCCTTGGGGGCAATGTTGTCTTCAAGCAGAATACATGCCATGAGACAATTATTGTTTTACATGTTTGCCTTTCTTTTTTCTTTTTTGGGGAAAAAGGAAATGTCTTACTCATTCTTTAATCTTTGTATCCCTAAACCAATTACACATTTCCTGACACATAGGAACCCAGTAGCTGCATGTTGATTGCATGAACAAATGGAGTGCTTACAGATGAGAAAACTGGGTCTCAAATATAAACGATTTACTTGGATCTCCCAACCTAGTATACACTCAAGTCAGTCCTTTAACTTGTGACTTTTGACTCCATGTATTTTTGTGTATCCACTGGACCACTTATTTTTCCTACATTAGTGTCAATATTTTGTAGTGCTTTACAGATTTGAAATATTTTTAAGTGCTTTATATACAATGCATGATGATTGATTTAACCACGAGTCATAATCTGATTTTTCTTGAGTAGGTGTCGCCTGATTCAAGAGAATGAATAGATTTCTTTTGACCTATTGGATATGAGACAGAAAGGAGAGAAAAGGGAGTCAAAAGATGACTTTTGAGGGTTCTAGCTGGAGCAAGTAAGTGCATGGTGGGTGACATTCACTGAGCTTAGAAGAAGAGGAATACTTTGGGGTGAAGATAATACATTTAATTTGAGTGCCTGGAAGACTTCAAATGGATAATGATCCATAAGAGGCTAAATTTCTGCTGTCCGGTGCTCAAGAAGAACAAATGAGATGTGTATATAGACTTGGGAGTCATCAGCCTATAGATTTTGAGTAAGGTCATAGAAGTAGATGGAATAACCCCAGGTGAAGGACTACAAGAGAACTCTAGAAAATACATCCCTGGAATGTTAAGGGAAGAATTATTTTCTTTATAAAACAAGAGGCTGAAGTGTCTAGAACTGAATTACCCAAAAGATGTGTCATAGTACAATAATATGCTATCAGTCGCTTACATGTTTTATTGTTACATTGATTCTTTATACCTTTCAAAGGCCAGGTGGGGCCTGGGTTGGTCAGAAGCTGGTCACTTCTAGTCATAAGCAGGTTTGTCTGCTACCCCAATGTAATATAAAGTTGTATGTCCTATGTGTTTTATGATATGAAAAAAATGTTGAAATTTTGCAGTAGAGAAATGGGAGGGAATGATTAATAGTGCAGAAAGTATAGTGATATGTCATTGCTGACCTTGGTGAGGATAGTATCAGTTGGATAACATGTGTGAAAGCCAGATTTGAGTAGCGTTAGGATGAATTAAGATCTAGATATAGTGGATTTCATATATTAGGGACCTCAAGATATTGAAATTTTAGTCTTCTGTCTTATTGCTCCATGATCTATTGTTTCCATTGCCAAAGTCATATCACGGTACAAGACGTATGTTGAAATTCCATCCAGGAGGAAGGAGGCAGAGACCAGAGAAGAAAGGGTTGTCTCCTCAATTAAAAGATATTACCAAGTAGTTGTGTACACCATTTCCACTATGTCCCATTGGCAAGCAAGTATGTTTCATTTTCAGTGGCCTGAATCTAACATTTAGGAAGACGAGGCAAATGTCTTTTGAAAGACAACTATTCTCTGACTCAGTGGATGTTTTTTAAGAAATGTCATTGTGAAGGAGAGGTGAGAAATCTGGAAGAATCTGGATGAGAAAGTAGAGAGGGAAGAGGGACTATTTTTCTTTTATTTTTTTTTTTAAGGTCAGAGAGGTAAGAGCATGTTTAAATAAGATTAAGCCATCAGTGGAGAAGTTGAAAGAAAATATAGGAAAGATATCACAGTTGGAGCCCTTGCTTAGATATTTGGAAGTGAGGAAAAGATGACTGTTTTAAAATGCATAAACAGGTAGGTATTTTGACAGGAAGTTGAGTAATATTTCACGTGATAGTTAAGAGGTATAATCGTCTGTTGAGAATGATGGCAAGAGTGGAAGGGTGAGTGTTTTAAAAATAAGCCAGAATGTTTGCAGCTTCCGAGGAAAAGGTGTCCTTTCTGCCCGAGACTAACTTTTCTGTCTTATTCTTGATTTAAAAAATTTTTAATATAGAAAATTTCAAGCATGAATAAATGTAGAAAGAAAAGTATAATGAACCCACGTATACTCATTTTACTGCTTCAACAATTATCAACTCATGGCCTATTTTCTTCCATGTATATGCCCACCAATTTCCTTCATGTCTCATGTTAATTTCAGGTAAATTTCAGACCTCAAATATTTCAGTAGATACTGAAATATATAGATAGTAGATCTATCATTTAAGTACTAGTTTAAAAAATATAGCCACCTACCATTTTAACACTTAAAAATAATTTTAATATCATCTAGTGTTCACTTGTTCAAATTTCCAGTGACCTCACAAATGTCATAAATTTTTTAGACTTTATTTAAATTAGGATTAATGAAGGTCTGTGCATGGAGATGGGTGACAAGTTTGTTAAATCATTTTTAATTTCCCTCATTTTGTATTTTTCGTACTGCAATCTATTTCTTGAAGAAACTCACTCTCTGTCCTGCGGTTTCCTAGACTCTGAATTTCCACTCTAAGTTGGCCTATTCTATTCCCTGCCTTTTCTTTTTTTAACCGTTTTTTGTTATTACTATGAACTCCTAGATTTAAATGTATTTTATATGTTTTAATACGTATGTTATTAGATTATTCATCATGTTGTTCTAAATTTGGCCAGTGGGAGCTTCTTCAGATAGCCTCCTGGGTCCTTTTGTCATGACATCAACTGTCTGCGATCGACTTCCCTTGCTCTCTGTAGGACTAAATGCTCCCCACCTAAAATAAGCCATCCCTCCAAGGATCTTGTCTCTTTTAGTGGGAAATGGTATTTCAAGATTATAACCAAGTTTCAGAGATGTTCATTTTTACTGTGTTTGTCACTTTATCTGAGTTTTTCAGTCAAGAGCTAAAAGATTAGGTAGATAGATGATAGATAGATAGACAGTTGATAGATAGATGATAGATAGATAGGTAAACTATTTCACCAGTTCATATGGATACTTACAATTAAAATGCAGGCTATAGGGATTTTATTTAACTTTTCCTGTCCTATATCTGCACTTTCTTTTTCCTACACCTAGATTAATGCTTGTCAATAACAATAGAAATGATTGCATTATAAAAAATCATATTGTATTTTTTCACAGTATATATAAAACAGTCTCAGAATATAATATAATGTGAATATTAACACTATAATTGCTAAAAATGCATTTTTATGCATTCTTTACTTTATAGACTAGCCCAATAGGGATGTTTAGTAAAACTATTCTAAGTCTTGGAAAAGTTCTTCTTGATGTGGTTATACTATCAATTGGATATAAAGTTAGACTCATTTCTGTTTTCAGTGTTTAAGAATTGCTTTTTCTAAAATTTAATTTTGTTTTTTAGTTATGTAAACTATGTACACAGTCCAAAGAGAAATATTTAATACAAGTTATATTCAAAGAAATTTATCATCTGTCCCTGTCACTGCCACACAATCTCCTTCTCCTCCGTGAGTAACCTTTTTTAACTTTATCGTTTATCCTTCCATTTTTAATTATAAAATTAAAAATATATATGGTAGCATGATATGTTCCTTTCTTTTTTTTCCCACATTACTTCTTTCACTTAACAGTACATCCTGGAGATAACTGATTTAGTAGAATATAGAAATAGTTCTTATTTCTTTTTACAGCTGCCTAATGCTCCATTGTATAAATGTATCTTAGTCTATTAAGCTAGTCCTTTCTATCTTTTCTAATTACAAAGTCTTGCAATTAATAGGCATATGCCTACATCTTTCTGTGTTTTTTCTCAGTGTGTCTTTGGGATGGATATCTAAAAGTGAGATTACTGGATTAAAGATTAAATATGTATATATATATAAAATTTTGCTATTGGAAAAATTTTCCTCCTTAAATATGTATGATTTTGCGTTTCTGCCAGAAAAGTATGAGAGACCATTTTCTCAAAACCTTGCCAACAGAATGTGTTGTTAGACTTTTGCATGTTTTGCCAATCTAATACATTTTTTAAGTGGTTTCTCAGCATGCCTTCTTATTCTGATGAGGTCAAGCATCCTTTCATGTGGTTAAGAGTCATTTTTAGTGAATTATTCATATCTAGCCAATTTTTATAGATTTATTTTTTGTTCTTAATATTTTTAGAGGTGCTTATGTATTAGGTAAATTAGAACTATGGATATTAATGGCAAATATTCCTTTCCCAGCTTAGTCTTTTTCCTTTACTTTTATTATTTTATATTTTAATCCAATTTTTAAATCATTTGCATGATTACTGATCAAATTTAAGTAATAGGAACATGTTTCTCTCTTCCAGTTTAGAGAGAAATTCTTCTATGTTTTTTTTTTTCATTACTTATTTGGTTTCACATTTTGCATCTAAATATCCCATCTGTTTGGAATTTATCCTGGTATATATGGTGAGCAAGGGAACACAGTTTTGTATTATCTGAGATATTTTTTCATATTTAGTTATACAATACCACTTATTAAAATGCACACCCCATTCTATTGATTTTTAGATCCTGTTTTAGCAGATCCTAAATTTGTACTTGTTATTGGGTCTATTTCTATACTTTCTGTCATGTTACAATGGTCTGTCTGCCTCTTCTGACAAAAACACCTACTGTTTTAATTGGAGTCTTTGATATCTGGTAGGGCTAGGAGCACTGCACTCTTCTTTTTCAATATTTGCCTAGCTATATTTGGATGCTTCTTCTTCTGAATTAATTTTATAATTAACTTGTTTGCTTCAGATGAAAAGAAAGGATTCTTTTCCCATGCTTTTAATCCTACTTCTTCCTGGCTCCTTCAAATCCAGATTCTGTCATCTAACCCACTCTTTCCTAATCTTTCATGTTTCTCCCTTTCCTTTCTCTTAGTTCCCCTTCCAAGGAAATCAGGTCTCCTACCCGTAATCCCAACAGAAACACACATGCACACACACGTGCATGCACACACACGTGCACACACACACACCCTTTAGTCTTCACCTTTTCTCTTGCGTTCTTTCTTTTATCTACTAATTACATTCCATGTCTGCGCATTATTACCTCACATTTACTCTCCACACGTTTCTCCTTCTCTACCCCTTTTCTGAGAACACTGTCACATACAAAGGATTCTTATTTTCCCTGCTCTATCTATGGCAATATCCTTTCCTGGATCCTCTTTCTCTGTCCTCTTTCTGAATTTAGCTTTCAACTAAGTGTTTGCATGCATGAAAATCACTTCAAATGATCAAACTTGTAGAACAATGCTGCTTTATAAGTGATAGATTAGAAAAGTTATTTTTATACTATTTAAAGAAAAACTTAATTATATCTCAAATAGTAGGAAATCATAAAGAAACACTGAAAAAAATGCTTAAAATCTAAAAAGTCACTAACAATATTTGATAATTAACCATGCTTGCTGAGGGCATGGATTACCTCTCACTTGTTTTTTATAGTATTCAATTCCAAAAGAAAGGTAATTCTTAAAAACCAGGGGATAACATTTTTAATATTTCCTGACATGCCTATCTCTACAGGTTAGGTTGAAATACTATAAATGCTTGTGCATGTATTAACTAAGATAAACATATACCTATCCCCCAAAAGACATTAATGAGATAACAGGTATATAATCCCTCACTTGCAATTTTAAAATCCAAAATTTCTGAAGACTGAATTTTTAAGCAGGTTTGACACTAAAACTTGTATAAATGCTGAACCTTATCCAAACTTCTTGAAACTCTTTGTATCCTTTATCAGATTTATTGTGAATATTCATATGTTTGCTACAGAAATATGAAATTGTCTGTTGCTTCAGGCCCAACTGAGTGTATTACATGAACTACATTATGTGCCCAATATTACTTTCTAAATCTAAAATATTCAGTTCTGGTACACATCTGGCCCCAGGGGTTTGGGAGACAGAATTTGAGGACCTGCCTGTCTTGGGAAATTAAATAACATGAGAATCTACAAATTCTGCCTGCTTTTCATTGAAATTTGTTTGAAAACATCTTCGATATAACTTTAAAAACTTACTGACTTCAAAGATCATGGCATTATATACTAACTGGCCATGTGTCCTTTGGTAAGTCACTGTGCCCCTGAATTTCATGTTCTTCAACCATCAAATAAGGGTAATCAGGTCTTCCGAAGGGGTGAGATATGAAATAATAGAATGCATGTGACAAAAGATTTTTCAGTCTATAAACTGTGCTGCAAATATATAGTTATTATTTTCTTTCTGTTAATAACTGGCATTATTCTTCAACAATCTATTTGGCTTTCATAGTCACTAAGAACTATTCTTAAACACTGTTAACAGACTCTTAATGATTAGCACTTAGAATGATGCATATTTTTAATATTCAATATTTATATTATAAGATTTTGTATTATATAAAATAGAATATATTTTCATATTATAAATCGGCAAGTAAGTGTTCCTGGTGTGACCGCTGCTACAGATTCTAGCTGATTTTGACATGGTTTATTTTACGTTTCATACTGTTAGTAAATGAGGGAATGCCAAGGGGGAAAAAAATGAAATCCTTTTAAGTGACAAAGAGTAACTTCCAGTTAGACATGGCTTTCATTACATCCACCAGGAAGCCTTAGTTTCTTTGTTAAAATTCAAATTTGTTAAAATTTGTCAAATTCATAATTTGCCTGAAATAACGGATGGCTTAACCAAGAGCTTTTTTTATAGTTAATATGGTGACTTAATTCTTAATCATCCTCTTTCTTATGGGATAGAAGCAAGCAAAAATAACAAGAAAGGATTGTTATTCCCACCCAAATGTATGATATATATGGTGATGGCAGTAGTAGTAATAGTAGCAGTAATAGTAATAGTAAAACCATCAACTTCTATTTTTAGACTCTTTTATAAATCATTGACCATTTTCATATAGGCTTTTAATAAAAAATTCCTCCAAATTCTAAACAATAGGTTAGGTACCTTTTTCTAGTAAAAGATTACTTACAAATTTATCCTAAAACAAATTACCAAAGAGGGAAAAGGCATCAAAGCTAGGTATTTTTCTAGCGTGTTTTACAACATTTAGTATTTAGGAGGAATAATATAAGTATCTGAGATCACTGTAATGACTTCAATAACAATTTATTATTTCAAAAGAAATTGACACTGGATTTTTATTGATTTTTGAAATATATCATTTTCCATCTCCCAATATAAATTAGTACAATAGTGTTGACATGTACAATCAGTATATACTGCCAGTATAGATTTCTAGAAAATGGACGATTTAATGTTTCCAGAACTGACCCATTCTCACAAGGTGGCAGGCAGACACAGAAGGATAAATCCGTGGTTTTTATGTTAATCTCATTTTGTATATAGAATGTTAATAGAAAGAAACAAACTCAATGGTTTTCTTAATAGATAAAGTAATGAAGCTTTCAAAGGAGGTAATTGCTGAGCTGATAATGATTTATGGTAAATGAAATTATTTCTGCAATGAATTTTCCATATATCCCTAAAGTAAAACTATAAAGTTTTGTTTCATGGAGTTGTATCATATCCTTCCCAGAACATTAATTTCTCAATGATATCAACATTTTTACATAATTTAACACCATGGTTAACTTAATTGCACTTAAATATACATATATTTTATTTTTACAACTGGAAATTCAAGTATTGTGTTTTGGCATAAGTGTAAGAAAAATGTGGCCATTTGAATAAAATAAAATTTTTTTTTGTCATTGAGAAAAAAATTTAATTGGTTGAGTGAACTTTTTACTTCCAACATTTTATTATGAGTTGAGTATAAATAGTCAATGAGAGAAAAGAATGAGCTTTCTAAATACATTAAAACAGTAAGAAGAAATTTCCAATTATGATGACTGTTTATGCTCTCAATTTAAATAACTAGAAAAAATATAAATCAGTGTGTGCAGATGTTGGAAAAAATTAGCATATAACTTTGTTACCCGAGAAAAGGTTAACAAATGAGTTAAGCTTTTTACAGGCTGGAAGTCATGTAAGTGGACCCCAAATTAGAAAATATGACCTGTACCAGTAGAAAAAGATCAATCAACAGAAACAGACTCAAAAAACACAAATATTACATAGTTATTACAATACTATCTATATATTTAAGGTGGTAGAGGGAAACAGGAGAATAAAGAGAGAAATTGAAGATATGAAACTCTTATTAGAGTTTAGAATTTGTAATGCAGTATTCAAAATAAAATGTGTACTGGATGGGATGTACATAAGAATAGCTACCACAGAAGAAAATATCAATGAACATAAATCCATAGCAATAGACTATCCAAAATGCAAAATAGAGAAGAAAAGAAAAAAGCCTTGAAAAAATAGTGTTAGTTACTTGTGGGACAGTATCAGATAATCATGTAATTGGTACCAGAAGGAGGAAGAGAATGGATATTTGAAGAAATAATGACTAACGTTTTTTTTCCAAATTTGATGGGGACTCTATTCAAGATCTAAGAAGCTCAGTGAAACTCAAGGAATATAAATATAACAAATAAAATAATGCCAAGACACAATATAAAAAGTTGCCAAAAGCCAATGATAAAACGCCTCAAAAGAAGCTGGACAACACAGTATACTTACCTCTTATTGTGTTTCCATGTAGGCAGAAGAGCATTTTGGAAACAAAAACAACAACAACAACAAAAAAGAAGCCAGAGGAAGATGTCTTTTTTTTTTTTTTTTCTTGAATGAGAGACAAATAAAAGGACAATAGCGAACTTCTTGTCAGAAACTTCTCAAACCAAATCACAGTTGGGAAACTTCTTTAGAGTACTGGAAAAAATAGTCTACCTAATACTCTATAAAAATATCTTTCTAAACTAAAAGCAAGTAAGGACAGTTTTAGGAAAAAAAGCTAAGAAAATTTGTCAACAGCAGCTCTGCAGTCTAAAAAACATGTTCAAAGAAGTTCTTAAGATAGAAGGAAAATGATGCCAGGTGGAAAGTTAGATCTAAACAAAATAAGTAAGTATGTGGGCACATGGAAAATATACATTTCTATTTTTAAAATTTTGTTCAAAGATAATTTACTGTTTATAACAAACATTGTAAGGTTTATAGCATATATAGAAGCAAAAAAGTATGGCAGTAATAACTCAGATAATAAGGAAGAAATAGAAGTATAATGTAGTAAGCTTGTTATATTACATGTGAAGTGGTGTATTATTTAAGAGTAGATACCGAAAAGTTAAAGTTGTATACTTTAGACCCTAGAGCAGGGGACAGCAAACTGCGGCACACCAGTTTTTGGAGAAAAGCAAACATTCTTGCTAGTTTTTGTATTTTTTATGGCTGCTTTCACTTTACAGTTTAAAAAGTTTAATAAGTAAAACAGAGCTCATATGGTCTGAAAAGTCTGAAATGTTTATTATTTCATTCTTTACAGAAAAAAAAAAAAAAACATTTGTCAACCCATGATCTAGAGAAACTACAACACAACTAAATCAAAGAGATATAACTAAAAACTAATAGTGCAAATAAAATGGAATGATCATATGAAGAGCTTTTTAAAAACTCATTAAATCCAAAGAAGGCAGGGAAAGAAGAAAAGAGGAGCAAAGAACATCTGGGACAAGTGAAACACAGCTAGCAAGATGGTAGATTTAAACTCAACTATATTTATATTAAATATAAATGGACTAGATATTTCAATTAAAAGGCAGAAGGCATCAGATGGGATTAAAGAAGCAATATCCAGCTCTGTGTTGCCTAAAAGAAGCCCACTTAAAATGTGAACAAAGAAATAGATCAAAAGTAAAGGCATACAATTATATTTCATATAATCACAAATCCATAGAAAACTGGAGTGGCTATATTAATATTAAAGTAGGTCCATACAATAACTTGGATGCCTGAAAAAACATTACACAAAGGAAAAAAAAAAGCCACACAGAAACACACTATAAGATCTTAGCAGAGTTATTGTTCCTAGAAATCAGTGATTCTAGGGGTTGGAGGTGAAAGGTGGGAATTGACTGCAAAAGGGTAAGAGGGATATTTTTGTCATTATAGAAATGTTCTATGTTGTAATTATGGTAGAGGTTGCACTATTCTATGCATATATCAAAACTCATTGAATGTGCATTTTGAATTAGTAAATTTCTTATTTTGTTTTACCAATAAGTCTATGAGATAAACAGAACAATGATGATTATCCAAAGATAACTTAAATTATATGCTTAAAATCATATAGGAAGTTTACAGTTAACTTGTTAAAGGTAAACCTATAGACTTTGCCTATCTTGTTCATTGCTGTCTCCAGATTTAGAATTATTTGTGACTATAATCATGCCCAGTTAACATTATTAAATGACTAAATTGGAGAATAAAATAATGAATATCATGATAAATTATGATTATCAACTAATCATAAAAATGCCTCTGGTAAGACATACGGTGGTACTGCAGGTTAGCTGCAAAACTGAAAAACATGCTATATACTTATTTTTAAATTGTTCGGATAATATGTTCAATACATTTTTCTTCAATCTCAGATACTATTTCAGGTGAAGTACCTTTAAGTTTAAAGTAGTGTATCCAACTACTAAAATGAAAATAAATAAGGTCTTTCCAAAACCTTTTGGACTTTCTGTGTAGAAGTGTATTTATTTTACTTTTTCAGATTATCAGCTAGATCATAGTTTTAAATTTAGAAATATTCACCTGAAAATATATTGAACCCGTTATTTGCGAATGTAATTAATGTTCTACTTTTTAAAGTGTACCTGTGTTTGTTACTTTGCAGACAATCTGTACTGTTTCAGCCCACATCACTTAATGTAAAGTATTGTAATAGTATTTTCAAAGAAACTAGCATTTATTGAGCAGTTTCCATTCACTAGGGACACATAATAGCTCTAAAGGTCAATACTTGTTTAGGGGAGGGTGGGCAGTGGAGAAAGCATTTTAAAAAAACAAAACTGAACCTGAACCATTGAAGAAATAGTACGTTTTTAGACACATTATTCACTTTTTTTGAATTCTCTATCACATTAAAAAATGGCAAGGGGGTTTTGGTCTTTTACCATTTATACAAGGTAGTAATACAGATTTTTAAATGTTGAGAAATATCAAATACTCCATTTTAAAGGAAAATTGAGTCTAAAGTAACTAGTTTTGTGTATGAAGCTAGTAAGTGATGGGGAGGCTCATGACAGTTGAAAATGAGTGATTTCTGAAGCTTTGCTTTATATCATTCTTCTTGTTTGGCTAATTGTTTCATCTCATCTTGATTTCTGGATGTTTATATGAAGGGAAGTTAAGAGAGTATATTTCTTGCTTTTATCTTGTGTATCATAAAGTAGTTCCAAATTATCGGAAGGTAATGAAAATCATTTTAAGTAGAGGTGGTTAAATATGTTTATTCTTTTATCCATACCTCTAGCCACCTTTTCTTCCCTGAAAATACACTGGCAAGTTCAGTAAAATGAACAAAATAGTTGTACTCATAAACACAGTTTGATACTAAACTGGAATACATGAGCCAGTTAAATCAGCACTAAAAAACTAACCCGTTTCATAGGTGGATAACACATAATGTAGATGGAAATTCAGGTGAGGGGAAAGGGAAATCATCTCTAGGTTGTGCTATTACCAGTTATTTGGACTGCACCCTGTTGGGGAGATAAGCACTGTGCAATGGAGAGTATTTTCTCTGGTATTTCTTGTGTCACTGAAGAAAAAATATGCTCTCACGCTGGTACAGACCAATTTCTTCCTTTTTAATTACTTGCCTTTTCCATCAGCATTCAGATGTGCTGTGGTGTCCATCCTAAAACATCTCCATCTCTTCTTCCCTCCCTTCCTCCCTCCTTCACTCTGCTCTCCCCTCCCCCCCTTTCTCTCTATATGGCTCTCTTGCTCTCTCAAGCTCTCCGTCTATCTTTCCCTCCCTCCTCCCAAATTTCCTGCATTTCCATTGCTCCCAAGCCACCATCGTCTCTCCCCTGGGCTTCTGTACTATTCGCCTACTATCCCTGAGGGCA
The DNA here is from genome assembly GCF_003676395.1 of Aethalodelphis obliquidens. NCBI lineage: Eukaryota > Metazoa > Chordata > Mammalia > Artiodactyla > Delphinidae > Aethalodelphis > Aethalodelphis obliquidens. The sequence goes on from NW_020837968.1 coordinate 1,811,972, forward strand.
AATTTGAGCCCCCACAAAGTCCATTTCCCACAGAGCAGCCAAAGTGATATACTCAACACGAAATCAGATCATGCCTCCAAACCTCTCATCCTTACAACTTTTCAATGGCTTCCCTGTGCCTTTAGACTAAAATTCAAACTTCTGATCAAGGTCTCTAAAGCTCTCCAGGGTCTGGACCCAGCTTGCCCTTTTGACATTGTCTCCAACTAACTCCTTCTTGTTTAGTCCATTCTCAAGGACCTGTTTTCTGCAACTTAAACTCAATCATTTCAGCCTTTCCCATTTGGGGTTCTTTGTAAACTTTTCTTCCCCTATCTTTGCATGCCAACACCTTCATATCACAATATAGGTACAATTATTATTTACAAGTTATGGATTGAATTTGCCTGCTCTGATAATAGGAAACCTTTATACAGCACTTGATATTCTGGATCAGAATTGATTCTAAGAACTGTATATTTATTCTGATATATTAATGTTAAATTATACTTATTATTCATTTATCATTTAATTCTAATAATAAGCTTTAAGACAAAAAACTATTGCTACCCCATTTTACAGGTGAGGAAACTGAACAGAGAAAGATTAAGAAATTAAGTAATGTGCCTAAGGTCTCGGCATAATTGGGAAACCAGGATTTCAATGCAAGCCCTCTGGTTTCAGGGTCTTTGTTCTTAACAGAGCTTTTCATTGATACCTTTGTATTCTTTGAAATGCTTCTCTGATAACAATACACAATGGATGTGTGTTTTTGGCAGTCTTATTTAACAAAACCTACACAAATACATGTAAGATTTAAATTTATTTTATCAAATTTTATTCTCCTCTTTTAAAACTGCTTTTAAAATACTTCAAAAGGGACGTTTTAGAAACTGAAACAAAACAAAAATATGAAACTCATGTGTGTGGAATGGGACTCAATCAATTATTATGTAAGAACAATAGGAATATACATCTATATCCTTTCTGTTATGATCTATTTACCTGAAACACTCTATGCAGAGTATTTCCTATATGAAGATTTCGATTGAATAATTACATATGCTAATTAATACAACAAAAGAAGTTTCTTGGTAAACACTACTAGTAGTTGTTTAACTTGACTCAAATTTCTTTTAAAGTTTTCAGTATTCTACTTCATTTATTTCAACTTTTCAAAGAAGAATAGTTTTATTAAGATAAGTATGTCAATGATGAACAATAATTTCTATAAGACACTTTAAATGATCTAGTGCTTTTTATTTTACCAAGGTCAGAGATTCTTATTAAGAACACATTGAATGTCCTCACAATAGATTTCCTTAGTAGATATTTTTGCTGGGTAGGAGATAAAATCTCGATTCTGGTTCATGAGCCAAATTTTCCTAAGTGCATTTATTTTCTTCGCTAAATATGTTATTATATTTGTGGTAAAGAGCCTTTTGATCTTCAGTTGGTTGAATCTGCAGCTATGGAGCCCACAGATATGGAGGGTCAATCTGCAATTTTTGTTTTTTTTTTGGCTGCCTGAACGGCATGTGGGATCTTAGTTCCCCGACCAGGGATCGAACCTGCGCCCCCTGCTTTGGAAGCGTGGAGTCTTAACCACTGGACTGCCAGGGAAGTCCCAAGAGATTTAATCCATTCATGTCTTTGCCACCACCAATGGTGATTACTATGATAGGGTCTTAAAAATACAGGAAACCTACCGTATTTCCCCCTCCAGAATTCAGAAATAACTAAAAAATATGTAGGGAATAACTGGTAGAGACAAAAATACCAGACTTAGGGCTGATACAACTAGATTGTTGAATGTGATTTTGATAGATGACTACAATGGGCTTTTAAAAGCTCACTGTCTAATTCTTAAAGTCACAAAGTGAAAGAGAGTGAACTGTAGGACTTCCAGACAGAGCAGCACGACAGAGAACAAGCAGACAAGGTGAACCCTACAGCAAGGCAGGCATCAGAAGGAAAGAGAGAACAGCTTTGAGCTCAGCAATTTATTTTAATTCTGTTAATTTAACACTGAGGAGGTCAGTGAGGGGTGGGTGAGGAAAGACCAGGAGTGATGAGTTCTGACTGCGATGTTACCCGTGTTTCCATATAAACCTTATGGGATCATTGAATTGAGCACATCAGCAAAATGTTTGCTCCAATTCCTGGAGTCCATGGAAAAACAAAAATCTTCAGAAAGATAAAATCCAACTATCTACTTGAACAGACACGATAGTTATACCTAGTTCTGTAAAGTTCTCAGTTATCTAGACAGTTTTTACATTTGTAACAGGCATACCAAGTCACCAATAAGATTTTGACCTCATCCCAGAACCAAAAATGAGTACAACATCATGTTAATAATCAAGGAGAAGGGTTGAGTATCAATATTAACTGAGAAGGTATCTGTTAAAATTGTTTTCCCTCTAGTGCCACTGTTCAATAATGTTCACTGCTTTACATAAGAGACTTCAACAGTGCCATTGTTTACATGAGAAATTGAGTTATACGTAGCCAAATAGGTGGAGATTTTCTAATGACCTATCACATTTCAGGGCATCCTGCTTTAGTCTCCAGAATGCACCATTAACCTCTGTTCTTTTGTTTAGCTATTGTGGAAATTCACACAAGGGGGAAATTTCTCAGAAAGAATACATAAGTCAAAATTGCTTTTTATGTAGAAAGATGATTCTGGTAATCTTCTGCCAGTACAATATGCATTGAGTTGAAATTGCACCTTATTTGGAGTAAGCTCATCGCTATATATTCATTGGAATTCCAAGCTCCAGCTGATTGAATTAGCCGTCCACCCCCTCCCCCAGGTATGATTGGCAGATTTAGCAAGTAAAAATACAGGATTCCCAGTTAAATTTAAATTTCAGATAAACAACAAATGATTTTTAATGTAAGCGTGTTACCTATAATAGTTGGTGTATATATATATATATATATATATATATATATGCTAAAAAATTGTTAATTTTTAATTTGAAATTCAGATTTCACAGGGCATTCTCTATTTTGCCTGGCAATCTTATCCCCATGACAGGATACAATTCCTTGTGTCTGCCCCTGGGATATGCAACTGAATATATTCCTTTATTTGAGTATTAATTTGACAATCTTATGATTATAATAGCTTTACTGGCAAACTTATGGTGGGTTCGATTATACTGCAGTTTATCTGCCTTGTAAGATAAGGATGTTCATTTATAGACTTAAGAATAAGGCACATCTGGATATCAACTTGAAAGATCATAACCGAAATTACTGTCTTTCACAGTCAAGTGACAGGTTTCTAGTCAAACCTAGTGGTAGATGTTATTTTATAAAAATAATATATATTTTCCAGTGTAGGAAATTATCAGGATCAGCTATGTTGGCCTAAAAACGATCTTTAATTTTAGGCAGTTACTTGAGTATATATCTTGATATATACTTGATATATATTGATATATCTCTATTAGTATGAAATATATTCTTAGATTTTGGATCAAACTGCAAAATTTAGTACTACTTTTAGGAACCAAGCTTGTCTGCAACTGAAGTGGCTAGATGAGTACTATGGCTCTAGAGCAGGATTTGAAACAGTGCCCTCCCAGCCTAAAAACTTTACCCTTGGGAAGATTAATATTTATTGAGTATGTGTCCACGTGGCTTTATATTTACACCTTCTCATAGCCTTAGCAGCTAAAAAATCTCAATCCTAAAGCTATTTTCATTTTCAGTGCCAGTTCAGTTCTCCATACTTGAAGTCTGATGATGTTTTCAGAGTGAATTGACAAACTTAAAGGGCACAGCTTTTTATATTTAAAATATGTAGAGAAAAAACAAAGGATCCCGTGGTACACTTCCCTTAAAACTTACAATTAAATTCTGTTCCACAGGATTCTTTGCATTTGGCAAGAACATTACCATGTCTTATATCAGATATATCATGTAAGGAAGTCAAAAGTATTTAGGGCCTTCGTGCTTTTTAGGTACTTCCTGTAATTTTCTGTAAGTGGTATAACACACTTGGCATTTATTTATCTTCTAGATGAAATGAACGATCATCAAAGTACCCTCTCCTACATCCTGATAAACCCATCTCCAGATACCAGACTAGAGCTGAATGATGTTGTGTAAGTTGATCTCACATAAGCCATGTATTTTCAGAAAACCACTGATTTATTTACTTTTATATTTTTATTTCCACCATAATAGCCCCTTATCTTTCTTGTGATACAAATGCTTAGGAAATCAAAGTCTAATTTTTGTGTTCAATAAACAAATGCATTTTGTATATTGCTGTGTGTAATACTATATAAAAGCATTGTAGGATGGTAGAGCTAAAAAAGAAGGAAAAAGCAGCATGAATTTTGTATTTTGTGAGCAAATATACATTTGGACAAATAATAGAAAATATGTGGAACAAGAAGAGATCAGCTCAAAGGAAAACCTAAAATATCCCACACTAGCTAGTTTGAAATACCTGAGACTTTCTCAAAGCCAAGGTAAAATTGGTCAAAACCCTTATTAGGAAAGGATCTATGGTAGTAATTTGATTCATCAAAAACTATGTATTATGCATGTTTAGTTGTACTAGTGTTGCCTTAAAAATGTGCTCTATAGAAACAAATAAGGCATTTTCCCTGATTTCAAAGTGTTTACATTCTAATTAACAAAACTACAATTTAAGCATAAACTTTTAATAGCAGTATATATATGAGTTTGTCACATGACTTAAGCATTGATTAAGTGAGATGGTGGTTTTCAAAATTCAGGAGAGAAGCCATTATTGTGAGCTACAGGGATTACGAAGGACGATGGACTTGAACTAGACACTCAGGGTAGATGGAATTTGTGCAGGTGGAGAGAAAGGAGGGGACAAATGCAGAACATTTGTTCCAGAACAGGGAGATGGCTTGAGAAAATGCACTGCCTCGGCATTGCATAACGTGTGCCGGCTGGCAATACTACAGAGCCTAGTTTGACCAGAGTAAAAGCTTTGTATTAACATCTCTGTTGTTAATTAGTTAAACATAATATTGGCAACATATTAAACCTGGCTTTGGAAGGACCTTAGATGACAAAATAAGGAATTGATATTCAATCTTATAGACAATGGGCAGCACTTGGATATATGAGCGAGAAAGTAGAAGGATTTTAGCAAAGGCATTTTGACAGTTGTAGGTGTAAGCCTAGGTGAGAAATTCCTAATGAGTCTGAGCTTGAGGTTCATGGTCCTAAGGCTGAGCTGCACCAAGGCCTGCTTACACAGGGTAGTTAACTCCAGGTTGTATTGGTGACATAAAACAAATGCCAAAGATTCAAAAGTCTTGGTGGGTGTTAGGTCCACAGGATGTGTTTGTATCTATAACCTGGAAATAATAAGGTCAGTGACTAAGAAGAGTGAGAACATTATGTGATGCAGAGCATGAAGTGGATCCATGCAAGTGATTTAGAACTAAAGCTAGTAATATGCCAGCAATTAGATGCTGTCAGTTTCGTAGGAGATTTTGGCTGGGGTTGGAGGGTTCAATTTTTTAAAAAAGAGCTCTGTAATAGAACAATAGAGCAATAGAACAATAGAGCAATAGAACTGATTGAGCAGTTAGAGCAATAGAACAATAGAGCAATAGAACTGATTGGCAGGATGGAGATAAGAATCACTCATAACATCTGGGTGATGGATTGTAAAGACAAGATCCTATGGAGGTAAATTTATGGAGACAAAGAGTGAGACTTGTTCATTGGTCTGGGAATTGGAAAATAAGGGCTCTCACATGGCTTTCAGATTTCAAATCTATGTGATTGCAAAAGAAATTACTGCCTCACTGAAACAAGTCAGTAGAGGGAGGCACTTTTTCAAGCAGGAAAGAGCAGTCGTTGGGTATGGAGAAATGAGAGATGATGAGCTGGAGTTTAGGTACCTTGTTCAGTGTGCTAAGTGGAAATGTCTAGAAAGCATATAGAGATAAAGTACCAAGCTTTGGAAAGAAGCTAGTTCTATATAGAAACTAGTTACTTTTCACCTTCTAAATGAATAAAACCGAGAAGAGAATGATTTTTTGAAAAAAAGCGATACATAAAGAAGTAAAAGTAGAAGAATGAATATTGGCCTGCTGAGTACTGCTCAGTTTTAGGGCAAAAAGATGAATGTGCTTCAAAAGCTTCTTAGGAAAATACATCAGCAGGGGTAACTTTGACCCAAGATCGGTGTGAAAAGATTTTTGTAAGTCACCTAAGATACAACTAGCAAGTTTAATAATGCTTTATTTTGCCATCTGATGATACTGGTTAGAGTATAGGAACTTGGGGGAATCTGATGAATGGTGATTCCAGCTGCTAGAGTTCTTAAGGCGGCTGTCAAACTTTATATCCAGTGGGGATGCTGAATTTTTGGAGCACTTTAAGCTAGATGAAAATATCTTATTTGTGATGCACCTGGCTTTCAATTGCCCATTCTGGAGACTTTACTTAGCATATGACTGTAATACAACAAAACTGCTCCGTTTTTCTTGTGTCCATATTTACACATGTCTTTCTTCCTTTAACCCATAAAATCAGGCAATTTTTAAAAAATCTGCCCTTGTAGTCCCAACTTTCATATGCCTCTTTTTCAAATTATCAACTATATATGTTTTTTTAAAAAAGTTGGGATTACCTTATTTTTATTTCATAACAAATCGTAAATTTCTTGAGCCTAATATAATTCTTTGCCATGATTATTTTTGATGGCATGGGAAGATAGTGTTAACCTTTTGAGTCTATGTATCAATACAAATCCTTCCATCAGATAGATTTTATAATTCAAAATAATTCCTGAAACTTTTAAAAACTGAAACATAAAAATAAAATATATGATGTTACAATATATACAGGTAAAATAAGCATGGAATATTCTGCCTTTGGGTGCTATTATTTTTTATTAGTTTTAAGCTAAAACATCAACTTGACTGCTATTAAAAAAAAAAAGAACTCTTTTTTCCATGATCTGTTTTTTTGCATCGAGATAATTAAATTTTAGTATAACTGGAGCAAGAAAATATGCTACCATGACAAGCAGTACAAAAAATGCATTTAAGAAACTTATTTTATTAGACTCATACTTTTAGTAGTGATTATAATAGGGAAAGGAAATTTTGCAGCTACATCAATGAATTTAGGGGATAATGGATTATACTCATACCTTTTATGTTTTTCTAAAATACCACTTTCAAAAGTTCATTTTAAATGAAGGTGCAACAATAATTTGATTTGAAGAACAATAAATCACTAGGTGATATGGGGTTAAAAAGCTTAATGTACACTATTAGTTTTCTTCATTGATCTACTATGCTATTGATATCAGAGTAATTATAAAGCAGGTGGTTGGATAACAAAATCTAGTTAATAAATAGATCCAAGGACGCTAATCTCAACTTTCATTTGATCCAAGAAAATAGACTGTAGTGCTTGAAATTGCTCTTTTAAGGGACATATTTTATGAATATTTTTCCTTTGGTTTTTAAGAGGAGAAGTACAAATCTTCATTAGAGTCCCCACTTTTAAAATAGTTTCTCCATTTATTTTGTAACTCCGAACATTATTATAAAACTATGAAATACTAATTGCATTTGCACCTGAACAAGACTTTTAGAACGCTGTATTACATATATTTACTTTCCTTCTCTCCCTTCCAAAACCTCAGTGGCTTCCAGTGGGAAGCCTTTGGAACAGAAATAGAAACTACTTATCCTGAAACTTAAAGTCCTTTATTAGCTGCTTTCTATGTTTCTTCCTGAATTTACCTACCATCATCTCCTGGTCTAACCGGTCCTCTAAAGTCAAACTTATTTTCTAAACGTGTTGGGAGCATCCTTTTCTGTGTCCCATTTCCTCTCCATTTGTCTCCACTTAAGCCTGGAAAGCCATCAATCCAACCTCCTCAATAAACTATTCCCTCATTCACTGTTGTTCTTTTTGTCTTTCTGTGATGTTTGGAATTTCTTTTTAATCTTTCTATCCGTTTCATAAATTATGCTCTGTTAATCCTCTGCAGGGGTCAGAAGTGTATGGTTTTTTGTATTCCCAGGACCTAGCCCAGTAGTCCAGACACGTTCAAGAAACGGACGCTCATGTCACTTGACGGTCTGAAGTAAAACATCTCTCTTGAAACAAATTCTAACATTATTGAAATGTGTGAGTTTGGCAGGTGAACATTTTCCTATTTACTATTAGAATGAATTGAGAATTATTTTCTTTGTCCAATTTCTTACTATAGCATAACATGAATTTTAGGTTAATAAATTTCCCAATAATTAAAATATTATCTAGGTATAATATCCTCCAGAGCGTTTATGAAATCATTAATTTTATAGAATCATAGAATATTTAAATTAAAAAGCCTATAGAATAATGTAGGTCAAATTTATTTATGAATGATAAAAATAACACTAAGAGCAGTTGATTAATATAATCATGGCTAGGTATTTAGGTATCCTTGATAGAAAAATAGCCAAAGAAAAGAATAATAAATCAACAAAATACTAAAATAAAACATAAACTTTTGAAAAGATGGAGGTGGTGAAATGTATCCTAACTGAAAGATAATGATTCTTCATTCATCCACATTCATCTTGATAATTTTCTTAGGTGTAGAATTATTACAAGCCCTTGCCAAATAAACAGCAAGTCCTTCTACCAACGTTATATAGAGACAAGTTTCGATAACTTTAAACACTGAACAAATACATTTAAAGTAACAATCTAAAGTGTCAATGTGAACTAGTTTTTTTGATTACAGTTATTTGCCTTGTTTTCTTTTCTTAGATACTTAATCCGACCCGATCCACTGGCCTACCTACCAAATGGTGAACCCAGTCGAAAAAACAGCATCTGCAACACCACAGGCCAAGATTCTCGGGAGGAAACTCAGCTTTGATAAAAAAGAAAATAAGAGACTTTTTTCTCCTACAAGGATCTTGCTTGAAACAACTCTAAATCTTAGAAAAACAAGAGTGTTGCTGGCATGAAATAAACTAGATTGGAGTATATCCAATTCTCTCATATTAAAAAAAAAATCTATTCTCCTAGAAGTTTAGATAATTTTGAAATTTAAAGTACTGCTTTGTTGGTACTCCTCCCATTAATATTTGAAAGACATCAATGGAATGATTTTGAACACCTAAATTGAAACGCAAAAATTTGAACCTGATGTTTCATTGTTTGACAATAATACAAACTGTATGAAGCCAATTTTTAAAAAGTATTAAGGTTTATGAAAGTAAACTAGAAGTCCAGTTATATCTGGTGCATCCCAATGGACATAGAAGATTGTTGCTCCACTTAAAATTAAATGTGTCCTATTATATTCTTTAAACTTGCCATTTTATAAAAATGAGCTCATCACAAGTGTCCGGCCTTCTCTACACAGATTAACAGACAAACTTGTGTGGCTGACTTTTGTGTAAGAATCATAGTTTGCTTTAGAATATGAATCTTTAAGTCATTTTACCCTTTTTGTTGACTTTTCACATGATATATTCATTTTAGAATTTGAGCTGTTCATAGCATGTTTTATTACTCTGAAGAAACCAAAACAAACAAAAAGAAATATCAACTACATGAACTTTTCCCTAACTTTATGTTTAACACACGTTGTATGCCAAGAACAGTATGTGAAAGCAAATATTTATTGTTTTCCTAAAAGAATCCTAACATAGAGAATACTTAAAACACATTTGTTGACTTAAATCTAATCTAAGAATTGAAGCATTAATTGAAATATTCAGTAATGATTTTCATTAGACTCTTGAGCTTTAACATTTTTTATATATCTATACAGTATATTTCATTAGAAAGATAGTTTAAAATTAAAAGAAGCAAAATTATACTTTTTATAGAATACAAAGAAATTTCAAACATTAAAAGTCCTCCTTTATACCTTTAGTATTGAAATAATAATACACCAAAAATTGGTATATCAAAAATTTTGATCTAATTTTGGAAAGTTATCTATAGGAGCTATGTTTTAACATTGTGAGGAAAAAGCATAAAATAAAAATAAGTAGGTTTTGCTGTTTAAATGTAAGGTAAACCATACATAATTTGACAGTTATAAATAGAGAAACGCTGACCTTTGGCAACACCAGTGCTTTTACCTACATTGCATTATTCCCTTTCAGAAACAGGTTGAAAAGCACAGAGCACAGTTTGCCAGGTAGTTGAAATGCACTGTCATTCCCATGAAAGAGACATTGACAAATTTAAAAAGATATTTTTCTTCCAATTTTGTAAGTTTTTATTTCTGAATTTGACATTAAATTTTAATTCAACAGAAAATAGGACACATAAGACTAGAAAGAGACATGTTATCATTTCTTTTCACAAAGAAGCAGATAAATTGAAAGGAAAATAGAAGCATTCAAAATAATAAAGAAGGCTTCCCTGGTGGCGCAGTGGTTGAGAGTCCGCCTGCCGATGAAGGGGACACGGGTTCGTGCCCTGGTCCGGGAAGATCCCACATGCCGCGGAGCGGCTGGGCCCGTGAGCCATGGCCGTTGAGCCTGCGCGTCCGAAGCCTGTGCTCCGCAATGGGAGAGGCCACAACAGTGAGAGGCCCGTGTACTGCAAAAAAATAAATAAAGAGAAATAAAGAAAGCCTAATATTTCCCCAATAATTCTATGGATATAAAATATAAAACATAAAATGTGAAATTATAGATTATATAGCCATTGTATATTTGGCTTTGAGAATATGAAATGCCTATTTGTTTAGTATTTTACATTACTCTCATTTTAGAATGACAAGAACATCAAGAATTTCCCCTAAAATAGGGAGAGCCTGTATTTAATTTTCTTTAACTATACAGGGAAGTAGAATTTATAGCAGGTTACTTAAAATTGGAAACATATCTTAAAACAAAGATTGTATGCATATGTATGTGTATATGTTATAAACACAGCTGAAATATATCAGACAAATACATATTCACATGTAAAATTTCAAACTAAAGGTGGAATTGAACAAATACATGTAATGGAGCACAATAATAAATTTAATGAACTTGTTTTATATTTGCACATTGATATTTAAGTATGATGTTTCTTTGAGTTGCCTTTTCTTTACTCCATTACAGTTATGTTTAGGAATAAATGTAAGATTTTATGAATCTTCTATTTCCCCACAAGATCTCAAGTTGAGTATTTTTGCATTATGACAGTTGTCAAGACTAGGATTTTAAGCTAGGACCTGACTATATTTCCTATAACACTATAAAATTTGTTTCATAAATTTTACAATAATTATTTTTGATTATGAACATTAGTCCAAATTTAATATTTGACACAATTCATATTAGCTTGCTATAATAATGATAGTTTATTAGCCTTTCTGTTATTTAAAGAATAAAAACATACTTATAAAAGCCTTTTAACAAACAGTTGCCTTTTTAAATACTTACACTTGCATATGAAAATAAAAAATGAAGTCAACATTAGTCCTTGTAACCCTATGGGATTTGGTTCTGTTTATTGTCTATGTACCATTTTGCTACCAGTTACACTGAATTGCTTTAAAATAAATAATAAAATTATTTCTGATGATGAAAACCCTTGATTTTTTTTGCCAAAACTTGAGGTATTTAGACAAATTATATTTTGAATTGTCACAATTATATTTTCACTTGTCACTTTAATTTTTCAAAACCAATATAAACATGAAGGTGATCTCGTTGGAAAAGATAGCCATAAATAAACTCGTTGAATTACTTCTTAACATAATAGCTCCTGAATAACTATGTCACAGGAAAAGGGAAGGAAGGAAGGAAGGAAGGACAGGGAGGGTGGAACGAGAGAAGAGGAAGTGAACAAAGGGAGGGAGGGAAAAGGAAAGGGAAGAAGAGGGAAGAAAAAGAAGGCAAAATGAAAACAATGTAGGTGCCAGAAGAGAATTTTTTTTTAACAAAATGGAAGATAATGTCTCAATACAGTCATTTAAAGGCCAGAAAAGCACTGGTTAGAGAAAATAAAAATAAGTTTAAATGCAAAACTAGACTTTTGATCTAAGGAAAATGGAATAGAAACTTTTCTCCCCATTCCTTCTCCTAAATACAGGTAAAAACCCTAGATATGAAACTGAGCAGGACCTTGTGGGGCCTTCCCAGGGACAGACACCTCCTGCACCGTGTCTCAGGAAAGCAGTGAAGCAAGACAAAATAATAATAGTTCAGCCATAAAACAGTCAAGGACCCTTAGTTCCTCAAGAGCTATAAATTCTGAGCCATATCCTGGAGCTGTTTTACAGATACTGAAACCCCTGCAAGAGGGAAGAAGCTGACTGTGTGCTGCCCACCAGCACATAGATCCCACACCAGGTGGAACCAGAAAATTGAAAATTGAGATTCCTGAAATAACATCCTGTTACCTCATCACCAACCAATCATAAGGATGTACATGAACTGATTACACAGGACCCTCTCCCTCACCTTGCCTTTAAAATCCCTTCCTCGAAAGCCACTGGAGAGTTTGGGTCTTTTCAGCAGTAGCTGACTGTTCTCCTTGCTTGGCACCCTGCAGTAAATGCTGTACTTTCCTTCACCACAACCAAGTGTCAGAAAATTGGTTTTGCTGCACGTTGGGCAAGAAGACCCAAGTTTGGTTGAGTAACAGATATTATACATCAATCCAGCATAAGAAGACTGAAAGGTAAAGAGAAGGAAGATGGAGTAGGAAACTGGAGCTTGAGGAGCAGCATGGTGGTGAGTTCTCTGGGTTTTCTTTTTGCGTTCTGTGGAGCTTGCTCTGGATATAGGGAAATACTAATGACCACAGACAAAATTACCAAGAAAAACATGCTCTGTACTTCCAAGGGGCTGACTTTACAGCATATGCAACTGTCATAGCACCAGCCTTCTGATGATCCTGCAGTGTGATTGGCTTGTTCAGAGAATGTCTCCTAAAATATATGGTGGTCAACACACCCAGTGGCTAGGAGCTTCCCTCAGCATCCCCTCGGTTGGTGGTGTAGTCAAGTGCCTCCAGTGAGACCCTTCCCCATGAAGACGCTCCAGCGATTTACAACAAGGGAGAACCCCAGTGACTTTTCTGCAAGCCTTTGGGCCACAGCAGTGCCAGCAGAGTCTGGGTTTCAGCCCTGGGGTCTCTTCATGGGATGCTGTATCTCAGGTCTGAAGACAATGCATGCTCCTTGTATCTGCTATTGCTATATTATTTTCAAGTTCTTACTACTTGTTACTAACCAATCTGTCATTACTCCGAAGCTCTGCTACAGTTTATAATTATCTACCTTAAACTTTCTCTGTCCAAATCACTGTGTAGTTTATTTCTCCAGATTGAATGCTGGCTGAGACTGGATGCATAAATGAGTTCTCCATCTGAATAAATCTGAGATAATGGTGATATCAAATTCCAAGGACTGGAATCTGAAGGACAGATATTGGGAAAATTCAGCAAATTAAATAGTGTCTGCTGGGAAATTTTTAAGACAGACAATGCTTATTCCTGGGAGCATAAGACAACTTCTATTTCATTTTGATCTTCCCTGATTTTTTATAGGACTTCTCTCTAGTCTATATAATTTAGAGGGACAGGTCAGTTTTAACTATGGTAGATCAATCTAAGATTATAGCAACTGGTTCTAAAGAAGCAGTTACTTGGCTTATAATTGAAACTTATGTGCTATCATAGTATTCAACAGAATTTTATTCTATTGCTTATATCTAAAATGTTTCAATAGAGATAAAATAATAGTCTGTCTTCCTAAGTATAAGTCATAGCAGAAATATAAGAAACTGCACTATTATTTAGTCACACTCCAAAGAAATATATAGTTCTACACAGAGGTTTATGTTTTCCATCTATCACATACAAAATATGTTTCATTTCATGTGCTACCAGGCTAGATAACTTTGCACTTGAAAGTTAAATACAATTCCAAAAGGAAACATTCCTGAATTTACAGACTGTCTTTCCCCGATCTGTGTGTTATTAATATTTATATAGAATAAGAAAGCTTATGTAGGTCTTGGAATATTCTCAACTTACAAAAGATAGGACCTATGAGATGCTCTTATTACTATGCCTGAGGTAAGTACTGAACTTGATGTTTGTAAACACAATTACTAGAATAATATAAATATTCAAATCATTGGAGTAGTATAAATATAATGGAAATATTTACTATCTTAGAATTCAAACTTAGATGAAAAATGTTGAGAAAACACTAACTACTTGAAAAATACTTCAATTTTAGATATTTTGGGCCAACTAAGCTGCAAAAGATTTGATTTTGAAAAGAGACTATCTTATGATTGCCTTTTAATAAAAACTAATTGATTTTTAATGTTTATGGCAAAAAGCATGCTGTGAAATGACTATAAAATGACGAACATTTTCAGTGGAAAACGTTACTAAAAATAATTAAGTAGCTGTGCTTGATTTATTATCTCTAACTAAAGGAGAAAAATCATTTATTTTGAAGTACTCAATGGCCTCCAAGTTAGTGTGGGCAATCCTCATTTTTCACTCGAGTGAAATTAAAATTTATCCTTCCACTAGGAAACAAATTGAAATCCAATTTGAAGCAAAATGGAGAGTAATCAGTTACTTCCAAGTCACTGTTACAAACTCAAGAACCTGTGTTAGCAGGAGTGAAGATGGTTCCTTGATCACTCTGGAATATAAATAATTCAGGGCACATTTAAAAAAATCTGTTGAAAAATTTCTATTTAACAACATGGCTGTGATATTTATTAGATTCCTCTGCTATTCCTGAATAAACTCATCTTTTTGACAATTTTGAGCTTGCCTCATTTTACATTTTCATTTGGATCAACAAAACTACATCCTGTAAATAAACTATTAAACGTGTATTATTAAGAATCTGCAAGGGGACCTCCCTGGTGGTCCAGTGGTTAAGACTCCACGCTTCCGCTTCAGGGGGCTCGGGTTCGATCCCTGGTCCAGGAACTAAGATCCCTCATGCTCTGTAGTGCAGCCAAAAAAAAAAAAAGAATCTGCAAGAACAAAAGCTTAGCATTTCACAAGAGTTCCTGTAATATTTGTAAATGTTTTCTTAAATAGAAACTATTTTAAAATATTGACAAGATCTGTGCTGCCTCATAATTATTTGGACTTAACAGAGCCATTTTTCGGTATTAAAAGAATCAGACTTCCCTGATATATTTCAATATTCCTCAACACCTTCCTTTTGTCTACCTTTTGATATAAAATAGCTACCAAAGCAATTACTAAATTCATGTAACCTTGAAGTAACTTAGTGAAGTAACTTAATGTCTTTTTGTATCATGGATAGAAGACAATTTTCATCTGAGTCCAAAATCAATTGTTTCTTTGTAACGCTTCCAATATCTTCATATCTTCACAGGATAAACTACAGGATACAGGTGATGATCAAGGGTAAGTAATTTGTTTTGCGTATACAATATTGGTCATGTCTCTGGACTTACCTGTGTTGCAATTGCCACATCTTGCATCCTGGTATGGTTTACCGCACCAACTTACAGAGGCAGCTACTTAGTGCTGGGTGTGCAGAAGCTCAAGAGTGGGAAATTTTGGCTGTGTGGAAAGGTGCTTTGTCACCCAGTACCAACTCCCCAATATTGTAACATGGCTGTTGTTTCTATGATATTTCTTACCAACCTGGTAATCTCTGTCTGAGGCTCTGAGGAATGTAAACCACCGGCCTTGGTACCTGGGTGATGAAATTGGAAATGACTTTGGTAGGAGAAAATTGTACATGTGCAAAACCATAACAAATCATTTATTATTCATTATTGCATTCCCACAGAGTAACTCTTATGCTCTCTATAATCATTTAAAACTTCTTGATTTGAATTTACTGCATTTTCACCCAACTAATTCTCAAAGTTACACACATAATAAATATCAGTAGGGAATCAATAACTTCAGATAATCAAATCATCTTTAAATTTTTAGTTGTATGTTTTTCTTTTGATATTCAAATTATGATGGAGTCAAATTTGAATCTCATAATTGTGGTATAGCTTGAATTTCATAGAGCGAACACAAAAGGTCACAAAAGCCCAGATTGTGATAGAATCAATTCTTCTTTATTCAGAACAAGGAAGTTTCCCTGTTTGAAAAAGTCTCCAGAGTATAATCATTTCAGTAGAAAAAAAATGATGTGCAGTAATAAGGTTATTATAAAGACAGAAAGAAAACTTAAGTTTATATAAATTAAAGAACGATATTCTGGGTGGCAATTTTATCGAGAATCCTAAACTCTAAAAACCTAAACCTATGTGCACAACTTCTAAATGTTTATAGCTAATGCTGAAAGGTGCAGTGTAGATTTTTTGAGGCCAAAGATACTAAAAGCACATATCCAGTTCCAGAAAGAAAATCTGAGTATTGTACTTGAAGATCAACACCCATTAGCATGTACCATCTTTTAGCAGAATCTCATATAAGCAAAATTCTTCTCATAGGAAGCCACTGAAATAAAGCTTTGATGGTGAAATTGTTGCTAATAGTTTTTGTATCAGGATCTCTCTTCTAACACACACGTCAGAGTCTGTTTTCATGAAAAAATGGACACTGGAGTCATAAATAGTAACCCATTTTATACCCATTAGAACTTTATGGGTCAAGTTTTCTTATGTATCCTAAAAGTTCTGTTGAATAATATCATGACCTTTTCTACTTTCTTTCCTTACATCTTCAGTGGAATTGTCTTTCCCAACACTTCGCTTAAATACGGGAACCACAGGATAACCCTGTACCACAGTTTCATTTCCCCAGGTTTTCCTGATACTGTCTCCATCTGACTTCTTATATGGTTAGGAATAGATTAAAAAATACCAAAAATGATGTTTAGTCTTTACACTTGTGTATTTCATTGACTAAAAAAATTCATATGCCTATGAATACATGTTTTTCTCATTAGTTTTAAAAGTTCATCTATTGCCATTAAACTTTTTTTTTTCATAGTGAACAGATTTCTGGTAGAAGCATTTCATTGTGAGGGTTTTTGTTGCTTTGATTTCCTTAAGGGATAAAGTTTCTGCTTTCAGAAAAATTTTGAAAATTAAAATCAGATTATCTTCCTGTTACAATTGGAGCTAAAAGAGTATTGGGTTTGGGCACCAGAAGGTATGAAAAAGTAAGTAGCTCATTTGTAAGTAGATGGTACAGATTAAGAAAGGCAATTTTATGAAATGCAGAGAACAGATAATTGCTGTTTTTATGTGACTCATGTTTTGTAACTTTTTCAAGTGTCTTCGGGAGCTGATATATTGCAATAGAGAAAGTATATCCAGCTCTAAAGTGCTGATCTTCCCTATTTAGTAAATATGTGTCTTTCTTTTCTCATTTACCTTGATCCTTTGACATTATAGGTAAAATGAAGTGAAATTTGGATCTGAAGATAATGTTATACCTTTGGTTTCATATAGTTGATACAAATGATGCTGAAAATGTATAACAAGCAAAAAATATTTTAATGTTGTCAGCTCATTTTGATTTTGAACAAGAATATTCTGACCGCAGGAGCAGAAACAATACATAGCTGACAGCATAGTAGACACTAATATCATGTATATCAATGGAAAACCAAATGCTGAAATCCAAACCACATTTGGCAGAAAACCAAACCACATTTCCTTAAATGAGGATATAATAATGATTTCTGTGGTGAGTAATCTACTCTTTTCATCTTTCTACTTCATTTCAAGTAGTAGAAAATCTAATCTACTTTTCCAAACTCCAGGACACTGTTTGGTCCATTTTTACTAATGACAGGAGTAGTTTGTTTAAGCTATCTTGCATATATGTACCCTTCTTTTTTTACTTTCTTGCATTCATAATTATGAAGTGATAACCTGATTTCAGTTCATCTTTCATCCATTCTCTGGTCAAGTAGTGAGATCTGAAATTTGAATATAGCCCTTAAACCTGACTATCTTACTCTCCTTAGATTGTCTCTTTCCATGTCTGTGGAGATAGAGAGAGACTGAGAACACTTTCACTCACCCTTACTGTGCATAGCTGGTCACATGGTCCAACCTATCTCAAGGGCTCAGAAGAGAGAGCTGGCAATATTTAGAGCATAACCAATGGCTGCCACATACACCTAGACACACCATGAGATTTAGGACATGAGTCATAAAAATAACAACCTGAAAGCTCCTAGAGAAACAAAGAAAAACAAACAGACACACAAATAAAACAAGCCATCTAGAAATAAATGAATTTCAGATCTGCAACAGATTTCTCTTTAACATGCTCTGTCTAGCACATAATGGAGCTACACTTTTAAAGTTTTAAGGAAATTGTTTTCCATTTTGATTCTGTACCAAATAAAATTATCAGTGTCTTCTGAGGGTAGAAAAAAAGTTATTTTTGAGATATGGAAGGACTCAGATAATCTATCTCCCATTCATCTTTTTTATTTCTTCATGAGGTTTTTTTGTCAATAGACACAAGCAAAAGGAAAGAACAATGAAGGATGGGATGCAGGATTAGAGGGAAACTATTTACCATATTGTAGAAAGTGGATGGGGAGCTCCATGGGCCCAATAAAATCAATCTTATGATAAATAAATAAACCAAGACGGAGCTACCCTGTATGGTTCTCAATCTAAAGGGGGTGACTTTCCTAATGTGCACATTGAAGATTTTTAGATTTCTGAGGACAATTTTCTGCAGATAGCAGTAAAATGCCTTGCACCTGGAAAATCCATATAACAAATGATTTTAAGTCAGATGGAATTAAATATCTTAAAGAAGAGGTACTTTGCCCAAAGTTGCCATTCAGGCTAGTGTCAGGGTTGGACTAAAATCAAAGGGAAATAGTTCAAGGAAAAATAAACCAAAAAGCCTCTAGATAAATAGGATATAAAAATAAAGAAAATGTAACGATTCTACTAGAAGCAAAGGACATCAATAAATAGTTCTGAGGGTTTTCATATCACTGAGTTCTAATCCTCTTCACAACCTACATTCTTTCTCAAGGTAATTTAATTTACTTCTGCAATAAACTAATGAATATATGCAATCTTCACGCAGATGACTCCCCAAATTTAAATATATCAGGTCACAGCATCAATGTCTATTATTCAGAATCTCCCAACCCACAATGCCTCCCTCCCCTATTATACTTACTCACTGCATCATTTTTCAACGTTTGCCATTTGTGTTACATACTAGTTATGTTGTTATTATTTGCTTAATGTCTTTTTTCCATTAGATTAGACAGCAATTATTGTGTATTATAATGCACTGCCTAGAACATTATTGAAAATGTTTATGTGTGTATATCTAAATACATATATAGCTGATTCACTTTGTTATACAGCAGAAACTAACACACCATTGTAAAGCAATTATACTCCAATAAAGATGTTTTAAAAAAAGTACATAGTTTTGAAACCAATAAGAATTGTTCTGTTCTACCTGTCTTCAGTGGTTTTGGTTTATGGAATAGATTTGCAAACTGTATGTACTGTGTGCCAGTGGAAGAAAAATATACTTAGTTTATCATAGTTCGATTTTATGATCTTAAGTATGGTCAAGAATTTACTTTAACCTGAGAAGGAAGTACTCTGTAGCTTTCACCAAGGGTATGAAAACTTGGGATTCCCTACAGTAAGAATGATCAATAAAAGCTTTTCCACAAGTGTAGTACTCGATTTTTCAGAATATAAAGTTATAAATGCATAATTTAGTCCAATCTGTGAAGAGAAATTGCCCAACATCAATGACTTTATATCCACAATGAAGGGACATTAAAAAAAAAAGCACTCTGTTTGTAACTAAGGCTTATCTCAACAATGCTTTTGCTTGAATAAGGTAAATATATACAATGTATCTAAATAATTTGTGCTATTATTAATTAGTTATATATATGCTTATAGAGATTTTGGAATATACATAAAATATGAAAAAGACAATCATTATAATTTACAATACCGGCTCCCAAACATATTTTCTATGAATATATTTGTGTTTTTCTTCTTTCTACATAACTTTCTCAATGTAGTATGTATATCGAATATTGTATTAGATGCATCTGCAGTATTATATCTTGATTTTTTTAAATTTTAATTTAATTTAATTTTGATTATTTTCTCTATTTCTAAAAATTAATTTATTTATTTATTTTTGGCTGCATTGGGTCTTTGTTGCTGCATGCGGGCTTTCTCTAGTTGTGGCGAGCAGGGGCTACACTTTGTTGCGGTGCTTGGGCTTCTCATTGTGGTGGCTTCTCTTTGTTGCGGAGCATGGGCTCTAGGCGCCCAGGCTTCAGTAGTTGTGGTACGTGGGCTCAGTAGTTGTGGCTCAAGGGCTCTAGAGCACAGGCTCAGTAGTTGTGGCATGTGGACTTAGTTGCTCCACGGCATGTGGGATCGTCCCGGACAGGGGATTGAACCTGTGTCCCCTGCATTGGCAGGCGGATTCTTAACCACTGTGCCATCAGGAAAGCCCTATATCTTGATTTTTGAACTTAATATTCTACTGTGGGACTTTTCAAAGTTTGAAGCATTCTTGAAAACATCTTTATGACTGTATACTGTCCCATCATTTATATACACCCAAATGTAACCATTTTCATATGGTTATTAAGCTATTGTCCCCAGCTCCAAACCCACCCTTTTCTTCTGCTTCACGACTCCTGACTGATATATTATATAATGGATATTTACATCATAATATTTATATAAATAAATATATATATTTAGGTCCTTTTTCTTATTTGACACATGGGTTCTATATGTTTGTACCTTGGATTATAGCCAAAGATTCATCTTCAGACACGTTAATGCTTTCCTAATTCATTCTTGATGTTTCCTGAAAGGTGGAAACAGTCATTAGAGCAGCATTCTAAGCCTCTCGGAATGACAAGTTAGTAACAAGAGCTAAGACCATTCAGAGCCCAGTCCCCTGTCCCCCTCCTCATTTGGGGCCCTATAAGCCGGCAGAGAGCCTGGTGGGCGTTTGTGCCTAAGGTTTATCGATAAGGGCTCTGTCCTGGCAGGGGGCCTGCGGGCCTTCAGGGCAGACTGAGATCATATGGGCAAGTCTTTGACTCTGGGCTTCAGTATTAGAAGCATCATGTTGCCACAAAACTAAGCCATGTTCTCTTAACCTCTATCAGCTGTTGAGTTCTTGGGCAGAGAAAAAGGTGGCTGTTTATAGGAATTCTCTATCAGAGTTTCTGAATAACGTCAGGGCTTTAGAATATATTGTCAAGCAAGGTAACGCCAGCTTTAAATCTCCACAGCACCCTGACTAAACTAAATATTATTATTATTTTACTATGACATTTTGATGGGTGGAATTATAGATCATTTATTTAGTGTTTTAAAATCATCACTTAACTTATTACTATGGATATTGGGAAAAGAGCTTCTCTCATTTTGGCTTCTCTAGATGATGGTTTGCTTGATTTGATGTGTGCAAAGACTTAGGAGTCAGGGTTGAAGTTTTGCTCTATGTTCCCTACATACTCTTTGCCTTGGGAACTTGCAGTTCCTTCCCCCAGAGACAGGGTGCTCTTCTATCCCCTGACTTCATGTTCTCCCACTTGACTTTGGTCAATGGCACGTAAGCATACACAATGCAAGCAGAATCTTGAGATGAGCTGGTGGGGTTGGACTTGCTCTTTTGTTCTTGTATCACTACAATAAGAAGAATGTGCCCTAATCAGCCCGCAGGTCTGGGGAAGATAAGAGGCATCAAGGCAGACTTGAACCAACCTGCAGCGTGGAGTCCAGCCTAGCCATGCTCACCCTGGCTCAGCTGACCCCCAGGTGGCCCACAGAAATTAATAATAAATGCTTTTAATTTCAGGCCGCTGTATTTTGAGACAATTTGTGACACAGCATTCTTGGCAGATGTAAACTGTCGAGTTCTATACCAGGCACTTTTGCATTGGTTCCATCAGTTTACATTCCTAAGGGTCAATCATATGAGGCAGGTTTTATTACCTGCCTTTCAAACTAAGAAACAGCCCTTGAGAAGTTACACAATCTGCAACATAGTGAAAAAGAACAGAAATCTAATTCCAGTGGAAAAGTTCAATTCTCCCATTGATAAAAGTATGTAATTTCTGTCAGGATTGTCCTCAGTAGCCAAGAATCAGCTCCAATGGAGCTGCAACTCTATGCAGGTGCCAGGAATGTATTTTGCTTTGATGTATTAAGATTGATTTTGTTTAGCGGGACCTAAGCTGGCATCGTGGCAAAGTGATTAAGAGTGTTGTCTCTGAAATCAGAGATGCTGGGTCAGTCTCCAGGCCCCCAATTCAGTATTTACAGACCATCAGACAAGTTACTTAACTTGGTGTTTCAGTTTCTTCAATATGGGCATTGTCATGGTAAGACATGGGTATAAGTCTCTGTACTTCATATGGTTGTTATGGGATTTACATGTGCTAATATATTTAATAATCACTCAATAAATATTAATTATTGTTATTTTGTAGAAATGACCGATTTTTACACAGAGATATTGCAGGATCAGTTCCAGACCACTACAGTAAAGGGAATATCGCAATAAAGCAAGTCACACGAGTTTTTTAGTTTCCCAGTGCAAGTTATGTTTACACTGTACTGTAGTCTATTGCGTGCAAAAGCGTTATGTCTAAAAAATGTATAGACCTTAATTTTAAAAATACTTTATTGCTAAAAATTGCTAACCATCATCTGAGCCTTTGGCGAGTCATAATCTCTTTGCAATAGTCACATCGAAGATCACTGAGCATGTATCACCATAACAAATATAATAATAATGAAAAAGTTTGAAATATTGGGAGAATTACCAAAATGGGACACAAAGACACGAAGTGAGCAAATGCTATTGGAAATGTTTGACACAGGGTTGCCACAAACTTTCAATTTGTAAAAAACACAAGCAAGCAAAACACAATAAAATGAGGTACTCGGTTATAACGAAGGGGGGATCTAGCGTCGTTTGTGAGATCTTGTATACAGACGATCAGTTTCAACATCTATTATTCAATCGGGGTGTGAGAAAATCACTCAGTTAATGAAGGGCAGTTACCAAATATGTACACGCACAAAGTGCCAACGTGGTGCTAACTCTGAGATGGTCCAAGAAAGTTCCAAAAATCTATACCTACCATGCGTAGACTGTCTCATTTTTCAACTTTGGACCATTAGCTTCTGCAATTTCTAGTACAATTCATTCTCTGCTTCAACAAACCCTAAAATCACTATCCTCTGACACACTGAGGGTCTTCAGGACCTTCGATGTTACACTTAGGTTCTAGACAAGTTGCAGCATTACGGTCCTGAAATTTTTCTGAGCCTCATGAAGCAGTAATAATTAGTAACCGCACCCTTTGGACACAAGACCATCGAATGCAGTGTGAAGGATGTCAAATCATCTGGGAATGATGCTTTGTTAAGGTTTGCTCTCAATTTCTGTGTATCTTGGAGAAGTTTCTTAATTGTCTGTTTTCTCTGCTGGCTAGGCAAAACTTTCAACACATGGAGATCCAGATGGTGAGGAAAAAGAGGGACCACCTGGCCAACTTAACGAAAATATTCTTTCAGCCTGTTATTGAGTTTATTATTTTCCCAAGTGCTTGCTCTGTCATCGTTACGTTGACACTGGTCCAGGAGCAGGAAATCTCTTTTCTGTTAAATAACAAGAAACAAATAAACAACAATCATGAATACAAATAGAAGTATATTATTTCATATTGTTGAAATATTATATTGCTAACATTGCGTATAGATTTCAAAACAATAGACTTAGTTGATCTCCTTTGAGGCAATAGATATGAGGCACCAAAAAAAAAAAAAACAACCCAAAATGCAGACATGGAACAGATCAAGAAATACAAAATAAGTTGGGAGAAGACACTGGCTGACGAGAATTTTTATATTTAAAGACTTACCTTGGAAATAAGCACAAGTAAAGTACAAATACTTTGGAATGTGATTTGGCTTCTTTGGAATTGTTTTGTGATAGCACCATCTCGTGGCCAAACTTAAAATAGTTTTCATTGCAAACTAATCAAGGCTGGGTTTATTCCAATATAAAGCTGCCTATGAATATTCTACGGTATTAAACTTATACAACACTGTCTTTTTTTTTTAGTGATTTTACTGTAATTTTAAGACCTGGTTTTGTGTTATCTAAGATTCAAAAAGGTTATCATCATGTAAATTATTGAGAAAGATCTTATTGTAATCTTTAAGGCGAATTTAATACTCCAAAAAGTATTTAATACTTTTTAAAACCAAGGTTATATTTGAACAAAGAAAAATCCTGTCTACCATACATTATATAGAGGAATTCATTTAAAATCAGAAATATTTCCAGTTATGACCTTACTTGTTAAACATTCTAGAAAAAAGTTGAAGAAATTCTATTATCATTAAGCTTTAAAATATTTTAGAATCTAAGGGCTCGACAAGATAAAGATAACAGTCTCTAATCCATAGGAAATGTGTCGTAAGTATGAAAAGTGTAATAGAGAAAAGGCCATCAAAATTTGTG
The DNA here is from genome assembly GCF_003676395.1 of Aethalodelphis obliquidens. Lineage (NCBI taxonomy): Eukaryota > Metazoa > Chordata > Mammalia > Artiodactyla > Delphinidae > Aethalodelphis > Aethalodelphis obliquidens. Next base: position 1,836,446 of record NW_020837968.1, read on the forward strand.
TTATTCATATTAGGTGTTAATAGTGAGTGTAACCAAACGACTCCAGGTTTAGATTGCCTGCCTTCCACTCCTTATGCTGGAATGAGGGGCCATTTCAACCAATTTCGTTTTTCTTGGGAACCATCTCACCGTGTTTTATTCCAAACCGTTGCCAACACTATAAATCTAATGTTAATTTTTCTTCATAATGCACAATTTCTAATTATCGACTGTAGCTCATTGTAAGGAGTATGGCCCCATTTCGGTCTTCTCCCCTAGGATGTATTTCCCGTGACCATTTAATTTAGATTGTGAGATTATTCCAGGAAGGATCATGTCCCATCTGTCTGCTTATAGGTGCAAAGTATTGATGACAAGAAAGAGAACGCAGAGTCTTTAATCTGAAGGGCAATGTAGGTGTCACAAACCCTTCTGTTTGCCAAGGAGGAAATTCATACCCCGAAAGTGAAACACTCCTTCCAAAGCACTTTTTCTTGTAGATAGCATAGGATCGGGTCTAGCTTTTAAATCCCAATTTAACAATCTCTCTCATTGAACTGATGTGTTTAAACCATTCACGTGGAAAGTGGCTGTTAATATGGTTTTATTAATCTAAGTCTGCTAGACGTTTTTTTCCACTTGTTTTTCTTTGCTTTTATTTTCCCCTCATTTCCTGCTTTCTCTGAGTTTGTGTCTTCTTTATGATTCTATTTTATCTCTTCTGCTGACATTATTTATGTCTCTTTTTACTAATTCAATAGTTTCATAAGCTTTGCAATATTCACTTTTAAGTAATCTGAGTCTATGTTCATAGAATAGTAAACCACTTCTTATGTAGCATGAGGACCTTATATAATATATAGCATATTCCCAATTTCTCCTTCCTATCCTTTGAGTCACTTTGTTGTACATTTCTCTATTACCTGTGCTACAAACACACAGTATATTATAACTAGTTTTCATTTAAACAGTTATCTTTTTAAAGATAAAAATATATTTTACTTTCAATTATTTGATTTCTGAAAATTTATTTTTTCTGTACATCCAGATTTCTGACCCATATCATGTTCTTTCTTACCAAAGACTTTCTTTAATACTTCTTATAAAGCAGGATTGCTAGCAAGAAATTCTTTCAGCTCCTGTTTTACTGAGAAAAATCTTAATTTTCCATTTCTTTTGTAGAATATTTTCTCTGTGTATAGAATTCTGGTAGTTTGTTTCTTTCTTTTGTCACTCTAAGGATGTTACTCCATTTCTTCTTGCTTGCATGGATTGTGACAAATCTGCTAAAATTCTTATTCTTTCCCTACTGTAGTTCACGTGTCTTTTTTCTTTGCCTTCAAGATATCCTCTTTTCTTTTTTATGTTTGTTTTACCAGTTTGAATATAATATGCTAAGGTTTTAAAAATTTATTATTCATACTGTTTGTAGTTCTCTGAGCTTTGGATCTGTAGTTTCTTGTCTATTTCTCCACCATTACTTATTCAGATATTTTTCTACCCCCTTCTCTCTGTCTTCTTCATCTGGAATTCCAATTATATATGAGACCACTGATGTTGTGCCATAGCTCTTGGATGCTCTGGTCATTTTGTTTTCTTTTACCCACCCCCCTCTCTCTTTTCATTTCAGTTTTTCGTAGCTTTTATCAATCTATCTTGCGGGTCACCAATTTCCATTGGGTTTCTACAGTGTCTGTCTCTCTGACGAAAATACCTATCTGATCCTGGATAATATATAGTATATTCCCAATTTCTCCTTCCCATCCTTTGAGTCACTTTGTCTTTACATTTTCCTTTGGTAGCTTTCACATACTAATCACTTTTCTGTGCCTCATATGTACGTGTGTGCGTGTATGACATGTCATATAAGACAGTTGATACTAAGGTAAATATCTTTTTTGCTTGGAGGTGAGTTCACCTTTCCTTCCTTCAGGCTTTAGAGTGGGGATTTGTGTTCATCTCTTCAGGAGCTGGACTGAGTTTATAGTTGTTTTGTGCTATGGTGGCTCTCACAGCACAGGAGATGTCAAATTACTGACACCTTGTGTTTGTTGCGAGCTAATCACTGGTGTTTTTATCCTTGAATGTCTTTTCCCTGCTTGTCTCTGGGCCCCCCCTTTGTGCTGTGCCTCAAAAAATCTGCCTAGGGCAGCTGTCCCCGTGTACCCACTTTTACTTTCATTTCGTGCCTGTCAGTGCCAGGGGCGGAGTGGAGAATGGGATCTTCTCTGGTGTTCTGATTTGGCCTTGATCTTAGGCACCACTGGGAACCCAGGTTTGGGGATGAGGCTTTCACGGGGCTTCCTGCCTCCCCTGTAGATATAACTTTGAGCCTAATACGCCTCCCTGCTCCTTCTCCAGGGATAGAGGTTTTCCCCTATTCTCATACCCCAAGAGCTGCATTTTCCCCTGCATGCCTTCAGGGGAAAATGTGTGTGGTCTTTTTCCGTACAGATGAAAGCTTCCCTTGGAGGAGATGGATTCGAGTAGCGTCCGTTCTTGCAGGAGGCGGCTATTTGCATTCCCCAGGTGGCAAAACAGGTAAACATTTTCCAGGACCCCCCCAAGCTTCCCCTCGGATGCCGGGCGATGGACATGGAGGAAAAGCCTACAAAAGAGAAGGAACCCCCCAGTGTCTGCAGCCCAGGGGGTCACACTCTCACGTGGCCCCAAACTGTCAATCAAACGTTCTAGCTCCACCTGCCAACCAACTTCCGCGTGACATTCTGGCATCTGTCCCAGGTAAGCAAATGCTTGGGGGTCGTTTCTAGGTGCCTGTAGGTGCTGTCTCTCTCCAGAGAGATGGGGTTAGTTGCTTTTATCATTAAATGAGTGAATTTTCAAAAATCTGCTCCTTCCCTATTTAAAACGTTTTCCTTGCAAAATATGTAGTCTTCATCATATCTGGTCTCAGAGTTACTTGGGGTCTTCAGCAGCACATATAGCAAAAAGCAGTGCCCAGAAGGAGGCTCATAAGTGTCTTTTAAAGGGTGGGTACTAAGCAGCTGCATTGGACAGATGTCTAGTCCGAAAGGCCCGTGACTGATGCTGTAGGACCCCCTGACTCTGCCCCAGGCTCCGCTTGGCATGGGTCTCTGCATCCCCCTTTGCAACATCAGAGGACCAGGGTTCTCTCAAGGCCCCAGGGAAAAGGACTGGGCTTCAGTCATTTTGAATCTCTCAGTCAGGGCCTGCTGCGGCTCTTCTGTTTGTTTGAAAACACACTTTTGAATGTGCTCGCTGGTGTAGAGACCCCAAGTGTGCATCCCCAAGGAGGCTCTGATGCTTTCCGAATCCAGATAGTCAGACCTCTGGCAGGAAAGTGCACAGCTATCTTGTCAACAGTTTGTTCAGACTGATGAAACAAGCAGCCTCAGACACACTTCAGTAAATCAAGCAAGGGGGACTGTTTAAGGGATATAGAAGGAAGTCGGTGCCCGTGGCTCTTAGGGCAGAGTGATTAGCAACGCTGTCAAATCACTCAGGATTGCAAGTTTTCGATCCCCCAATTCTGCTCAGAGATTTCAAAGTTTCAGAGGATGCCACCTGAGTGGAGGGCCGTTTCAGAACTCCCCCAGTCCTGGTATTTTGTTACCAAAGCTTGGTTAGTTCGGCTCGTCGCGTGACCACTCAGGTGAATCTCATTAATCTCCATTATTCACTATTCAGTGTGATTGCTAAGGTACAGGGTAGCACACACGCAGACATACAGATATTAAAAGAACATGGGGCTTCCCTGGTGGCGCAGTGGTTGAGAGTCCGCCTGCCGATGCAGGGGACGCGGGTTTGTGCCCCAGTCCGGGAAGATCCCACATGCCGCGGAGCGGCTGGGCCCGTGAGCCATGGCCGCTGAGCCTGCGCGTCCGGAGCCTGTGCTCCGCAACGGGAGAGGCCACAGCAGTGAGAGGCCCGCGTATCGCAAAAAAAGAAAAAAGAGAAAAAAGAACATGAAATTCAGCCAATGTGTTCATAATCTGGCATTTGTTAGTTGATTATCAGGCCCTAAGCCTGATAATCAACTATCCCCAATCTTTTGATTCCAACACATTTACACAGATACACACACACACACACACACGCACACACATTTCATCTGAACGGAAACAGAATCACAGAATTTGGAATTCATTTAATTTGACTGAGTAATGTCCTCCTCATTGTTGTTGAAAATGGGAAAGCTTTACAAAATAGGCTAATTGTTTTTGTGAAAACCCCAAAGTTCTGTAATTTTAGAGGGCAGACTTAGTGCCAGTCTATCCTGATATCAGAGCCAGATGTTAGAGTTGGGTTTTCAGTCTGTGATGGGCTGCTTGCATTTCCAGTGATGCCAGCTTAAAGTCCTTCTTGCATCTGGCTACACATATTTCACAGAACACAAAACCCAGACAATTTCAACAATACAGGCAAGTACACTCTTACGACTTGCCACTAAATGCTTCCACGTGAACTTGCTCTCAGTTTAGGCTTTAGGGAAATAGGGAAGGTTGACAATGTGAGCTTCTTTGCTTCCGGCCAATCTGGTTTAGAGGAGGAATTTCACTGGATCCAGCCTTTGGCTCAAACCACCATAGGAGCTGCCTAACCACTCACCCCTCTTCCATGCATTTTTTTCAACCAACCCTTTCTCCTCATTAGATATAGAAAACCATTTGTAAAATGCAAATTATACCATATAATTCCCTAGAGCAATAGGGAATTTAGACAAAGTTAAAAAATTTAGACAAAGTTAAAAACCATAAAGGGCTTTACAAGGTCAGAGAGATTTCACCCTTGCCTCCCTCTGAAGACTTACCCTATGCCCTCCCGCTTTCATTCGGTATGCTGGATTTCTGTAAATTCAAATTTCTCATGTTTTTTTTTTTTTTCACCTCCAGGACGTCAAATATGCCGCTCCTCTTTTTTCTTCTCTCCGTCTTCCTACCTCTTCTTTACCCTCCACATCTCAGCCTAAACTCAGCCTCAAGCCCTTCTCAGCTCTCCACAATGAATTAGTTCCCATTATCAGACACTCTCATATGCCTTGTTTGTGGCACTTGGCACTGGCCGAATTATTCAATTAATGGAGATTATGTGTCTGATTTGTATGTTTCCCACTAAACTATAAGCTCCAAGAGGGCAGGTACTGTGTTGATTGCTTATTTTGTTGCCCTAGCAATGAATACGGTGCTTAGAAATATATAAAATACTTGGGGGCTGATTAACTCACTGGATTTCAGCTCTGGGAATGTGATACTAAAGTCCCCGTTAATGACAAAGTGTTATTTTCCTTGCTTCATTCTCTGTGCATAAACTTCCCTCAGGGGACCCTGAAGGAACTTGCAGGGCAGAACACATTTCTTCCCCAGCCAAATAGTTTCATAATTTAATGTCAGGTGTGCACTGTTCATCATCATTTCTTAAAATTCATGCTCATTTTTTCTTCTTCCTCTTTGTAAATTTTTTTTACCATAATTTAAGATCCATTTCAGTAATGCCATATAGTCAGTGTTTTATAAAGAAATAAAATAGAGATGAGTGGAAAGAAATAGAGATTTTTCCTTAAGGCTTCCTCCTAAAACAGTTTTATAGAGATTCAAATTCGAAATGTGCACATCATGAACAGAATATTTTATCCTTTTCCAACGTGTTGTTTTTATTGTATTAAGCTTGAATCCACACCTCATTAGTTTCTTTTTTAACATTTTATTTTTTTAATTTCATGTGTGTTTTATAAGCTGGATGGGAGATGAAACAAGATGCATTTTACATTGGACTTCAATGAGCAACTAGAACATATTATTAGAAGCTACCCTTTGATTTCAGTCTATGTCCAAACTCAGGATAGACCACTGTTTTTTTTTTTTTTTTAATGAAAGCTTATTTATTTATTTATTTATTTATTTATGGCTGTGTTGGGTCTTTGTTTTTATGCGAGGGCTTTCTCTAGTTGCGGCGAGCGGGGTCCACTCTTTATCACGGTGCGCGGGCCTCTCACTGTCGCAGCCTCTGGTCACGGAGCACAGGCTCCAGACGCGCAGGCTCAGTAGTTGTGGCTCATGGGCCTAGTTGCTCCGCGGCATGTGGGACCTTACCAGACCATGGCTCAAACCCGTGTCCCCTGCTTTGGCAGGCAGATTCTCAACCACTGCGCCACCAGGGAAGCCCTAGACCACTGATTTAAACAACAAAGTTTGAAACAGAGACATACACACATACACAGATTTTGAAGGTAAGATGCTGAGAACTTAGTCTTAGTTTATTTTTACCACCCTAGTAGCTAATTTAGATAAATTGTAATCTATTAACAATAATATGACAGAAATTTTCATTTTCAACCCCACACATGGAACCAAAATGGAATTTCTAGTATTACCTCACCATATCCCTAAAGACATATTTTATTTATAATTAGAAAAGTGAAAAACATTTCTCTGACCTTAAAAACAGATCCTGCACTATACCAGGGCAATCAGTGCATATTTTAAAACTGTACAATGAATTTATAGTTAACTTATACTATTATTTTCCACTGAATTTTGGAGTAATCATAAAAGTTTCTGTCATGGGCATTTTTCTTTTTCTTTTTTTGTACTTTGAATCTGAATCTTGTCTCTGTATTTAGGGGATCTCACAACCTATATATCTGGGTGGAAGAAATTGTCCATCGATGCTGAAAATACTGGATCCTTGCTTTCCCAGCATCTCTTGATTGTACACTATTTCTCCACCCCTTTGATTTGGGTTGGCCCTATGAGTGCTTTGATTAAATACAACCATAGGCCTTATTTGGTTGGGTGCTTCTTTCCATTCCTCTAGGAAGCCAGCTTTGAGAGAACCCTGGAAAGACCCAAGCAGATAGGAGCCACAGTTCCCAGCCGTCCACCCAGCTGAGCTCGCATCGGTACCAACTTGCTCAACATGTCTGTAAAAAAACCATTTTTCATCCTTCAACCCTGGTTGTTTGAGTTATCTCAGCTGAGGCCCCAGATAGCATGTGGCAGATGTTCATGGTGCCATGATTGGATGATACTTTGGGAATATCAGGATATCAGGTAGGGTGTCAGTACGTTTTGCATGTGAATCGTGGTGGCCAACGCTATCTCCCATCCCACATGCCACTCTACATTGTGATCCTGCCACTGCTTCATCAAGAGGTGAAGTCTTTTTCTTTCTGCCTCCTTGATTCTGGTCCATGAGAGCTTGGACCAATGAAATAAAGTAGAAGAAGTCTACTGGACTGGCCGTCTCTGCTTGCTTTCTCTTGGAACCCACTCTATGCTGTGAGGAGAACTTGGATAAGACCACATGCAGAAAAAGTGATGTTGCTGGACCACCATGTGACTGATGGAGACATACTGAGTATTCCAGCCCAGCCGTTTGCTCTGTTCCAACAGAAGCTCCAAACATCCCTCCTAGGCTCTATTTGAATTGTTGAACTACAAAACTATGGGCTTGTCACTAACTTTTGGAATGTTATGCAGCAATAAATAGCCAGGACATTCCTATTATCTACCAGTAATTTTCCTGGTGTTGCATATACAACAGTAAATAAAATAAACATCATTTTGCCCACATTTGAGTTAGGAGAAACAGAAAAATTAAAAGCGTAGTAGTAACGAGAAAATTTTAGTTTCATATCGTGATGAGTTCTATAAAATAATACACACATGCATACGTACGTAAACAAAGGTAATGTGTATCATAGGTTCATGTGATATTCAGTGCCTCAAGGGGAGGTGGTAATTTAAGGTAGGAAGATCGTGACAAAAATTTCTGAAAAAAATAACTGAGATATGAATGATGAAAGTAGCCAACCATGTAATATCCTGAAGGTTCTAGACAGAAGGAACAGTAAATACAAAGAAACTTAGATAGGAATTACCTCGACATATTTAAGGGGGTAGCATTTGAGATGGGAATAGAGACGTAGCCAGGGGTCTCGTGAACTATGCGGGGAGCTTAGGTTTCACTGTATGACAAGTAGAAAGACATTGAAGAATCAAAGGAAAGGGATAACATAATCTGATTTAATTTTGATGCCCGTTTTGGGGGCATAATTTTAGATTTACAGAAAAGTTGCAAAGATGCTACAGAAAGTCCCTGTGTGCCTCTCACCCAGTTTCTCTCATTGTTGATGTCGTATGTTACCATGGTACTTTGGAGAAACTAAGTAGCATCAGTACATTATTATTAACTAAACTCCAGACTTTATTTGGATTTTACCGAATTTTCCACTGCATTTAGCTGTCATGCTCCTTTGTCTCCTCTGTCTAATGGTCAAGTGTCTTTAGACTCCTCTGGTCTGTTACTTTCTTTGTTTTTCGTGACCTTGACAGTCTTGAGGAATGACATATTGTTTTCATTCTGGTTAGTACCTGGAGAATGGATTATAGGAACAGAAGGGTGAAAGTGGGAAGAGCAGAGCAATGTGATTGGAAGTACAGGGATAGACAGTCTCCGCTTGTACTAAGTCTTCAAAACCTGGTGTGTATTTTGCAACACATCTCAATTCAAGAGCTCAACAGCCACACTGGACTGCATGGTTCTAGAATATGGGACTTGATACGCTCTAGAAACACCACTTTCCCAGACAAACAATGAGCAATCACAAAAACCAAACCCTCTGTTAGACTATGATAATCTAAAAATTTAGATCACTTCCGGCTTCATTAACAAGGTTAGGCACAGCTGTTTTTACAACCAATTTTCTTCCAGAGACTCTATCAGTCCATCAGCATAAGACAATAAGCCTTCCCCTACGGACTTGTTAATTGACAGGAAGGAATTAGCATATGCCAGGATTCTTTCGAGTAAGATGCTACAGAGTCCTTGTCAAAATTGTAGGGAAGAAGGAAGATGCAACATCTGAGCAGAAAAGCAGGCTTCATTGTCTAGAGCTCCTCTTGGTTGGAGGGACAGATTTTGAGATGGGATCCAAGGACATGCAGGGAGATGAATGTTCCAGGATTCAGACTGGATATTAGGGAAGAGTGCCTTCATATCCAGTGAAACTAAGAAGACACCATAGACCCTGTTCTGAGCAGTTGTCCTCCATGGAATTAACAAATGTAGATTGGAGCACTGGGTCTCTTCCAGTAAGACACAATTTTGCATACATCTGCTGTGGTTGAGCACATTCAAGCCCAAAGGGCAGTATTATGAATTAATACTCACAGGGAACTATAGCGGGACATGTTACAGTAGAAAACAGTGGGGTAGTAAAGTGACTCAATTGGAATGAGGGTGACAGTGAATGATCCACCAGGAGAAGAAAATCTAGAGTAGCAGCTCCAAAGCCTTCCTCTCAGGGCCTCCTTACACTAGTGAGAATTATTCAGGACCAGCCCTGAGAAGTTTTTGTGTTTGCAGATTATCTCGATTACTTCAATTAGAAATTAATCTAATTAAATTTAATTAGAAATTAAAGCTGAGACATTTAAGAATATTAAATAATTTAGTTAAAATTAACACACCCACTAGGTTTTAACATAAATAATATATTTTATGGCAAATAACTGCATTTTTCAAAATCATAATGAGAAGAATAGCCTTGCTTTACATTTTTGCAAATCTCTTGGATAAAGTCTTAACAGAAGACAGCCAGATTCTTATGTTTGCTTCTCCCTTTACTCTGTTGCAATAAAGGCATCACACAGCCTCTGGAAAACTCCTATGAACACTTGAAAGAGAATGAGAGAGAAAAAGGCAAGTACTGTCTCAGGGTTATTCTGCAAATATTTTTGACCTCACGGATCCTCTGTAAAGGACCTCCATGGTCCCCGAACCACACTTTGAGAGCTGCAGGGCTAAGGAATCAGATGTTTGGGATGGATGGTTGTAGCTTCTGCTGCTTCTCTTGCTGCTGGATGGCATGTTTCCAGAGGTAAATATGGCATCCCTCATTCTTTGGGTGAGGGCTTTCCCTGTTTGGATACCAATATCTTTAAACACTGAAAGAAGAGAAAACACATCGTACACCAAATGGGCCAACTTTGGTATTAGAGACTTTCATGTATTTCAGCTTATTTATTTCCTCTCAGCATTCTGAATTCTTCTTCCTAACAGAAATTTTCACAAAGGAGGATACTGAAGTTCAGAACTATAAATAACTTTACTTGTCCTGCACAACTAAGTAATAGCAGAGGTTGTCTCCCAAGGCTATATGTTCTTCCCATAACATTCATTCTCTCCCCTTAACTGATAATTATAAAATACAGTGATAATTAGGAATCATGGGAAAATGAAGGTCAGTTGTGAACATAGTACAAATTAAAAAAAATAAAAGGACTTGAAAAAAGTTAGTTTGTGAGGAGTTTACAAACGAACAGATGTCATAGGCCAAACGTAAGGAAAACAGATTTTTGTTTAATCTGCATGACAATAATTATAACCAAAATGCTGGGATCTACTGAATAAAATTAAGGCTTATTATGGAGAGCATCTTCTGGGCTGGGTGGTTGCATTAGTAACAGAGAAATGGCAGACGTGGACACAGTCTGTGGAATAAATAGGCTGTCTTGGGAGAATTGAGGGAAAGGAGAAACCCAGAGGTAATCAGCCTGAGGCATGACTCCTAGAAGACCTGAATTGTGCAGACATTTGGGGGAGCAGTGATTGGAGTCATTACAAGGAATTTCAGAGTCATCTCTTTAGCTGATCTTCCATGCATTTTCTATGAATTCTATTTCAGTAAACCTATAGATGTCTATAAATAGTTTTCATGACTTTTTTAATGTGAAACATAACATTTCAAGTGTGTAGCTTATCTCATTTCATTATTCTTGCTGCCAGCTTCACTTTATTTCTGCATAAAATGGTGACACCTTGGGTTATTGGGTTGGTTTTTTCTTTGTAAATAACTCCAGCCCTCTCTTCTGATAGGCAATTCAGATTATTACTTATGAGGGCCATCAAGCTGCAGTTGCATTTAGCTGCATCAAAAATAAAATACCATTGCCTTATGATTCATGATATGTCCAGAAAACTTAAATATTTTAGTGTGTATAATATATTTTGTCACTGTAAGTCACTTTCACAACTGACTGTGCAAGAAGTTATTAGCTGGTTGCCAATATTTTCTCAAATTTGAATCTAACTGTACAGCATTTGCCAGAAAATTTCTGAGCCTAAATCATGTAAGGAATTGCTATAATGTATATAAAAATGAAAATACATCTGATGTTATTTACAACTAAAATGAAATAGGCCCATAGTGCTGGGGCTTTTGTTATCATATGATAACCACACACGGCATGAAGATATAACTGTGTCACACTTACCTATCATCATAATGAAATTCATTTATTTTCCATCTTTTTTTTTGAGCGAAAAGGGAATTTATGTATTTCTTTATTTTGTGTGTGTCTATTCTTTTTCATTTCTTTTCCCAATTAAGTTGTTACAGAATATGGAGCAGAGTTCCCTGTGCTATCCAGTAGGTTCTTGTTGGTTATCCATTTTAAATATAGTATTTATTCTCCATCTTGAAGGTCAAAGGATGGGTTAATAGAAGGCAGAGGGAAGCTATCTCAGTGTTTATGTGGAAGTGAGATAGAAATTCAGCCCTCAGGACTAGGATATCTACTAGGGATTGTATCAGCCCCTTTATAGAGGTAGGGAGTGTTCCGTTTATAGTCCAAGGAAATGATCAGTTTAATTACCATGTCTGTTAGTTTCCTACTGGTGCTACAACACATTACCACAAGCTTATTGGCTTAAAGCAGCACAAATTTATTACCTGATAGTTCTGGAAGCCAGAGGTTCAAACAGAGTCTTCAGAGGCTAACATCACGGTGTGTGTCCCTTTGCTAGGCTCCGGAGGAGAATCCGTTCCCTTGCCTTTCCTAGTTGCGGGGAGCTCGCGGGCCTCTCACTGCTGTGGCCTCTCCCGTTGCGGAGCACAGGCTCCGGACGCGCAGGCTTGGCAGCCATGGCTCACGGGCCCAGCCGCTCTGCGGCATGTGGGACCTTCCCGGACCGGGGCACGAACCCGTGTGCCCTGCATCGGCAGACGGACTCTCAACCACTGCGCCACCAGGGAAGCCCTGCGCGCACTTCTTGACTCCTGGCATTTATCCTCCATTGTCAAGTGTATCATCCAACCTCTGCTCCCATCCCCCAGCACCTCTGCCTCCCTCTGGTGAGGACCCTCATGGTTACAGACGTTCCCCAACTTACGATGGTTCTGCTTAGAACTTCTCAGCTTTACGATGGTGCTGAAGCAATAGGCATGCGATAGAAACCATACTTTGAATTGTGAATTTAGATCTTTTCCTGAGCTAGGGATATGAATTAATATACTCCCTTGTGATGCTGGGCCGCAGCAATTAGCCACACGATCATGAGGGTGAACAACCCATTCTGTACCCACTCAACCATTCTGTTCTTCATGTTTTTTTTTTTTTTAATTAAAAAATTTTTTTCTTATTGGAGTATAGTTGCTTTACAATGTTGTGTTAGTTTCTGCTGTACAATGAAGTGAATCAGCTATATGTGTGCATATATCCCCTCCCTCTTGGACACCCCCCCACCCCATCCCACCCATCTAGGTCTTCACAGAGTGCTGAACTGAGCTCCCTGTGCTATACAGCAGGTTCCCACTAGCTATCTATTCTACACATGTTAGTGTAATACGAATCAATCCTAATCTCCCAATTCTTCTCATTTTTGATACAGTAGTTAATGAATTCAATGAGATAGTCAACACTTCATTATAAAATAGGCTTTGTGTTAGATGATTTTGCCCAACTGTAGGTTAATGGAAGTGTTCTTGGCACGTTTAGGTAGACGAGGCTAAGCTGAGATGTTCAATTGATTAGGTGTCTTACCTGCATTTTTTTTTTTTTTTTTGCGGCACGCAGGCCTCTCACTGCTGTGGCCTCTCCCGTTGCGGCGCACAAGCCGCAGACGCGCAGGCTCAGCGGCCATGGCTCATGGACCCACTGCGCCACCAGGGAAGCCCCTTACCTGCATTTATGACCTACAATATTTGCAACTTACAATGGGTGTATCAGGACATCACGCCATCATGAATCCAGGAAGATCTGTGTATGGAACCTTCCAGATAATTCAGGATAACCTCACTATCTCAAACTTAATCAAATGTGCAATGTCCCTTTTGCCATGTAAGGTAACATAATCACTAATTCTGGGGATTAGAGTTTGTACATCTTTGGAGGCCATTACTCTGTCTGCCACAAGGGGCTTGATTATTGACTGTGTCATAGATATTTTCGTAGCCTACCAAAACATTTTTTGAATACTTACTTCCTACCAGCTACTGTGCCATGTAGTAAGCACAGGTTTTGCCCTCCGGTAGCTTAGAGTCAAGCCTGTTATGAAAAGTGTGATGGATAATCGTAATGCCACCTGGCAATTCTAAGATAGTCCCATTATCCAATTACTCTTCTACTCTTCTGGGCCAGAATTTCGCATCTCCAGCACTCTCCACAAATCCCCACCAACTCGTCCCTCATCAGCTAATAATTCTACCTTCTACCTCACTATGAAAATCAAAAGAACTGGAAAAGAACTTCTACTGTCTTCCTCCACATCTAGCCACTTACCATTCCTGTGCCCCAAAGTTTCAGGAATCATGATCTCTTCTTTGCCTTCTTTTACCGAAGATAAACTGTTAGCACTTCCAAGTCTAATCTTCCCACGTATGCACCGATACCCAGGTTTTTTTTTTTTTTCATCTCCTAAAGGATATCATTTCAGTAATTCTGCTAAATTTTCTCCAGCACTGAACCATTCCCATTAGCAAACAAGCACAGTGTTATTTCTCTTCTCTTAAAAATAAAAGCTCTCTCTTGTTTTAATATTGCCCTCCAGCTATTAACTCATTTCTCCTCTGTCTTTAATGGTAATATTCCTCAAAAGAATACACATACTCGTTTCTCTCCTCCAAATCTCTCTTAAACGTATTCCAAGTACTGTTTTATCCTCTCTGCTCTAGTGAAACTGCTTATGTAAAAATATTACTAATAACAACTCATGCCAATATACTACTTACTACATTCCAAGTGCTTTATAAGACTGTTTAGTTGTTTATCTAATCCTCAGAGCAGCCTGCGAGGTAGCTGGTAAGAAGTGGAGGTGGGATTAAAATCCAGGCAGACACCTCTGAGGTCCATCTACATTCTATCACTTCTCTCACTCACCAGTAATCACCATATTCTAAATATAATTATCAAGTATTGGTCCTAGTCGTCTCTAACCTATCAGCAGCATTTAACAAGTTGATTATTTCTTCCTTTTCAAAAATCTGTCTTCCATTGGCTTTGGGACTCCACATCCCCCTGATTTTCCTTCTACCTCATTGGTTACAGTTTTCAAGAGGAATAAGGCAGATAAACACATGAAACATGTCTGGTTCCTTGTCCTTAAGGCTGTGATATTTCGTTATGCAGGAGGTAAGCTGGTGAGCCAGTAATCTTTCTACAACATCCTGAGAGAGATAAATTCAAAGTTCTGTGGTGTTTAGAACCAGAAGTTACTAGCTGTCCTGTGGAGCTGTGAGCATTTTCAAGGAGTGGTACTCAAGCTACATCTAAAAAAAACTGAAGTATAGTTGATTTACAATGTTGTGTTAGTTTCTAGTGTACAGCACAATGATTCAGTTATATATATATAATTTTTCAGATTCTTTTCCATTATGGTTTATTACAGGATATTGAATATAGTTCCCTGTGCTATACCGTAGGACATTGTTGTCTATCCATTTTCTAGTTTGCATACTAGTTTGCATCTGTTAACCCCGAACTCCCGATCCATACCTCTCCCAAACCCCTCCCCCTTGGCAAGCACAGATCTGTTCTCCATATCTGTGCTTAAACTACCTTTTGAAATATAAATAGGAGGCTGCCAGATTGAGAAGGTGCATAAGATTGTTCTAAGTTGACTGAAAGCATTTGTGAACATAGAAACCTATGGATGTTTGAGAAATAAGCTCAGTGTGGTTATTTTACATCATCCCTTTATTGGATTTTGAATTAGTACATCTGGAAATTAGGCTAAATTGCTAACAGAAACAGCAACATGCCGTGGGAGTACTTTTCAACCATTTTCAGCACATGCATCTTGGATCCATACAGAGAACTTCTAATAGATATGCCGCCCAGCCTGCATTCACAGTGAATCTGGTTTAATTTTTCTGGGGTGGTACCTGGACATTGGCATTTTTGCTCCCCATTTTGAGTCCAATGGGTAGCAAGAGTTGAGAACCATCGTGCTAGAACCTAAGCAAGGTTAGGGAGGATGAGCTTGATAACAAGTCTGGAGGCCACAGGTCAAGGCCAGAGTTGAAGAGCTTTCAGCCTGTACTGAGGAGTTGGGACTGTATCTTCCAAACCAGGTAAGGTGAAAGAAGGTTTTATGCAAGATCACAATGTGATCAAATCAGTGATTTCAGAAAAAAAATAGAGAATGGTATGAGGCTGGGGAAAAAGAATATGGTTGTAATAGCATAGGCATCTCTTGATGATGTCTGGGCTTCTTGTCTTAATTCTCCCAGAAGCTACCATAGTGTCTGGATCATTTGCCAAGAGGCTAAATAAGGGAGATATTTAGGAAAGTAAATGTTTCAGATTGGCTGATTGGCTGGACTGTTGATGGAGAGGATTTAAGCTTTCTACTTCGTTTCAATATAAAGACTCAGGATGTGTTTTATTCTGTTTTGAATTTAAATTTGTAAATTCTTGAATATGACTAGAAAAAAGGGGGGGGAACTAGACATAACATATCTGAGTTGTTTGAGACAATCAACTTGCCTTCGGAGTTGGAGGATTTCTTTTGTATTGAATAAAAGCCTGCCCTGTAGTTTTTTGCAAAACAATGAACAGTCACAGCTTGAAAAGTGGATTAAATTTTACTATGGCCTGATAACGGTATCTGAGGCTTTTGTTAAGAAAAGGAAGGGTGTGTGTCAATTATACTTCAATTTTAAAAAATGCATTACAACCATCCAAAAAAAAAAAAAGGAGAGGAAAAGAAAAAGTTATAGGAGGGTCTCGGCAAAACCCGGGGGGAACTAAGGTCATAGAGAAAGAGAGAGAGAGAAGGCAGAGAGAGATGGGCTGCATTTTATTTCAACAGCCAGTATGACACATCCCACACTGGCCCTTGGTTATTCGTTACACCGTTTGTTTTTTGTGCTGGGAATATTTTCCATCCATAGTTTGGCATAACTTTATCCCTCCCTTTATTCCAGAGTCCTGCTCACATATCACCCAATCAGAGACATACTTCATATATCAAACCACACCCCCCACCCGATCAGTCATTTCACCCCCTTTCTCAGCTTTTTTTCCCCCAACAACATCCATTACTACATCTAAGGAATGAATTATTTCTAGAAATAAGAGCACTGTGGGCACAGAATGAATTATTCATGGGAGGAAAGCATCTTAGTCGAAAAGTTTGTCTTATGAAAAATCTCTGCTTTGAAGTCCAAAAGGCCAGGCTGAAGTGTGGATGTTACCAACTCATTTCCCGGTAGAATAAAAATAGAGAATAAACAAGCAAGAGTAACTTGGAAATATGTGAGCGTATTGGTGCTGTGATAAAAGGAAGAAAAGTAAAAATTTTGCAAGTTAAATTTTCCAAGCTTTTACTTCCTCAGCCCCTAGATGGTTCTGATAACATCACAAGCACCTTCTCAATTTTTATTCTGTGAACATTTTATTCGTGAGAGGTGCTACCATTCGGGTCACCATGAGAGAGATTTTAAGAGAGAGGATAGAAAAAGTAAAGTTCTTTGAAGCCTGAAATCATAGCTATAGTGTTTAGTATAGGATTCTGGGGAGCTAGGATGATGTGAATTCAATAAATAATTGCTGAATTCACTTACTAAAGTGTTTTCTGAGAACCATTGATGTACCAGACACAGCATTAGACCCTGGTCGTGAGAGTGAACTAAACAGACAGGATTACTGCCCTCACTCAGCTTACAGTTTACCAGAGGCAGACAAATATTTAAAGAAATTATTACAAAGTTAGTGTGTCACACAGTGTTACATAGTTTATGCATTCAAAATAATAGAGGTCAAGACAGTCCAAACTTTTGGATGTAAATGAATGGAAGTATTAAAAAATTCTTATATATTTAGTTTCTGAAGATAATAATCAAATGTATCAAATTAGCTCAATCTTAGCACTCTGGATTTAGTAGAAATAGACCTGGGACCAGGAGGAGATAAAAAAATAAGATTTATTTCCAGTAGAGCTGCACTGGGGGACGTAGATTGAGACTGGACTTGGAATTCAGAATTTGGGATTCTCTGCTTTTTCCAAGTCCAGACCTTGGGATCTAACCAAGGAGGGAATGAGGTTTGCACTGACTCTCATGGTGCCAGGAAGTGTAGCTTGGAAATGCAAAGTCCCAGGGATGAAGACTTCCTTAGTGACGCAACACAGGGAGTCAAAGCTGAAGCAGTGGAAGGGCTCTCCCTTACAAAAAAGACCTCAGACTTGGTGACGCACGTGTCCTTCAAACTTTCGACAATCTCTCCAATCAGACAATTGGACAACTCATTCCTGGTGAAGAGCGCGTGAGACAGAGAAGGGTAGAATCCGCTTGTTTAATTCTTCCAAGAAGGCAGAAATTTCTATTTTCTAGCCTTCCAGAAAAGAATGAGATGAAAAGGATGACTCTCCTTACATTATGGGTCCTTTAATTGCCATTCTAGGTTTAAATTATCTACAAGATTTTAAATTGTCAACTTCCCTTTTACCCCTTCTTGTGAAAAATAATCCTCCTATCAATGAAAGAAGAAGCTTCATTAAATGGATTACCTTATACTACTTACATATTATAGTCTTCTCAGTAAATACCTATTAATAGGGCTGCATTAATAATTAATTAATAGGGCTGCATTAATAATTGAATACCATCATTCAATATTAGAACGATGTTGGATGATATTAGAATTTCAGTATAAAGACAGGCTAGTGAGTGAAATATACTAGAGTCAGGGGTCCTTTTAATGCCCTTTAAGACACAGCATGTAGGTAACGGGCTATGGCACTACCTCAGGACCATCCTGGGGAAATTCTTTCCATCCCGCGGAAATTCTGTGTTGTGTCGCAGCATCAATTTTTAAATTTTATTTCCTACCTGCTTACACTTCATTACAATATAATGTATTTTACACTAGTTACATCTACAAAAACTCATTTTCTTTGACAAATGATGCAGACAAGTTTAGATTGCCACAGTTTAGTAAGGTTCCTAATCACACCATACGTCAAAAGCCATAAATGCCATCATGTAATGGTATCACGTTTACATCTAGGCTTAACCTAGTTTTAGCCTTGGGACTAGCCTGTCAAGGTAACGTCTCAACTGGTTCATTTCTGTCTTTTACACATATAATTTCTGCCTTTTTACTGCCATAGTTTTTACTACCCCTCTCTAATTCTGTCTTAGGACTATTTCATAACATTTCCAGTTCTGATGAAATTCTAGTTATATGTCTCCAGAAGAGATACTGCACTCTGAAACTTTATTCTTTCTTCAGAACATAACACTCTTTCACTTATTCCTTTAGGCTCTATTATTCAGAAATTAACCTGATCTATCTGTCTACCTATTTATCTATCTATCTATCTATCTATCTTTTCCCCCTAAGGCAGTAGCATCTGCCTGGGTGGAGAAAATAAATATATGTTTGATTAGGCATTGCAGCACATTAAATCGTGAGAGCGTCTATTAGAATTTCAGGTGTAAAGATGAGGCTACTGACGGAAATATACTGGAGTCAGGGGTCTTTTTAATGCCATTTGAAACATGATGTGTAGATAACTGCCTATGTTACCCACCTCAGGACCATCCTGACACCAATCCCCTTCCTGTAGTAGAAGCTGTATTTCTCCTTTATGTGTAGCAGTGTTGATTCTCCAGAAGTATCTAATATCTCTTAGGACCAGCATTCTGTCTGTTTAAATTGCCTATTGAGTCTAGACTGAACCAAACTTTGTGTGTCAATTTTGCATCTGGTTAAGATTTAATGCTCTCAAACCCCACAGGTATCAGTTTGAATCCTGGTACCACCAATCGCTTGTTAAATCATTCAGGCAAGTTTATCAAACTTTCTGCCATTCAAATTCCTTGTCTGTGAAATAGGAATAATAATAGTATCTACATGCTTAAATCATGCAGTGTCTGATATAGACGATGCACACAATACATGTTAGTTAACTAATTTCTACTCATCCCTCTGGTATGAGCTTAAATTCTGTCTCCTGGAAAGGTTTTGCTGATCTCCAGAAAAGTTTAGATCCTTCTTTTTATAGAATTTCATAGCACACTCTACTTCCCTTCTTATAGCTCATCATATTACATTGAGTGAGCAACATTTAATTTTTTTAAAACATTTTTTGTTTCCCTCTCTGTGTTTTCATAATCACTCCATGGGGTTTTCCCTTTGAAACTTCGATGAATTTCAGGGTAACTCCCAGGACTTTCTTCATCATTTTAATTTTTTTTTTAGTAAGAGATTTATTTTTTATATTTTTCATCATAATTTTTAAATTGAAGTGTAGTTGATTTAAAATACTATATTAGTTTTAGGTATACAGCATAGTAATTCAGTATGTTAACAGATTATGCTTCATTAAAAGTTATTACAACATAATGGCTGTAATTGCCCATGCTATAGAGTATATCCTTGTTGCATATCTATTTTATACATAGCAATTTGTATCTCTTTAAAAAATTTTTAATTTTATATTGGAGTATAGTTGATTTATAATTTGTGATAGTCTGAATCATCTTTAAATGGTAAAATCTCTTTGGTTACTTCTAGTCATAAAACTCTCAGTTTAGCAATTACTATATCTACTCTAGTTTAATGGTAATTTTAAAAAATCAAATTTCATTTAGAGCTAAGACTTTTCTCTGACCCTGTTTGGGTCCCTGGAGAAGGAGGGACCACAGTCAATTTCTCCTCTCTTTCCCATCTAGTGTTTTTGCCATTTCTCTCCTAACTTATTACCCAGAAGCTCTTTTCTCCTTCTAGGGACTGAGCTGCAGGATAGGAGAGGGGACAAAGGACTGGAAAAGTCCTAATCAATTGGTACCCTAGTGATCATTCAGCATCTGTCTTTTCTGGACAGAGCAGATTGTATTGCATCCTCCAAGGAAGTCATTCATGGCAGGGTCTCACCTTACTTTGACTGTGGCTTGCTTCATTGGTGTTGGTGCCTCGGCTGAAAATGAGATAAAAATGGTTTCATTGAGCATCCTGCTATACCTGTAACTTTATTTGTTACCCACCTTTCCCATTAATATGTGTACTCATCTGGAGTAGACATATCTGTTTTCTTACCATATATACCATCTCAGTGCCTGCTGTGTATTAGGTACACAAAACACGGATGTGTGCGTGAACTGAAACAAAGTTGTAGAGGGAACCAGGTGTGTTTGGTGCCATCTCTGTGACCCCTAAATGCCTATTTATGCTTCTCATCTGATTCTATATTAAAATGTAATACACATCCAATTTTATCAGTCTAATTTTGTAATTCTTTTTTTTTTACACCTTTATTGGAGTATAATTGCTTTACAATGGTGTGTTAGTTTCTGCTTTATAACAAAGTGAATCAGCTATACATATACATATGTTCCCATATCTCTTCCCTCTTGCATCTCCCTCCCTCCCACCCTCCCTATCCCACCCCTCTAGGTGGTCACAAAGCACCGAGCTGATCTCCCTGTGCTATGCAGCTGCTTCCCACTAGTTATCTATTTTATGTTTGGTAGTGGATATATGTCCATGCCACTCTCTCACTTCGTCCCAGCTTCCCTTTCCCCCTCCCCATATCCTCAAGTCCATTCTCTAGGAGGTCTGTGTCTTTATTCCCATCTTACCCCTAGGTTCTTCATGACATTTTTTTTTTCTTAGATTCCATATATATGTGTTAGCATACGGTATTTGTCTTTCTCTTTCTGACTTACTTCACTCTGTATGACAGACTCTAGGTCCATCCACCTCACTACAAATAACTCAATTTCATTTCTTTTTATGGCTGAGTAATATTCCATTGTATATATGTGTCACAGCTTCCTTATCCATTCATCTGTTGATGGACACTTAGGTTGCTTCCATGTCCTGGCTATTGTAAATAGAGCTGCAATGAACATTTTGGTACATGACTCTTTTTGAATTATGGTTTTCTCAGAGTATATGCCCAGTAGTGGGATTGCTGGGTCATATGGTAGTTCTATTTGTAGTTTTTTAAGGAACCTCCATACTGTTCTCCATAGTGGCTGTACCAATTCACATTCCCACCAGCAGTGCAAAAGTGTTCCTTTTCTCCATACCCTCTCCAGCATTTATTGTTTCTAGATTTTTTGATGATGGCCATTCTGACCGGTGTGAGATGATATCTCATTGTAGTTTTGATTTGCATTTCTCTAATGATTAATGATGTTGAGCATTCTTTCATGTGTTTGTTGACAATCTGTATATCTTCTTTGGAGAAATGTTTATTTAGGTCTTCTGCCCACTTTTGGATTGGGTTGTTTGTTTTTTTGTTATTGAGCTGCATGAGCTGCTTGTAAATTCTTTATGAAATCTAGGTTCATACTAAACCTGGAGGGCTGGGGAAGTGTGAACTTCAGGTAAGTCCAGCTTTGACATTAGTAAGGAGAACCCTGTTTTCTAAGAGGAGTCACATGTTGGCAAAATAAATGCTTCCTCTGATTCTGCTTTAGTCCGAATTCACATATATATTTTTATACCTGTGAACTGGGACACAGATTGGGATAGCATTTATAGAACATAGAAGTATTCTCCAAGTTGCCCTATTTCTCCAGGATGAAATTCCATCTTTTTCATTCCAGCCCAGTTCGTCATAACTGTTTTTAGCAGATAGTTTAAAGGGCTGTTAGAAGGGGTTCCCTCAAGACCCCAAGATGTAACATTTTAACCAAGACTTTGAAAACCAAACTCCGGATTGAAGGAGACTAAATTCAAAGTTTACAATGATATTCTTCTGCTAAATAACGTGTTTTTTTTACTTTCCTCCACTGTTGTGAGGATATTCCTCGGTGTTTCACAGCCACAGACCCGGGATTCCCAGGATGTCAAAGCTGGCTGGCAGTCAGTGATAATTTGAGGTGCAGAGGGAATGCATAAGTTTCCTGATCACAGCAGAAATCAGTGACAAAGCAAACACTAAGGCCTGGGGCTCCTTTTTTCTTTTGACTATCCATGTTTATTTTATTTTAGAATATTCCAGCAGCAGTCTTCTTCTCCTTTAAGTAATTTCTTGAAATTCATCACTGAATACAATTTTATATACCTACCCCACAATTAAAAAGGTGTCAATATTTTGCCGATTTTAATAAGCCAGGTGCAGATTTAATTATTTCACTGGTCCTGTCCCATTTTCCCACTTATTCCTCCCTCCTCATAGAAATTTGGTTTATTTCATTTCTGTGCATACAGTATCTAACTATAGGTGCTTTGAATTTTTACGTAAATCTCTTACTCTGTGTATATGTTTTTTACGTAAATCTCTTATATGTTTTTACGTTTTTTACGTAAATCTCTTACTCTGTGTATATGTTTTTTACGTAAATCTCTTATATGTTTTTACGTTTTTTACGTAAATCTCTTACTCTGTGTATATGTTTTCAACTTGCTTCTTTCCTTGGTTTGAGTTATGGGATTTATCTATGGTGCCACACTGAGACTTCACTCACTCATATTAAGGATACTATTCTTTTGTAGAAATTAACAGGTTTTATTTATCTACTTTTCCCATAATGAGGGACAGTTTAGTTGTTTCCAGCTTTGTCATTAGGAACCATGTTACAACAAACATCCTTGTGCAGAAGATAAAAATTTTTAGGGTAGACCTTTATAAATAGCATTTTGTGTGTTAGGGTGAATACATATTCTAATATAATGAAATTTGTCAAATTACCCTCTGTAATGGTTAAACCAATTTACCCTTCTAGCAGCAATGCACAAGAGTTCTTATTTTTTCACATCCTTGACAACATTTACTATTAGTAGATTAATTATATTTTGTCAATCTTGGTGAAAAAGTAGTATTTTAATGTTTCAATGCATTACTGATTACTAATAAGTCTGCAAATCTTTCCATATATTTACTGGCACTTCAGATATGTTATTATTCCTTTGCAATTATTTTCTATTGGGTTATTATTATTTTTATATTTTGTTAATGTAGGAATGATTTATACATTCCAGAAATGAATCCTTTGCTAATAATATGCATTGCAAAGATCCTCTCCAATCTCCTATGTTTTTGTGTTGTGTTTGTACTCAAAGAATTTTAAAATACATGTTGATGTGGCCTATTTGTCTATCTTTTCATTTACAGTCCATGCGTTTTGTGACTAGTTTAAGAAGCCTTGTTTGATCCTGATGTCTTAAAGATAGACTCCATGCTTACTCTTCTGGTTTGAGTTTTCACAACTGACCTTTATCCATCTGCATTTTGATTTTGTGTATGATTTGAAGTAGGGATACAATTTCATTTTTTTTCCGTATGGATAACTGAAATGTATATAATAATACATTTATATATGTCTGTTTGACTAGCCTATCTCTTCCTTACTTATCTGTAATACCCTTCTGTCGTATATCAACATATCTTTTTTATCAGCTCTCTATTGTTTTGTATATTCCCACCGAATTTAGAAAGATATTTGGTAGGATGAATTCATCCCCCATACTCATTCTTCATACTTTTCTGCCAATTTTTGCCTTTTATTTTTCCATATGAAATTTTGCATCAACTTTTCGAGTTCTCTAAAAAAGTTGTATGACTTTTTTTTTAATTGGCATTACATTAAGTTTATTATTTTTCCTACAAACAGGGACAAAATAAACAGCCTAGGTTTCTGTATGTAATACAACCGCATTACAGTTGTTTTTTCTTTGAGATAATACTCAAGTCACCTTGATTTAAATTGCATGTTTCCCCCCAAATCTTCAGTCATTAGTGTAGACTCAGCCTTTAGGTTAGCTGCTCAAATGATTAATCACACCCAGAGTCCATGATATTTTACCAGATTACCTCTCAAGGAAAGTTTCATTTTCACATTTGTGTCAAGACCGTCCTTGAATCTTTAGATTTTATTCACATTGGCTATTGGAGCCAGAGTGATCTTGCTGCTACATCTTCTATCTTTAATGATTACCTATGACTCCTGTCATCATTTTGTGTCTATGCAATTACCCCTCTTTCCTTCAGTATTCTGCGTGCGTGGGCCCTGTGGTTAAAAAGAAAGCTTTCCAAGTTCAGGCCCATTTGTCAATGTTTAATTACTGAACAGCCTTATAACAATCTCCAAGCTAGTCTTCAAAGACATAAGGAAATTTTATGACTGATTTAGAGTAATCTTAAGTAGAATTCTGAGTTTCTTCTCTCATGAGATTTCAGGTTAGCATTGAACATAAATTTATTAACTACCTATTGATGTCTAAAAAGTCACCCTAACAAAGAATTCAAGTTTAATATTAAACACATTTTTATTAGTTACCTACCGATGCCCAACAAATTTAAATATAGTGATTTAAAACAAGAGTAAACATTTATTATCTTATTCTGTAGACTGGGATTAGGATTCTAGGAGCAGTTTAGGTGGGTGGTCCAGGCTCAGAGTGTCTAATGAGATGGCAGTCAAAATACTGCTACTGTCAACTCCAGGCCTGACTGGGGCTGTGGGTACCACTTCCAAGATGACTTCTTATGGGGCAGTTGGTCGGAGGCCTTAGTTTCTTCCCAGCTATTGATGGAAGACCTCAGTTCCTACCACTTGGACCCCTCCATCAGTCTTCTCAAGTGTCATGACTTGGCAACCTGCTTCCACAGAGCAGTGATTTAAGAGCTTGCAAATGTGAAACACCCGGTCTTTTATGAGCTACCCTCAGAATTGACACCCATCATTTCTGCAATATCCTATTGCTTACACAGGTCAGACCTATTCAATAGGGGAAGGGATTACAGGAGGCCTGAGTGCCAAGACACAAGAATCATCGGGGGCCCTTTTGAGGGGTGGCTACCACACATATACAAGGGCTTAGAGTCCTTTAAAGATTCTCACTAAAATACTGGGGAAAAAATTTAAAGGATATATCTGTCGATCAATAATATTACAGTATGCCTGAATTACTTGGAGGAAAAGTAAGGCCAATTTATACTATTTGTGATATAACTGAAATTTGCCAAATTAAAAGGTTTGATTTTCCAACTTTAATTGGTTGTCTTTATTGTCGTGTTAGCACAGTCTCGCATTTCTCAAATCGTACTCGGAATAAACATTCTAAAAATGGTTATTATTAGACTTCAGTTTAGACAAATTAGTCTCTCTCCCCAACAACTCGGTCTTCTTTTCCATGTGAAAAACCAAATTATCGTCTTCTACTTTAAATAATACAGTAAGCACATTCTCTTACTGAGAATGAATATTATAATTGAATGATAATATTGAATGAATATTATCATTCAATATTATCATTTAAATTTGTGCTTCAAGTACTTTGAATGCATGATCCTTCTATCACAGAACTAATCCTTATTCATATGATTTAAAATTTTCTATACAGCTTCACAGCCTTATTACGGGACTTGTTAAAGAATAATACAAACTATTTACGTTATGAGAACATGAACCCCCAATCTTATAATACCCCCAATATTTTTAAAAAATAAAGTGATGTGAACTAATGCATGTTTGAGTTTCTGAAATGTTATGAGAAATATTCACTAAATATTTTAGTGAAACAATAAAATATGAAGTATGTGTATTTTAATTTTACCTTTTGTAGTTGATCAGTTTTCTCATAAAAAGACCTAATGAGTAATCTATGTTCTACAAGTGTTTTAGTTCATAAAAATATAAATTGAAAAAATATATTATTCTTTCTAATGATTTACTTATATTAAGGCATTTTTTGTTTTCTCCTTTCCTTGAGTAAACTTTTATGAGAATTCAAACAGTGTTTTACCTATAAAGGCTTAAGCTTCTGTGAAGTAATAGCGCTCAAATTATTTAAGTGAATATTCATTTTCCTCTGGAACTCTACTCATGGCTTTATTGTATGCACGTAAATATTTGTATTTTATTTCTATTTCAGTGAATGAAAATATAATTTAAACAAAAAACAGATGCTTATTTAGGCTTGATGACAAGTGCACAGTAGAAGACATTTTAAAAATCTGCATGATTTAAGGGAGTCAGACAAATGGATTTCCAAACTCTGGTGCCAGAGACGCCGAGCATAATACCACCATCCTGGAAAGCTATGTTTATGAGTATTAGCTCACAGGTCAAGTAGCAGGGGAAAGAAGAGTCTGTACCAGGGAAACTGCTGACAGTTGGCAGACCTGCATATTCCTTTCTCTCATAATGAAGCAGGAGCTGCAAGCCAGACACTAATGCATTTTTCACTTACTAAGGCCCATAAGATTTTATGGCTGCAATGGGTAATGTTTCTAGCTGCTGTAAGACAGCAGACAATTTACTCAAATATTAAATGAAATTACTAAAGGTAAAGAAACAGTTCAAGAAAAACAGAATGAAAATAAATTCACAGTACAACATTTAGAGAAAGTGCATGTCAAAACTAGTTAAAGGATGAAGGCTTTTCTTTCTTTATTGAAGTATAGTTGATTTACAATGTTGTGTTAATTTCTGCTATACAGCAAAGTGATTCCGTTTTATATATATATACATCCTTTTTTATATTCTTTTCCATTATGGTTTATCACAGGATATTGAATACAGTTCCCTACACTATACTGTAAGACCTTGTTTACCCACTAAGAATGGAAACTTTTCAATTACACCCTGGGGGGAAGCTTTGTAGTAGATACATTTTACAAATATATATATATATATATATATATATATATATATATATATATAAATATAATCATCTATATACATATAAATGATATAAAGATATATACTAATAATATATATATTCAGGTGTATATTATATATACATTACACACCAAACACACATACACACGTGCATACACATATAATTAGAGGTAAGCACTTTTTCTGGGTCAGATATTCAGGTATAATTTATACACTGTGAGTCATGAATACGGTTGCTGAGTTTTCACTCTGGGCTCTGGGTCTAACTCCATCCTTCTACACTCGGCTTTGTGATACTGGGGCTGGAACTCGGCAAACCACGTTTCTGCTTTACCAGCTCTTTCCCTGATAAACTTCACCAACAGAAGCTGCTAGAGGGAGACTGGGAGGCTTGGGATTCCTTCCTTCCACCTTCTTTCCTGGGTCTCAGGCTCCTGGGGGATCCCCTCTTCAGAGCAGCGGCACCTGCAGCCACTGCATCAACAGCGCCCTCTCCTGGCAGCATCTAAGTCCAGCTTGAGGCTTTTCTAACACAGCAGGACCAAATTCAATGCAGCTCTCTTCGTACATCGGCTCAGAGGTCTGAGTCCCCCTCCCCAGGTTTCCTTCCCCAAACTCAGAGATGCCACCGTGCCCTTCCCTGGGGTCTGCGTCTCAGCAGCCCACGGCCCTCTTCCCAGGCTTCTAGGCTCAGTAACTCCAGCCTCTACATCTTCTCGTCCAGACGTAGATGTCATAGCTGCTTCCTGCATTTGCTCCTTCCAAGATAATTTCATTTTCCTTTTTCAGTCGCCAAGTTAATAAGCTTACACCGAGCTAAAACAGTAAAGAATATTTTCTCTCTGTTAAAATAAACCAATATCATTTCTCTCTCCTGACTGGACTCTGATACAGGTATTATGTGGAAAACTCAGAAATTTCATAGCATTATTACTTCAGTCGAAGGTTGGAAAATGCAGTTCCGTTGGCGCATATACAGAAAATGAAACTTTCTGAAAGCTCAACCGTTATCTGAGATGATCTAGTTATTTTATTAATAAAGATAGAAAAGGTATTATCAATGAAACAAAGGTTTCCAGGTGAGGGTGGTCTGCATTAATCCCCAAGCACTCCTTTAAAATGAACATATACAAGTCCAGACTTCCTGATGGCATTGCCAAACCTCTAACCTCCAAATGAGTCCTCTACTGACACCTCCCTTGGCATTTTTTTTTTTTAACAATTTGTAGAATGGGAGGATGTTTTTTTAGATGTTGGGGGTAGGAGTTTATTAATTAATTTATTTATTTTTGCTGTGTTGCGTCTTCGTTTCTGTGCGAGGGCTTTCTCTAGTTGTGGCAAGCGGGGGCCACTCTTCATCGCGGAGCGCGGGCCTCTCACTATGGCGGCCTCTCTTGTTGTGGAGCACAGGCTCCAGACGCACAGGCTCAGTAGTTGTGGCTCACAGGCCTAGTTGCTCCGCGGCATGTGGGATCCTCCCAGACCAGGGCTCGAACCCGTGTCCCCTGCATTAGCAGGCAGGTTCTCAATCACTGCACCCCCAGGGAAGCCCCTCCCTTGGCAATTTTGCCTCAAAATTTTTCTAAATGTTTGAGGCTAGTTCTACTTCCATCATTTACCTCCTTGGGCTCTTTGCTCTTATATTGTCCCCTTCAGGTCATCTATTACTTTGTTTCCCTTAATTCTCTTTCTTAAAATACTCTGTGATTCTTTCCCCAGGATCCAATCTCTCACTGTACACTACTCTCCATCATCTTTGGATTGTGACCTCTGCAAATTTCACTGTATGATAAGCAAAATATATCTTTAATCTGTTTACAAAATGCCCACTCTACCTTCTTGCCTTTAAAAAAAATCAGTGCTATCCCTAACGATGCCACTTCATACAGATCTCTAAACTGGGGAGGGGTCGTCCATGTTGAGATGCTTCCCTGTGTCCCCAGTTCTAGATTAGCTAACTTCCCATGCACTCCTGTATACTGTTATACATAACTGCGTGTCTTATGTACCTTCAAGTTTGGGACAGTTTTATATTTTCCTTGTTT
Source organism: Aethalodelphis obliquidens (assembly GCF_003676395.1). Classification (NCBI taxonomy): domain Eukaryota; kingdom Metazoa; phylum Chordata; class Mammalia; order Artiodactyla; family Delphinidae; genus Aethalodelphis; species Aethalodelphis obliquidens. The sequence continues at coordinate 1,865,315 of NW_020837968.1, forward strand.
CTAAAAGCTACTTCCAGACAACTCCAGACTTTCAAAATCATGCACTGCAGGTGAACCCTGTCTAGCTTGCAAGGTCTTCCAAAGACCTCTCATTGACTTCCCACATTGATTCTTGCACGATGTCTTTCCTGCATTATTTCTGCCACCGTTATCACTGCTCCAATTCATTCTTCAGTCTTTGCTGAGTTAATATTTTCTTCCTAAAGTGCGTGACTCTGTGTCACCTGGATGCTCACAATCCTTTAGGGGCTCTCAGTGTAAACTTCAGCCTCTAAACTTTCATTTATCTCTCCAGCCTCATATGTCACAAAACCTACCTTCACAATCGATGTGGAAATCTAGCTCCAAGATGACTTCAACTTCTGAATTAAAAGAGTATTTTTGTTTCACATTAAAGGTGTGTTTTCTTGACTTTGAGGAACAAAAAATGTTCCTCCTACTTTAATGAATGCCCTCCCTCCGTTATTTTACTAGTTATGTTTTATTTAACAGTCAGGATGGACCCTTAGTAAAACTTTCCTGTTTCCCCAATTTTGGATTAGGCAATTTCCCCATATTCCTATATATGGTTGGGTATAACTTTGTAGGATTTATCATTCTGTTTTAATTGTCTTTCCTCAAAACTATAATATAATATCTTTATGAGTAAGAGTCTTATTCAAATGTATACCTCCAGTGTCCAGGGGCCAATAAAAAGACTGATATATGTTAATAAAAATGCAAAAAATGAAGAATGATCAAATTAAGTATATAAATTAGGCTATTTTGAGCACATATGCAAGAATCAGGATGAACACCTTCATAGGAATTTCCAAACAGCTATGAAGACTACAAGCATTTGTATTTATAAAAATTCATATTCAGTCACTGGCACTAGCTAACAAAAAACCAAGGAATACTCAAAGGCTGTGAATGAAAGTACATAGTTCTTAAATACAGGAAGAAATGTTTAGCCACATTTATTTATTTAAAGCACATTGAAACATTACTTTTTATTTATCATACTGAAAATGTTCAGAAAGTTAGATTAAATTTTGCGGACCAAAAATATGGGTAACAAGTATGTTCACACATTTCTGCTGGGAGTATAAATTGGTACAACCTTTATGGTAAAATTTTTGCAATATCTATAAAAACTACAAATGCACACACTCATTTTGCTAAGTTATTCAATTGCTAGAGACCTATTCTATAGATAAAGTCTTTCAGGTGTAAAATGCCTAGTTTACTAATATGTAAGGCTACAGACAGTATTGTTTCTTTTTTCTTTTTCTTTTTTTTTTTTTTTTTTTTGCGGTACGCGGGCCTGTCACTGTTGTGGCTTCTCCCGTTGCGGAGCACAGGCTCCGGACGCGCAGGCTCAGCGGCCATGGCTCACGTGCCCAGCCGCTCCGCGTCATGTGGGATCTTCCCAGACCGGGGCACGAACCCGTGTCCCCTGCATCGGCAGGCGGACTCTCAACCACTGCGCCACCAGGGAAGCCCCTGTCCCGCGTTTTTAACTTGGTATTTTTAATGCTATTTCATAAATTTGTGAGGGTTACGTGAGGAAACGTCTGTGGATCCTGAGCAAGGGTGAAGCTGGGTGGGCAATGGTTGCAGAAGCCCTGGGCACTGGCCAGTGAGCTCTTGTCCTCTCTGCACTCTCACATCTGCTTTATTCTGTTTATTCTCACTCACCTGCTTTATTCTTTGTAGCTTTATTCTTTTTTAGCTTTCTCAATATAGCAAGAAAAATTTCTTCTGATAATCCCCTAGTAAAACTTTAAAGGACATCCAACACTGTGGAGAAAATGGTTTCTCTCCCTAACGTGCTGATCTAAAGTTCTCAGTAAAAGAACCTATTTGTACAACCTGGATCCATGTCTACCCCTGGAACAATCAACTGTGGCCACGTGGCAGGTCCCATGCAATGATGCGGAGAGAAGAAATAATAGTATGATTCTAGAAATCTGATGCCTGTCAAACAACTCATTAGAGGTCTATTTTTCATTGTACAAAGTTATGTTTTTTATTGTGATTTTAATTGAAAACTTTGCATGCATATATAAGAATGTAGTCAATTTCATGATACACGAGTAATGATGGATTACATTTATATAGTATAAAATAGTGATATTTAGACATTATTGAGCTCAAAATAAATATTTCAGCATATATTTAAACATGAGTATATGTGTGTAATATTTGGGCATTTGTTACAACATAAGTTATCTTTCTAGGTAATGAGAAACAGAATTGACACCTTCAACTGTTGTCCATTTTCTCACACTTTCCCACTCTACAGGGGACATCCAGATATTTCATTTTTAAGAAAATACAAAATATATTAGTTTGTATGACACTATTAAGTATTAAGGAAATGATGGTAAAAGTTTGCTGTAAATAACCCTGAAGTTAACTGTGAATGATCAAAATGTACCTGAACTTGTTCTTTATAAACCAATCCACAATATGGACAAAATGTTCTATTCTCCTTTTAAAACTAGATTCAAGATATAATATGAACATTCAGAGATTATGAACCAGTTATAATATTTTCCATCTGCCGTGGCCGTTAGTCCTGGGTAACGAAAACAGTCAATGAGTGTTTCATTAGTATTCTTGAGTGTGAGTCTGCCTCAAATAATAATGTCTGGATTTATGAGAAAATGCAAACAAAACGCTCAACCTTTTTCCTTTAATGTATATGCATATTGGTTAACAGTTGCTGAAGCTTCTATACTTTCCCCTTGGTTAAGGTCTATTGTTAGAGACGAAAGTCAACTTATATTTCACTTTCCTGACTGTCTTCGTAGACATTGATCATCACAGGAATTCTGCTGCTTATTGTTTCCCCCAAACTTTATACCATTGTTTAAAAGGCCTTAATGTGTGTGGGCTGCTCCCTCGATAGATTTTTCAGCTCACTGAGGCCAGATACTATGTCTAAATTGACATTCAAATACTTTGTTTGGAGTCTTTCCTATAAAAGGTAGTCAATTATTTCACAGCATATTATGAAGAATATGCATATTTCATCAGTTTTGATGATCTATAGGCTGGAGGTAGATTTAACCATGGAAAACCATCAGTAAAGGTATCAACATAGTTTCTCCAAGACAGAGCTTTTGCTTCCTGTTATGAAGACAAAACATTAAATTGATCTTGACCTTTGCTTGTTTTAGGTTACTCTTTGCAGCAGAAAAGTTTTCTTAAGTTTCTTTATCATTTACAAATCTAAAACAGCTACACTGTGGTAAAATTTGCTGACTCATCCACCTGGGCATAGAAGCTATTGTTTATCGGTTTATTACACAAAGCCTCTTCAGCATCATGTGACATATTATCAGTATGTCAACTCATTATACTTTATGAGAGTGGAATCTATTCAACTTTTCATACTACACCTTGACCTAGCATTTACTTCCATAAATGTCTTATAGATTTTCACCATCTGTGTAATTTTTCTTCTCGGGGCAATAACTTCTTCTTGAACCTTTACACTAACTGTTTTTTTTAAAGTCATACTCTGTTTTGAGATTCCAATACTTGTCTTAAATAATCAGCACCTTTACTTCTCAAATGCCTTGATATTTAGTGAAGCAGCTTTACAACTTGGCCAGAGCCATTGCAGCATATCTGACTCATTTGTCACAGACGATGCACAGTGCAATAGGACAGCTTGGACCAGCAGCCTGTGTAAGACCCAGGGATAAGTAGTTTTCCTTGCAACCAAGGATTTATTTTGTGTCCTCTGTTGCACTAGTGCAGTGGAGATTTTCATCCTTTATCACTACCGTTACCAATTTATTCATCATTGTAGACTCAGAATCCTTCTCTTCCATCCCATACATCATCTTCAAAAATAATCACATTAGACTATTGTAACCAAGCAGGACCCTACAAGGCCTTCCCAGAATAGACACCACCCATGTCCTTCACCTGCCTTTTGTCTGTAGAAAAACTTTAGCCAAAGAATAAATTTAATCAGAGAAGTGAGAAAATGCAGAAAGGAAAACAGTCAAGCAAGACAAAATAATAATACTTTAGCCAGTAAACAAAGTCAAGGACGTTTGGTTCCTCCTCGAGGACTATAGATAATATTCTGAGCCATGTCCTTTGAGCTGTTTTGCAGATACTGAGACTCCTACCAGTGGGAGAAGTTAAAGGTCTGCTGCCCACAAGCACGGAGACCCCAGACTGGTTGGAACCAGAAGGTTGATGATGCCAACTCCTGTTGACCTCACCACCAACCAATCAGAAGAGTGTCCACGAGCTGATCACACCCTGCTCCTTGAATACTATAAAGACTCTCCACCACCCCCTCCAGGGCGGGACACACAGTCTTGAGGGCAGCAGCCCACTGTGGCCCCCTTTGCCTGGGAAACAATAAAGCTATTGATTTTTATTTCATCCAAAACTCTGTCTCCACCTTTCTGTTTGGCACCAGTGAACAGAGGCTGAGTTTCAGCAACACTATCAGACAAGTTTGCAAAATGTAAACACTAATAAAAGATAAAACGGAAGAGCTTAATAGATGAGTGACAAGATGAAAAACATATGAAAACATCACACAACAATTTACTTCTAATCTGCATAATCCACATTTTGTAGCCCTTAACGTAATAGCAAGATGACTGGGGCAGCTGGGTCACAATAAATTCCTTCTTTAGGATGGAAATTCCCCTGTGATTTTTAATCCTAAGAGTAAAGCATGTTATCACTATCAGGTATGGCAGCTCCAGCAAGGGGAGCTGGGAGGAGAGCCGACTGAAGAGTGAGAGAATGACATCATCAACTTTAGGCCCCTCTAAGCCATTGGACACCCTCCAATTATCAATAGCCTCTGTCCCTGCACATCGGAAACGCAGACTGGACTCAGCCAAAGGGACCATTCTTCTGTATGGTGCCAAGTGGGCCGGAACATCCCTCAGTGCAATTGGTAAAGGGGCTGCTCTCTGTCTATCTCTGGGAGCACTCGTGTCACGTGGCACGTAAAATGGAAATAACTGCTCTTGTTTAACCATAGTCGCTCAGAGACCCTAGTGGCCTCTTGCCAAAAACTAGCATTCCACGGAACCCTGGTTGAGAAACCCTACTTGTTGATGTTTAAAGATGATTTCATAATGATTATAAAGGGAAAGAAACAGAACTTGATTTCTTTCATTTCTCTTTTTCTATATGCACACTTGCAGTTTATTTTGGTATGTGTTTAAAATTAAAAGAGTGAAACAAAGTGAGATAAAGAGATATAGTGTTTTTGCTTAGTATGTGCATATTTAAATATGCACATGAGGACTTCCCTGGTGGCGCAGTGGTTAAGAATCCGCCTGCCAATGCAGGGGACATGGGTTCAAGCCCTGGTCCAGAAAGATCCCATATGCCATGGAGCAACTAAGCCTGCAAGCCACAGCTACTGAAGCCCGTGTGCCTAGAGCCCGTGCTCTGCAACAAAAGAAGCCACTGCAATGAGAAGCCCGTGCACTGCAACTAGAGAAAGCCTGCGTGCAGCAACGAAGACCCAATGCAGCAAACATTTTTAAAAATAAATTAATAAATAATATTAAATAATATGCACATGAAATAGTTTACTCATTTTGAATAACGCATTTTTTTGAAAATGATTTTGAATAATGCATTTAAATTTGATATTGATTGTTGACATTTTGTTTTAAAACAAATTGAGAAATGATTATTACTGATTATTGCATGATTATTATTGCAAATGATTTTGTTGTTGAGGCAGCGCTAATAAATAATTCACTCTGAATGTCAAATGTACTAAGTCAGTTGACATTATATTGTACTTTAACTTCAAAAAATGCACTTGAAAACATGCTAACTATAGCAAAACATTCTGTTAAGGTATCGTGCTGATTTAATGTTTAAAATTTATCTTGTTTCCAATGCTGTTACTGCAAATAGAAAAGCCAGTAAGATAACATACACATTACTGCATCCCTCTCTATTGAAGATTCCATAGCGCTCAGAATTTCTGTTTGAAATAGGTACCACATTTTAATTATTTGTTTCAACCATTATGTTTTCAATATTGGGAAGTTCTGTTTGGTCCTTTTTAAAATATGCCTTATTATTTTAAGATAATTTCTTGTTTCTTGTTTATATTTCCAAAATTCTGTTTGAGTCTATCATAAACATTTAATAAATATACAGTTTGATTACAATGTGTGGTGCCTTTGTGATTTGATTCAATTGTTCATGATTTTTGCCTTTGCCCATGTTGCCTTGTTTCCATGTTTCAGAGTGTAAAAGTATATATTTATGAGTTCATGTCCCTTGGGATTTTTTCTGTGAAGTCCTATGAGGTCCACCTGAGGCTGAGAAAGGTGGTCTCAATTCTGGATGGCAATTTATGCCCAGGTAACCATTGATGAGATTACAATTGAAAGAGAGAATGGGTATTTACTCATTTATTCACTAGTGGGTATGTATTCACTCAATAATCCATTCAGTACCTGGTTTTTTAGTGCCTGGATATGCCTGGCATTGTGTTAGGAGCTGGGCATGTTCTTTTTTGAAGTAGGAACTATAAGACAATGCTGTTTTTAATACCCTTCTACTTCCTACACGACAGTAATAAACACCCTTCTGAAAGGAATGTGGAGCAATTTCGGTATAATCACTTAATATTTCAAAGTACAGATTATTCGTGGTAAGTGAAGATAGGCTCATCTTTTCACTGTACTTTTCCATATTATGTGTTCTGTTGACTTTTTTTTTTTTTTTTTTTTTTT